>NC_136493.1:100467797-100670297 GCF_053919585.1 Euprymna scolopes
GCGCACATATGCACACATATTTGCACGACAGGGTGGGCATGTATGTATACCCGTGACCGTTTCTTTTAAGTATATATGTGTGTACGTGCGCATGTGTGTACCCGTGGCTGCGACCGCTAGCTGACCCAAACAATTAACAACAGAATAAAAACTAAAAAGAAATACAGCGAATCATAGCCCCCTCGCCTCCAAATATAAGCGAGCACCCAACAGCTCCAAACATACTTACCAAGAAATCACCTCACCAACGAGACGCTAAAAACTAAAAATCTTTAACACCAAGACTCGAATTTTTAAGTAACCCCCTCCTCGACCCCCACATATTCCCCTTTCCCTCATGTATCCCTATGCCCTCAACCACACCAGAAATGACCTTCCCAGACCCTCCCACACAAGTTCCTTACACTCCATAACTAAAACATTATCGACATACCAAACGCCCCCCCCACCTTCCCTCCTTGTTCCCTTCCTCTATTCTTCTTCCGCCCTCCTCGCAACCCTCCCTGACCTTATTCACTCTTCCACTCTTTCATCCCAAATAAGCGAACCTTTCTGTAAAAGTCTGAGGACGGTACAGACGGCCCAAAAAAAAAAACGGCCGTGTAGCCGCAACAATAATGTAACTTAGCAGAAAGATACTATAACAAAAAATAAAACGTATATATATATATATATATATATATATATATATATATATATATATATATATATAACACATTAGTGTGTTAATATATGGTTAAGTGGCAGTGTTAGTCATTTAGTACTGTTTTAAAGCTTCACCGCTGATTCATTTTCGATTAAATTGCAATAAATTATACAGTTTATTGATCACTTTCTCAGCTGTATTGTGAAAACAAAAATTTAAATTTTCGTTCAATAAAACAAAAGTTTTGATGAATTTTGGTGATGTTCACAACCTTAAAAAGAATAAGGAGGTGAACGACGTTTTTTATGACTTGTTTTCATAGCAATCACGTCGCTTCATCGACTAGTGTTGCTACTAATTTGCTGTGGTCGCGAAAAGAGAAGTGACAAGTTAAACAAACAGAATGAAAGAATGAAAGAGAGATAATTGGGGGATTTATCGAAGCAGACAAGTACAGTACATTGTTATTACATGTTGTATTTATAGGGGCAAAAAAAATAAGACTGAAATTAAACAAAGAACCAGTGAATTTATTGGAAGCCTGGAAAAATCATGGATTACAATAGAAAAATACGAGCATGAAAGGTAATATAGTAAAGCTTTAAAATAGAAAAGTAAAGGACTAGTTGTTAAAACTGGAGAAGAAAAGGACATACTATTCGAGTAATAAATAAATTTATAACTTAAGATATTGCAGCATTAAGACTGATTATATAATGTTAAATTGGATTATAAAATGTTTTACTGCTGTAATATTTGAAGTTATAAAAGCATCAAAATCTTTTTTTTTTTAATTCAATTTAATAGTATCTGTTTCGTAGCACAAAATCAATCACTTAATTACTATTTTAATGAAATTTGCTCTTAACTCATTAGAAGAAATAGCAACAGAAGATAAAATGCGTTTTGACCTGATTAAAACGTCGAAAATTGGAAGAGAAACTGTAAATACTTTATAACATGTTTACATTACACCATTTTGAATTTTCGGATTTTTAATCATGTCAAAACGCATTTTATCTCCTAGGAATAAAGAACAGTACTTTTGAGAGTTACAGTAATATCGACACGAGATATGGTTGTAAATAGTTCACACGTCAGAACCAGGTATTGGCATCATTTTTAGCATAATTCTAAAAGATGATGAAAGACTATCGAAAGACTCGCAACGCCTCTTCTCTAAGAATAGTAATCTGTGAAAGAAGAGAGATTGCTCTGAACATTAGACGGATCAAATTATCTATCCTCCTGAGACACACACACACACACACACACACACACACACATATATATATATATAAATATATATATATATATAAATATATATATATATATGTATGTATATCTATATAATACTAAAACTCTATGGATCTTGTATGTTTGCAATCAGATTTCTGGTTTTCAACATCCGGTTGCGCATGCGTAAATAGCAACGTCTTCAATCCGTTATTCCAATTCCGGAATTTTTATATCGCTTTTAATACAAACAATTTCATTTAATTTGATCAAATAGTTTTTTTTTTTTTTAACGGCTAAAAACATTCAACTTCGTAAAGTCTGTCGCAGTTTCAAAAAAACTTCTCCCTTTTAAAAAACAAAAGTAAACAAACAAGAAAAACAACACTCATTATTAATAGAAGCAGCGGCGGTGAAAGAAAACACCTCTCACTTTCCCTCTAATAGATGTCAACACTCCTACTCCCTCTGTTTTCGTTACGTACGCGAGAAATCTTTAATTCATGTCATTATAAATAAATAATTTTATAAAATCAACCGTAGTTTTTTTTTTAACGGCTAAAAACATTCAACTTCGTAAAGTCTGTCGCAGTTTCAAAAACACCTCTCCCTTTTAAAAAACAAAAGTAAACAAACAAGAAAAACAACACTCATTATTAATAGAAGCAGCGGCGGTGAAAGAAAACACCTCTCACTTTCACTCTCATAGATTTCAACACTCCTACTCCCTCTGTTTTCGTTACGTATGCGAGAAATAGTTACGTGTATGTGTGAGAGAGAGAAAAAGGGAGCGATGTAAAACTGGATAGAGTTATCCCCCTTAACTAATGCAGACCTTTTTACTAGAGGGCGTTATTACAAAAAAAATTCTTTTTCTTCTTCCCATGTTTTTTAAAGTCGTCTGCTTACATTTCCAAACGGAAAGCTGAATCGGTAAATGCACACATTTCTATTACATTAAATAGTGTTTTCCTTTGTTGTTTTTAAACAGCAAATACTTGAATCATATGTTTTATACATATTAAATCCATTTTTTAAATCCAATATATTTTTTAAATCCAATATGTTCATCAGAAGTTTTTACACAAAAACGGAAAGCCGCATTGCTAAATGCACACGTTTCTATTACATTAAATAGTGTTTCCTTTTGTTGTTTTTTTAACAACAAATACTTGAATCATATGTTTTACACATATTACATCCATTTTTTAACACATTTAATATTTTAAATTTTTCAGAAGTTGTTACACAAAGCTGTAACAAATTATTTTACATCCTTTGTAGAACTTTACTAATATGTCACACAACCAAATAAAAAGTAAAAAACCCAAAATCAACGACGAAACCAATGTGGATCAGCAACAAGCTGGTCCCTCTGGCATGCCACAACTTACTGAAACTGAACAACAAAGACGAACTCGACTGATTCGTTCTAGAGAAACGTATAAACTTCAAAGAGCTTCTGAAACAAGTGAACAAAGAGAAATTCGCTTGAAAAAACAAAGGGAAAAAGATTATAGATATCGAAATTTAGAAACGCCGCAGCGAAGAGAATACCGACTGAGCATGCAAAGAATGTGAACACAAGAGACAAGAAATAATGAAACAACAGAGAGGAGAGAAGAGAGACTGAACAGGCAGAGAATTAGAGCTGAGCAAAGACGAGCAAGCGAGACAGCACAACAAAGAGAAGAGAGACTGAGTAGCCAAAGAATAAGAGATGAACGAAACCGAGGTGACGAGAATTTTGTGGAAATAAACAACATACTTGCTTTGCGAAATAGTCAATATAATTTACAGCGCAGAGCAAACTTACAGGGAAATGTTGGAAATTTGAATAAGCTATGTTCTCATTGTAAAGCAAAACTTTTTGTTGGAGAAACTGCGCATTTTTGTTGCATGAATGGCAAGGTTAGATTGCCAAAGTTGCACAAGTTGCCACATGAACTCTATTATTTGTATGCTGATCAAGGTGAAGAAGCTCGCCACTTCAGAAGACACCTGAGACAATATAATAGTCTGTTTCAAATGACATCTTTTGGTTGCAAAGAAATCAAGCCACAACACGGATGGAATCCATCTATAGTTATTCAAGGGCAGATTCATCACTATATTGGATCATTATTACCTGAGCCAGACAATCAAGCTCAGTTTATTCAGATATACTTTCTTGACAAAGAATATAGTATTGATGTTCGGATGAATATGTACCCGAACATTGAGTTACGTCGGAATATCATAGAAAATATTGAGTATATTCTAAGACGTGCTAATATCTATGTGACTGCATTTCAACAAACTAAGGACATGATATACAACATACCTAATGCAGTTATTGTTATAGATCCTACGAGGAAACCGATTAATGAGTATGAAAGGCGATACAATAATCAGATTTTTAATGAAGTAGGAATTATTATTCAAAATAACAATGAACAGCAAACAACATCACGCCACATAATATTGAGAGAAAAAGGTGGTCAGCTTCAAACAATATCGGAATATCATCGATCATATGATCCACTACAGTATGTACTGTTTTTCCCTGATGGTGAAGATGGCTGGCATCCCGAGATGACAATAACAAATAACCGGAAATTAACTGCTATGCGTTATTATGCCTACCGCATTATGATCCGTGATGATGAATTTAACCAAATATTAAGAGGTGGGAGATTGTTTCAGCAGTATGTTGTGGATATGGCAGGAAAAATTGAAGTAGATCGTTTGAACTACATTAGATTGAATCAATCCTCTCTTAGATCTACAACATACAGAGGTTTTGTCGATGCGTTACATGATAATGATGATCTTAGTAACATAGGCAGAAAAGTTATTTTGTCATCAACATTTGTTGGTGGTCCACGATATATGATGGAAAGATGTCAAGATGCTATGATGTTGGTTAGAAAATATGGGACTGCAACTTACTTCATCACAATGACATGCAATCCAAATTGGCCTGAGATTAAGGATAATCTCATTGAGAACTAATTTCCTCACGATCGACCAGACATAATTGCAAGAATTTTTGATTTAAAAAGAAAACTTTTCATTAAATATTTAACAGGAACACAAGGTCTGTTGGGTAATTGTATTGCCTACGTTATAAGTGTTGAATACCAGAAAAGAGGTTTACCACACCTACATTGCCTGCTATGGATGGAAGAAGAATCTAAACCCAGACCCCAGAATTATGATGATTTTGTTCAAGCTGAAATACCAAATAAAGTCGAACATCCAGAAGAACATGAATTGGTATTGACGCATATGATACATGGACCAAACTGCAACAGTACATCTCTGTGCTGGAAAAATGGGAGCTGTTCAAAGAGGTACCCAAAACCATATAGTGATGAAACAAGATGTGGATATGATTCCTACCCTATTTATAGGCGAAGGTCACCAGAAATGGGAGGTCATCAAGGCTATAAAGAAGGTAGAAATGAACCTATAACTTCCAAATGGGTTGTACCTTACAACATGACTCTCTTGAAGTTATTTAATTGTCACTTAAATGTAGAAATATGCACTTCTGTAAAATCCATTAAATATGTAATTAAATATACATTAAAGGGAAGCGATCAGGCAGTTTTCAGTGTAAGCAAAGACGAAATTAAGCAATACTTGACAGGAAGATATATTGGACCATCAGAAGCAGTTTCGATGATACTGGGATTTCCAATTCATGTTAGAGAACCTGCAGTTGTTCGTCTTCAGATACATCTCCCTGATCAACATATGATCTATATTCAAAGGACAAGCAACAGAGACCTTAATAGAAATTCTTCTTGCACAACTCTAACAGAGTTTTTCAATATTTGCCAGAATGATGAATTTGCCAGAACACTCTATTACTCGGATGTCCCAAAATACTATGTGTGGCAAAATAAGAAATGGCAAAGAAGAAAAATGGGTAGAAGAATAGTTGACCACCCAGGAGTTTTTGAAGCAAATATTATTGGTCGTATGTACACAGTCTCACCAAATAGTGGTGAATTGTACTTTTTGCGGCTACTACTTCACCATGTAAAAGTACCTAATTCTTTTGAATCTCTGCGAACTGTAGCAGGTCATATATGTCCATTATTTAAAACTGCTTGCAAAGAAAGAGGATTACTGCTTCATGACAACCACTGGATACAAACAATGGAGGATGCAGATAAAACGAGAATGCCAAGAGCGATAAGGGATCTGTTCATTGTGATACTTTTAAACACAGAATGTTCAAATCCTCTTGAGTTGTGGGAAAGATTTTCCAACTCCATGGCAATGGATTACTACAATGCAATGCAAATCCAAGTCAACAATCAGAACATGGTCAATAAAAATGCCATCAACAACACGTTGAGGTACATAAATGATAAACTTTGTGCTGCTGACAAATCACAGCAAGATTTTGGATTGCCTTTGCCTCAGAATTTACCTAATGTGATTCACATAAATAGAGCTATAATGGATGAGCAAAGTTACAATATAGCAGAGCAAATGACATATGTAAAGACACATCAACATTTATTAAATGACGAACAATCGATCATCTACAACTTTATATGCAGTTGCTTAAACACAGACTCTTCTTCATTGATTTTCATCGATGCTCCAGGAGGCACAGGAAAGACCTTCTTAATAAAACTTCTTCTTTCAAAAGTAAGGAGCTTAGGACAAATTGCACTGGCTGTAGCATCATCAGGTATTGCTGCAACATTGATGCCTGGTGGTCGCACTGCTCATTCCAGATTCAAGCTTCCTCTCAATGTAAGAGAAAATGATGTTTGTAATTTTGATAAACAATCAGAAACAGCCAACTTGATAAGGGCAGCAAAACTTATTATTTGGGACGAATGTCCAATGATAAGAAGGGAGAGTTTAGAGACGTTCGATAGGACTCTCAAGGATATATGTGGAAACAATGAAACATTCGGAGGGATATTGACGGTGTGCAGTGGTGACTTCAGGCAACTACTACCAGTCATAAAAAGAGGAAATGATGCTGACATTTACAATGCTTGCATCAAAGAGTCGTTTTTGTGGCGTAAATTTAAGAAATTTTATTTAAAACAAAACATGAGAGTTCAAGATGATGATGATGAATACTCTAAATTTATTATAAAGATTGGTGAAGACAAACTTTAAAAAAATTAAAATGGTAAGATTGAACTGCCTGAAGATTTGATAATCCGTGCAGATAATGTTGACCAATGCATTGAATACATTTATCCTTCGTTTGACAATCTAGAAATGTTTGCGGAAAATTGCATATTAGTACCATTTAATGATACAGTTAGAGCAATAAATCATAATTGTATTGAAAAATTTCCTGGACAAGTCAAAGAATATTTGTCATTTAATTCTGTTCTTGAAGGAACAGAAGCTACACATTACCCAACAGAATTTCTTGATTCGATAGAGTTATCAGGATTACCTCCACATAAACTTGAACTCAAGAAAGGAGCTCCAATCATATGTATGAGGAATATTGATCCACCACGCTTATGTAATGGTACAAGACTAATAATAGAGGAGCTGTATAATAATTTGATTGTTGCTAAAATTATTGCATCACAGTTTGAAGGAGAAATCGTTTTAATTCCAAGATTGAAAATGGTCTTATCTGAAGGTGACAATATTCCGTTTGCCAAAGTCCAGTTTCCTATACAATTAGCATTTGCTATGACTATTCATAAGTCTCAAGGACAGACCTTACATAAAGTTTTAGTTTATCTAGACAAACCTGTCTTTCAACATGGTCAACTATATGTTGCACTCAGTAGAGTTAAGCGAAAGGAAAACATAAAAGTTTTTTTAAAACACTCAAATTGTACAAAAAATGTTGTAAATAGAAAAGTATTGTCTTAGTTTTAGTGACCTTATTATTAGCATATGAATACAATATTTATTTTCTGTACAATAAGTGCTTAAGAACCCGTGCTTTTCAGCGATACATATTCAATAAAATAAATTGATTAATATAATTAATCTGGATATAAGAGAGTTAGAACCTGATAAGAAGTCTCAATTAAGCAAAAGGATAACAAAAGTTTTCTTTAAAAAAAATTAATTGTACAAAAAATGTAAATAGAAAAGAATTGTCTTAATTTTATTGACCTTATTATTAACATACAAATTAAATATTTTACACAATGGGTACTGAATGTTTGCTTAAATTAAATGAAAAAAGTTACATTTTATTTTCATTTTCTATTTAAAAAGCCATTATTAACATGTGGAGAGTGTTTTTTTTATTATTCTGTACTTTCAACTAACAATTTCATTTAAAAGATGATATATCAAAATTTGAATTTAACTATAATAAGGATTATGATACCTGTTCAGTGCATATTTACCTATAAGTATGACCAACCACTTATAATTCAGTAACTGTAATTTAAAAAAAAATAACAATTATAATAAACAGAACGACTCATAGAAATCTATCTATATTCTTTTTTCATTTTAATATACTTTCATAGAAATGCTTCTGTTATGTAAAAAAAAACTATTTTCTTTATGCCACAAGTGTCACGCTCATACATGAATTCCATAGCTAATATAACGTACTGACCCAACGGGTCACGGGTGGTCTAGTATATATATATATATAAGTGAACGTGTCTTTGTGTGTGTGTGTCTCTCTCTCTCTCTCTATATATATATATATATAGATATATATATATATATATATAGAGAGAGAGAGAGAGACGACTGGCTTCTCCTTGCTACTGAACTCAGTCAGTGCCGATCCAGGAGGAGTGGTTGGAGATTGCGCAACTGTTGCCATACAATTACACGCACAGCTGCCCCTACAGGGGGTATTTTTTGTCTTTCGATATCGAACGAAGGCATCGATATATATATATATATATATATATATATATATATATATATAACTTCTATGTCTGTCTTAGAAACAGTCTCTGTCACTCCTCCGTCAATTTTTGATGTTAAGACTTAAAACTTGATATATAAGGGATTTGTGACTGTGGAACAAATTCAATCTAGCCTTTAACTGGTAAAAATAGCTCCAACTTACGCAAAACTGAAGAAACTGGAACTTGGCAAGCGTAAGTCGACTCCAAGCACATGCACGCATGTCATAACATTTACATATTCAATAAACTCGTTTGTAACTAACTTCCACCCATCTGACGATAGGTAAGACGGTAACGAGTAAGGCCCGACCGCCAAATGTAACAATTTCGATTTTAGCTGATGGCGAATAAGTCATATATATTTTTTTAAAAATTGTAAATCACTGCTATATATTGGGTACAATATAATGATTTATAGAGCATAAGCTCGAAACTTATAAATTTTTGAACTTTCATAAATTAAAATATCAGCATATTTTCCGACAGGGCAACACCGAGCAGCTGCTAGTTTCAAATATTTCAGCAAATAATTACACGAAAAAAAAATAGTACTTTCTTTTTTTACCATCTAATTCAAGCTTAATATATTTTTCGCTAATGTAATTTGTTCCGAAAATATATTACTGAATTCGTTAATAGGTTTACTTTTGTCATGAAAGTTGTAAGAATCTCTTTTATCCTTTCTAATTCAATTATCTAACGAAGAACATTATTTTCGTAATGGGTATAATGAAAAGATATATATATAGTGCGTGCCTGCGATTTTCTAAAGATTTACGATGATGTTCCAACAGAAAATGACTAAAATTAAGTTAGCAGTTGGTAATTACCAATTCCACGCGTCGGATAAAACAGGCAAGATTAAATCAAATCGACCAGGATCCACCAAACGAAAGGCAGCGATTAGAGAAAATTCGCAAGTCACAGCAGTAATTACTATCTAAAATACGAGAGTCGTTTCAAAAGTAAAGTCTCCTATATTTTAACTCCAAAAGTTTAAGAGCTACGAAGACGGAAGTGGTACTATTAAATCGTGTGACATATGTATTTGAAAATTTATTTTTCTGCATAGTCACCACAATTTTAATGCACTATTGCCAGCGATGAATCGTGGCTGCGCATGGACACACAGGGCGCGCTTTATCATATTAAAGACGTTCAAGCCGTTCAAAAAGTAAAGACTGGTATTGCTTAACTAAAAACTGCTACAAAGGCGGGAGTTGTACCATAAAAATGAGCGACCTTTTGTGCGGCAGAATTTATTTTTCTACATAGTCACCAACATTATCAATAAACTGTTGCCCGAAATTCAATGACGCATCTCTGCTTCTGACGCACATCAATGACAGGATTTGATTTCTTGTCGTCTAACACCGTCAATATCTACAATAGAGAGATTAAACTTTCATGTTATGTCATGAATGCATAAGTTTAGTCATCATAGCAATAAAATTTGTGATTCCCTCCGATCAATTTGAGCGCACTAATGATACGAAGTATTATTTTGTGAACGCCTCTCGCATTATATGTTTTGAAAACATTTTGTTTCTTTTTAAGTATTTTTATGTACGCCTATTGCAACAACGTCTTATTTCAATTTTTAATTAGCGTATGTTTCGGACTATTCGATATTATATTAAACGCATCAGTAGTTTATGTTTTGCAATGTTACAGTAAGCGGTTGATGATGCAAGACGAAATCCGTATTGCTTGTCACTATGTGGGTTGTTTTTACTAGATATTTTGAATACTTTTGAACTGATCACAGAGTCAAACAACTTTCTCATGATGTACCAGAGGTCGATCGGTCATTAATAAAAAGTTGAACATCGATCACAGGTATTGCTTTATAGAATTTTCAAGGAGATGGAGAAGTGTTTACGCCCTGTTATAAACCAATATCATTTGGACATAGATGAACTCTCAAAAGCGCATCAATTCTGAGTAAATTGAAGATTATTGTTTAATATATCTTATGCAAATCCTATCATAGTACGGGTACTACGGCAGTTGAATTATTCCTAAAAACATTGATATGCAGAAAAAAGACCAAGAAAAAAATTGAATCTGACGATATTGTTTCGAAACGTGACATGATAGAAGGGGATTTGTACCCAACTGATCAACTAGTATATAATCTGCAAAAAAATAATAAAAAGAAAGAAAGAAAACGGCTTTTCATCACACGGATATGGAATCATGTCGTCTTTTCTAGACCGACAATTTTATCGTGTCATCCTGTAGTATGTATGTAATATGTGTTTAAGAAAACAGACTACATATGTGTAAGTGCTTGGAGTGTCTTGCGCTTAATTTTACTGCTAAACAAATAAGTTACATATGTATATCGTTATCAGGAGTATAGATCAAGTCATCTCTAAAAAGTGAGTTTTCCTTACTGTAATTTCAGTGAATCGATTTAAATACACTTAAGGTCGTTTGTGTCAAATAACTAAAAAGAAATTGATATACAGTCAAAAAATTAAATTATTAACTTAATAATTTTCGCTGCAGTTCCTATTTATCATTTCCGAGAAAACAATCAGTACAAGATGGAAAGATAAAATTGTCGCACTAAAAAAGACATGATTGCACTTCCGTTTGATGGAAACCGGTTTTCTCTCAGTTTTTTTGCAGAGCAACTACTGAACCAGAATAGTATCAAATCGTCGAACATTTATGATTTCTAGGCGCTGTTTATGCTCGCCGCTTTTCTCAGCATTGTTTCCAGTCGTCACAAACCTACACTTACCATTTGTATTTAACAACGCCGACCAAGGAAAGGGGGTATGTGGTTGGAGATTGCGTAACTCTTGCCACATAATTTCGACGCTCAGGCACCCTTACAGTATGTATTCATAGTATGCCAAGGCATAAGGAAGCTACTATATCTATCTCTATATGTCAGTCAATAGCAAAGATCTTTTTGGTTTTCTTTCTTCTGATCTTAGGCAAAAATGTGGCTTGTTAATTTTAATCTAAATCCAAGCTTTTCTCTTTACATCATAATAGTTCCGACACCCCTCATGGCCAAAAATGAAATGAATGACTCCTCTTTAGGAAGAACCCTGTCTCCATAAGCTTCTGGATCTGACATTCACTCCTGACCCGAAATCGGACACATGCATCAAATATGTTGCCAGAAAAATTGTCGAGTCATTCTATCGCCCCAGTAGGTATCACATTTTTATCTATATAAAGGCCAAATGCCTCCTATAATAGAGTACTCTTGCAACATCTGGTCAAAAGCTGCGTGAGAGTTCAAAACCGGCTTCGAAACCTAGCAGGTGATGCCCTTTCCTCATCTCTCCAACCCTTTTCCACAGAAGTACTATGAGCTCTAATCTATGGTTCCTGTCTAAGTTCCAAGCTGTGGTTCCCTTTTGTCAAAATTTGACAAAAAACACATGACTACAATAACTACCAATATTTTCCCCTACTCCCTATGTGTGCCGGAATTAAAACGCAGACTCCAAGAACAAAATTTTTCTCATAGAACTGTCCGCTTTAGGAACTCTGTTCTGTTGGCCTGCTTATCGGTTAAGTACAATATAGTTGTCATTAATTCCAATGTAAAATTTTATTGATAGAGAGTGTCCTTAAATAATATAATGTTACCCAATTTAAACTGTTTACAATTATTACACCACTACCTTACACTCATTAAGCCATATCCTCGAGTGGCTGTCATATCTCGATACGTGGTTGTGACCTTATACATATTTTTATGTTACAGAAGGTCACCGATATAAAGTGGTGTGGTCCCTAATATTGTAGTCTCCTCAGCCTCTGCTTGTATCTGGGTTCTTATATAAACACAGACTGAACAATATGCGATATTATCGGCGATGAACAATTCTAATTGAATTTGATTTGGAATCGACTGTACCGATGTTTTTTTGCTGATCTTCTATAACATATTAAAAGAAATATTATGCTCATATAACGAATTTTATAAACAATGAAATATTTGGCTGTAATCCTCTCACACATAATTGACATGCTTTATATATATATATATATATATATATATATATATATATTTATATATAAATATATATACATATATATATAAATTCGTATTCCTGTCCGTTTGTTTGTTTTTTCACATGTTGATTAATATATACAAAAATCCATTATTTATCATATTATTCATTCCTATGCATCCTATGATTATTGCAAAATATAAAATTAAAGAGGTGACGTCATTTTTATATTACATTAAGGAAACTCGACTTTATTAAATAACGGTGTATTAGTTATTGTTTATAGTGAGAGAATTTTTTTAAGTGTTCTATTTAAGTTTATTATTTAAATTTGTTTTATATTGATAACATATTAAATTTAATTTATTTTTACCGACATCGATTTTTTTAAGAATCGGTTTGATTTATTTCCCTTGGGCACGAACGTTGTTCTTTTTGTTTCGTTTTCTTTTTCGGCGGATATTAAAACTAAAAACTTTCAAGCATTATTTTTAAGATTAGTTTAAATAAATAATTTCCGCGATTTCGCAATTAACGTTGTGGTCCAGTGAATTATTATTTAAAAAACAAACAAAACGATTTAATTCAACTACGATTCTTTATTCAAAACAAAAACAAAAAAATTTCATTTACGTGTTTTTACCAGTTCTTTTTTTCTTCACATTTTTTTTTTTTATATCGTAACTAATTTTATTTCTGTTAATAACGCAATACCTCATAACTCATCATTTTTATGACATAAACATTCGGTTAACACAAATTCTACTTACGTATTTTTGAAACTGAATTATTTACAGTTTGTTTCCCTTGCAGCAGATTGTAAAATAAATCTTTCTAGACTGAGGTAGCATAAAACACTCGTTTAAACTAGAATATATCCATAAAAGGTGCTCAATATTCGGAGAATAGCTTCACTTCGTATCCCTTCTGCCGAAATATCTGGTTGAGAGTTTGTCACGTACTTCTGTTTTCAGGGGGGGTACATTTTCGTGTTTCCATTTGTTCTTTATTTTTTAAATTTTTGCTGAGGTAACAATAGCGTTGACATATAATTATGAAAAACTGCTCAATATTCTTAGCAGGTGTGGCGCAACCAAACTTCATATCGACCCTGGCAACGCTGGGTATCCATGCTAGTATATACATATATATATATATATATATATATATATATATATATATATATATATATATATATATATATATATATATATACGATGTGTTGCTGAAGTTGACTCTTCCAAAAATAGATAGTCTTCAGATGGCGAAATACATTTGTTATACATATATGAATACATTCATAATTCCTATTTTGGTAGATAAAGTAGTTAGACTCGCTTCTATCCAAATGACGTGACCAAGAATACTAAACATCATTCGACAATCTGGGTAGGTGAAATCTATTTTTTCCTGCAAGGAGAAAAATCATAAGAAATATAAAATAAACAAGCGATCCCAATTCGTATGTATAAACCGAACTGTCAGATGTTTTTTTGATCTTAAAGTTTGCATTTTTATAGGGATGTATATAACAACCGGTAATATCTAGTGTTGTATTAGTCCATGTTCAACTATGCTGGCTTATGTTGAAGAAGGGATTTTTCAAGGAATATGAAATGCACAAGCGGTTCTCAGCCGCATGTATATCCTGGTGAAATGACGTTTGTTTTGTCGAATGCTGTCTTTTTTTTTTAATTTTGGCCACGTCATTGTTAACGTGATTACCAAAGTGGTGTTCAGCCTGGTCAATACCAGATAGGTGATGATTTTAGTATAAGAAGTAATGGACGATGCGGCATAATCGGATTAAAACAAGTTAATAAGTTAACTCCTGGGAAAACGACATAAAGCGCCAAGCATTCACAAATGGTTACCCATCTGGTACTGGCCAGGCTCCACATTGCTTAACCTTTGTGATCAAACAATAACGTGTGTTTTAATTCGATTATGCCGTATCGTCCATGCCTTCGTATTCTAAAATTATCACCCATCTGGTATTGATCAAGCTGAACACCACCTCACACGCGGTAATCACGTTAAAAATGACGTGACCAAGAATATTAAGACATCATTCAACAAAACAAACATTATTTTAAAATTACTTTATTAAAAACAGTATTTAAAAATAGGAACGACTTGCTATCACTTGATTCAAATGAACATCGCAACTAACATACGAAGAAGAATGATCTGTTTAAAATGCTAAAATACTGAACTTAGCAATAATAGCTACACATTAAAGCTGACGCGATAATTCTCAACCTAATAACACGAACTGGCCATATATTACGTGTTAGATTCGCTATGTCTATAAAGTTCACGGAAGGGGAGACGAAGGGGCGGTCGGTGTGTAGGTTTGAGAAATCGCTAAGACCTGGTCTGGTCTGGTACGGATAGAGAGGAATGGCCTTTTGGAAATTGAATTTATTGCGAAAGGGCAATATACCCGGCTCCCTCGTGTCGGCAAGAGAGGAGCCAGAAAGAAATTAGTATCGACCTGATGGACTTGAAAGTCAAAATGGCAGTTAATATTGCCGTGAAAGTCTCGCGAGAGTTGAGGAGGAGTATTATCGGAGAATGTCTGAAATATGGATTCGCTGGCCAATGAAGAGAATGATTACAGAAAAAGGAAAAGAAAGCCAACGACTGAATTGGTACTGACCATATAGACATATGGTAACTGGGCTATCGCAGAGGTTACAGATAGATAATAGAATAAGACGAGACAATCAAGATAATAACAAGTGAAGCATGTGTGGTCCCATTGCGATCACCATACTTGAATCGCGTAAACAACCACAAATAACGAACTTTCCTTCATTTAGGACAGAATGCAAATTAGTCTAATTTTAGATTTTTATGCATTAATGGGTCACTGCATACCAATATAAAATAAAAACTACAGCATAAGGGTTAATAAGATTATCAGGCATAAAATTATGAGCCATCTTGAGGAGTGGTAACAATGAATTAGACTGAACGGTAAGTTATTATTTAAGAGGAAGACTGAACAAGAATTTGTTTACATTAGACTTGAATATGACTATGTTTTATTCAACTTAAAAGTAGAGTTGAGGTATTGCTTTCCACGGACGTGTAGTCCTTGGATAGAAATGAAATTGGTCTGATTAAAATATATGTTTAAATGCATAGCAGTTTTTATGTACCGATGGGTTACAACACATCATTAAAAAAAAGTCCACTCGAAGACAAGGCTTAGTGTATTTGTCAAGTGAACGGTCTGATCACATATTAAGAAGTAATAATGATTGTCTAAACTGGTCAGTATTTCATTATTTAAGAAGACCGCTCAACCAGAATTAGTTAATATTTGAGTTCAAAACAAGGTTGTATTCAGCTGGGAAGAAGCTCGGTGGTATTGGGTTTCACAGACGTGTAGTGAGTGGAATGCAACTTTTGCTCAGAGAATTTATGTTTGGTTGTAGGTACACAAATAGAAAGCGTATTTATCTTCACTGTTTGTACCTACATAGGTTATGACTGTTTATAGAGGGAACCATAGATTGCATCTCAGTAGAGCACATACGGTGAAAATAACGACGGGGGGGGGTAGAGGAAGAGGCTGCAGATGTCAAAATAAATTTTCGAGTCGAACGAGGATAATAAGCTTTCATTTTTTTCTTTGTTCATTCGGATTACACTTTATTCTGTTGTCCTTTGTACTTTTGCAATGGAAGTTTGTCCTCGGATTTTTTAAATCGGCATCCAATTCTGACGAGCATTAAAAAGCAAATGACGCGAATAGCTTGCTGTCTTTCTTTCTCCACTTTGTTTAGATTCGCTCTCTTCATCACCTCTTAAAGCAAGTGACTTTTCACAGAAATGTTTTACCTCCAAATAATTCCTTACCACTAAATATTATTTCAAACCTTAAAAATAACAATGATTTATCTATTAAAACAAACCTATAAAACAGTGAGATGATGAACGAAAATCAAAGTTCTTTGCCTCCGACGCGCCTCGATTTCCAGCATTAACAACGACCATCCTACTAGACTGGAATGTGCCACACTGAAATTCCTTTTAGTTTGCTACTATATCTCTACTGAACAGAGCCACCAAGAATGTAAACACACATACACACATGCACACCCACACACACACCCACACACACACCCACACACCCACACACACACACACACACACACACACAAAGAGACTTCGAAACGAACGTTATAACGCTTTTCTCTAGTTCGCATGTAAGGAACTTAAACTTTTGTTCTCTCAAAGGAAATTTCCGTAAAATTGTTTTGTATATAAATATATTTTGTTCGCTTGTCATGTTTTATCGCTTTTATCTAAAAACACCCGTTGTTGTGTCAGCATTTCCTAATCAGTGACGCATTCGTAACATTCATGTTTTACTTATCTCCTCCGTTCGCCAGTTAAAGTACATGTATATTAATTACTAGCAAGGTCATCCGGCTTTGCTCACGGCAGTATAAGATAATGAGAAAAATGAAGTTGATTTTGAACATACCTGTTATTCTTAGGATAGAGGCATTTTTGATATCTATGTATCATTTGCCATCTTGAGCAAAAGAATATTCTACCTACCCTATGATCAGTATTACACAACGTATGTTAGAAATAATTGTACCTTTCCTAGGACAGGAAATTTACAGCACGTATATGGAAAAATTGTCTTACCTATTCCGTGTAATGTTAATCACATATTTAAAATAATTTATATGATTTGTTGTTGCGCTAAATTTTCTGTATGATACATATAAGCGTTTGCTTGAACAAAGTTTGGTCTCTCAAAGTATGTTTTAAGTTTCTGTAAAATTGTTCGGGTATAGATATATTTTGCTCATTAATTCATCTTTTCTTCCTTTCATTCAAAAATTTCCGTTGTCGTGTTAGCATTTACTCACTAGTTACACATGCGTAATATTCATGTTTGACCCATTTTTCTCCGTTCGCCATTTTAAGTACATATATATTAATTATTAGTGCAGATTTTGACACTGTTAAGAGATGTGATTATTTTAACGTTGCAGCCTCAGTCGCAAAGCAGACAAAGGATAGAAAAAGAACTTTAACTCGTTTTTTTTCTTTAAAACAACAGTATTATTTCCTTTTAACGTCATCCACGTGATCTCGAACTTTCTCTAAAACGTTACCCACTCATCAAACATTATCTCAAACATGCACCCCATCTCTAACGTGATTGTTCTATTTCTCTTTTATAAAGTCTTTATTTTTCTTTATCGGTGACGTCATTTTACATACATTTGCATACACCCCCCCCCCCGCGCTATGTTAAATTATTGCCAAAATACACCACATGTAGCCAGGAGTAATACTACAGAACAAAACATCTTCATAAGATTTGATGAGAATTTCTCAGTTTATTTCTTTTAAGAAGAGTATTCCAATTTAATACTTCTTTACAAAATATTATGGCACTCCTTTATTGTTCTATATTTACATTTATTTCTTATTCTTTGTTATTTTTATTATTATTACTATTTAGATTACTAGATGTGAATTTATGGCAACCTAAGTATATTCAACTGATCCAAAGTGCAAAAGACGTTAGACGTCTCTAGAAGGACAGTCCTGATCTGAATAAACATCGCTTAGGTCAAAACCATCGTTATTAATAGTTAAAGGCGTCCCAGGCAAATGAGAATAAACCAAAGGTGGAGGCAATGCATGAAATTACGTTTTTTTTGAGAATATTTCCTTTTTAAACGAAAGCGTGAAAGTAAAAGTGAATCATAAACGTCTCACATCAAGGAAAAAGCACAAGCAGAAATACTGAAAAAAAAGGTTCAGTAAACATTGAAGAACTGAGAGCAGTCGCCATAGGTTCGTAAGGAACTCATGAAAAGAAAAATGGGCGGAAAATAGAGCGAGAAAGAAAGTGTGAGTGAGAGAGAGAGAGAGAGAGAGAGAGAGAGAGAGCATAGTAATGTTAAAAAGAGGAAAAAAAGAAAAGGAAAAGAGAAAGCGAGCGAGAGAGAATTAGTAGTATTGTTTCGCGGTCGGCCATCTTGGACTCGGAATATATATTTATCACTCTACAAAATTAGTCTTATTGTTGTCCGGTAAGCGGCGCCAGTGAATTATCCGCGTTTTATTACAGTCTTCCTTAGTTTTTATTTACTATTCGATTTTTGTTCCTGTTAACTCTAGTTTTGTATTTCCTGGGTGGGCCAAGGACGGAAATGGTTGTGGTTGACGGCTGTCTGTCTGGGCGACGATATTAATTGCGCCGAACGAGAAAACTCATTAGTTGATATTGCCTAATTTCTTTGTGCACCTCCCTACCCCACACTATAACCGCATCTTCGGTGGGGAAGCTGATCTGGTCAATCTCGCTTAAAAGCGCTGATCAATTATAGCACAGCATATATATATGTATATATATATGTATATATATATATATATATATATATATAACAAGTAGGGCGCTTGGCGTTGCCCTGTGGTAAATACGCGTAAATCTATTTTAATTTCAATTCTCTATTGATTACTATCTAATATATGGTAATGCTTTTAAAACTGTTTAACGTTCCAACTTGAGTCGTTATGTATACCTCTGTTATCGTTTGAGGTAAAAACTGATGAATATGAAAAATTAACAATTAAACGATATGTATCCATGAATGTGTAATTTTGCGCATGTGCAAAAATAGCAGCAAGAGTAATGTTTTATTCGACTTATCCTGTAAGGCCAACATATTTGTTTTTATGTTTGGCGCTTTCGCATCATTTTTTTTTGCCAGATAAGAACCTAATGGAATAGATGGTACAGGTCGAAATATCCAATATATATTAAATTTCAACTCTGTAAACTTAATATATAGTGAAGATTGTAGTAGAAACTTTTCGCGCACGTACCCACAAAGTAACTTCATATGTATATATTGTAATGTTAGTATTTGTAATAATATTCGAGGGAGACCACAGTAATAGTTAAATAAATATGTATTAAAGAAAAAACCTGAAGAAGGTAAATTTAGCAATATCTGCTCAAATGCTAGACTTGTTGGAGACAACCATACTCTCTGCGAATCCGTCTCTGACTCAAATGCATTCGCGGAGCGTATGCCATATATATGCATTCAGCACATAAACGCATTTAATCATTTTTTGTCACATATACAGTAGCGGCTGCACATTCGATAGTATTCCTGCCTTTTGTAGCCGATCCAGTTCCTTATCGATTTTCTCAGTTGCCTCAAGTGGGACTTCTTGAAAACGTGTAGAGCGATTTCCTTCTTTTTTTAATCTGGCTATAGTCTTGATACATCTTTCAGAGACTCGATGAGAATACTTCTGAAAATCTTTCCTTTAACTCGCCATTCAATCGTTTTGTTCCCGAAGACGAGTCTTTTACCTTATCGCAGAATTTGTTAATAAGTTCTTGATGAGCCGTTCCATATAAGTTATCAAATTTAACAAATTTTCATTACTAATGATTATTATATAGGCCAATTTCTACTGTACACTCTTTAACCCTTATCCTTGAGTGGCCTCTTGACCTTGATAATGTGTTGATACCTATGAAAAAAAAAAAGAAAAAGTCCAATGTGAACAAGTTCTAATTGAATCGTCCCCCTAAGAAATCCAAGTTACAAAATTCCCACTGTTTACTATGCTATATCACAATGACTAATGTATACCTATTAACCCTTATCCTTGAGTGGCCTCTGGGCCTTGATAAGTGGTGACACCCATGTAAAAAAAAAAAAAAAAAGTTGGTCCTCGTTTCTCGGAAGTGAAGTCATGGACGGTCGGACGAGACGTCATGGAATAGTTCATTATTCCAGACAGTAGGAGGAAGGGCGTCCCAAACACCCCCTCCAAAGACTTTTGTTTGTAACAGATGTCAATACTTTCGTTTAGGATCGACCATTAATTTTTCCGAACTGACCATCGTTGTTCATGTGTTCGCGATCAAATATTTCGAACATAGTTTCGATTCGTCCTTGCTCCAACGGTGGTGTATCGCTGGTGTCATCTGCGCGACATCTTCTTAATTGGTGATATTTATGGGTATGTTTCAGTCCTTGAATTATATATACAATATCAGAGACTCTCTTACTGATCGTACCCACATCCGATAATGAGGTGGTATTTATGCAACTTTTAAAGAAAACTCTCTCTCTACTAGCATAAAACGTTTACTGGGTACGCAAGTGGTCACTTGCAGTCGTGACTGTCTTGTCAAAATTGGATCCCACCTTACGTCTGAATATAGTTTCCACCTGTGAGGCCGCTGTTGGGATGTAAGGATTAGGTGTAATCCTATACACGTGTAGGACTTGTCAGAGTGCTTCATCTGTTGGGGAATCTTGGGTCTTCTTCAGCGTGTACTAATTTCCCCTTATCTGATATTGGGGAATGCTGGTGTGTTTAATTTGGAACGTGTTGAAAAATGTTTAAACTCTGCAGACGTCGATTGAGTTCTCTTGTTGCTCACAATGTAATCTACTGAACTGAAACAAGTAAACAGTTCATGCATTAAATTTATTGTTGTTCAGTTGCCGGTCTTTTGTACCTAAATACCTCAGTTCACTTGGTGTGGCTATTGACTACGATTAGATAATATTCGTCGAGCAAACCTGCAAAGTCGGTCTGAATTCGGTTGGTCAGTCTCCGACCAGAGTTTGAATGTAATCGGCGGTGTTTTTGCAGCCAAGGCACAGCCTATAAAAGAGTCTATCATCTCTCTGGTGTCTTTGTCTATGTTAGATCAGTAAACGTAGCTTCTTAACAAGTTCTTCATTCGTTTTTTTCCCGGGTGTCTTGTGTTAAAATCCCTTAGAATTCGTTTCTGTAGACTTTTTGAGTTCACCGCACTTTCGCCATATAGTAAGACCTCGTTGCAAAGCGAGAACTCTTCCGGAACATTGTCGTCTTTCATGGTGATCTTGTTTTTTTTATGTCGCAGATAAATTCATCCTTATCTGCTTCTCTTTTAATTGTCGGTAGGGATACCGGAAGTTCTCTAACTATGTTTATCTGTACGAAGCGCAGGAATGATGAAATTCTCAAAAGCTTCTTGTTTCATAGGTATCAGTGTAGATAGGCTATCAGCATGGATGATTTGTTTTAATGACAAGTCACTCAGTGTAAAAATATAATTCAGTAAAATTGTACCACCGCTAAGAAGTTTATTGGCAGTAGATAGCGGTACGCTTTTTTTTTTTTTGATCCGAGGATCGTAAGCAACGGCTTATGGTCAGTTTGCAACGTAACATTTCTGCTATGTAAGTGGCTATAAAATTTCGTTCCGGCGAATATGATACTTAGTGCTTCCTTTTGGATTTTTGAGTATTGTCGCTCAGCTGGTAGTAGAGTCCTGTATGCATGGGCGATCGGTTAAATTGTATTGTCGGACATTATATGAAATTTGCAAGCTCAAACACTATATAATCTTGCGTTACTCGCTTTAATTATGATTTTCAGCTTGAGATCATAATGTGTAAAAAGTCTGATATTAAGGCCTCTGTTTCCAGGCTTTTTCTTTCTTAAATAATTCTTGTCATGCATGTTCTTTATAAGGACTTGGTAGTAGTTAGCCAGTCCAGAAAGTTCCAGAGTGCTTGCACATTATCAGGCGCAAGCTTCTTCTTCATGGCTTCTGCTCTCAAAGGGTCAGGGTACCTACTATTTTTATTAATTATGTGACCTAGGTATTTTATCTCGCTCATGATGAAGTCACACTTAACTTTTCACTTTAAAACCGAATCGTTGAACTTGAAAAAAACTTTATGTATGTGTTTGTGATTCTCGCCTGTAGATTTACTGGAAATTACGATGTGATCCAAGTAGACGCAAGTGAAGTCGAGATCGCCCAGCATGGTGTCTATGACCTGCTACATTGACTCCTAAAGCTTACCTCTACAAACTTGTAAAGCCCCCTGTGCGTATTGATGCATATGAGTTTTGAAAAATCCCCCTTCGATTGGGATATGTAAATAAGCGTCGCTTAAATCCATTTATAAAATATGTTACAACCGTTTAATTTAATGAATACCTCCATTGATGCGGGGAGGAGATAGTGGTAATCTTTTAGAGCTGCATTCAGGTTTGTGGAGAAATCTGAACATACACGAATCTAATTAATCGTTTTGGCTACATATATACGTGACGTTTCGTTTTAAAAACGGGTAAAGCGTTTTCTTTCTTTTTGAATCTGGCTATAATCTTTATACATCTTCCGACTCTAGATAAGAAAACTTCTGAAAATCTTTCCTTTAACTCGCCATTCAATCGTTTTGTTCCCGTAGACTAGTCATAGATTATTCCCTCAATTAAAATTTATCCGTCCAATCCGTTCCGAAGAGGTTTTATGGCGTCTTTCTTACATAGCATTTCACTTTTTTGGTAACGTTATTTAACGTCCTTGGGAGTGTTAGCTCTCCCTCAAATTTTCCTTTATCGCCTGTCACTACTAGTGGGACTTATTGGTCTTACGCATGGTTGTTTTTTTTTTTAACCTTTTCCATGTCTGTAAGTTGATGACGGATAGGTGTTACAAGGATTCCAACTGTAACTCCACCTTATTGTGGATGTTGACAGTTCCGTATTTCTGCGAGTTCTTGTCTGCTTCCCTTTTGCATCTTCTTTGTCGGACACTGTTATTTTTATTCCGTTTCCAATGCGTCGCTTTGTAGTCTTTCCTGCCACACTCATTGTATATTTTGTTTTTGTAAAAACATCTAACAGACCAATGTTGTCCGCCGCAACGATTCACGGCCTTGTGGATAAATCAGGTTTGGAGATTGGATGACCACTATTTGGTTCATGAGAGAAATTCTTTGGTCTGAAACTAGTCCTTCGCGCGTATGACACACCTGATTCCTCGATGTTTCGCGAGTCGTTCTTTACACTATCTAAAAGTTAGCAATTCTAGGCCAACTCCTGGAGGTTGAGCTCTTGTTCACTTTCGAGCCTAGATAGGATTCGTCGTCTTATCTCTGCGATTTTTTCTGAGACGAGACCTTGTGCAAAAATCAAATATTCGAAATTGCCTAAGGATAATTCAGTTAGAAAAAAATCGTCAGTGTTTGTTAACAATATACACGAAAATATAGTCAACGAACTTGCTGTGTTTTGTGGTTCTTACCTTCCGTAGAAGTAGGCGGACTCTTTTAGAATTGCTCCACTTTTCGCAGTCTACAGTGAATAAGTCCCGATAAAAAGCGTCAAACGTTTTATCCTGCTCGGGTAGGTAATTCCTACTATTATCACAGGGTGATCAGCATTTTGGAGTGGGCTATGGTCATTTGTTGCACAGGCATTGGGAACTGTGGTCAGAAATATATCTAGAAGTTGATGTTGTCGATCTGGGAGACGGATCGGAAACGTAACTGTGTGTGATAGGGAATGAGATACGGAGAAGCTATATGTTATGCTACAAGCTGCGTCTGTGTAAGTAGAGAAACCAAGCCACTTGCTGTGGTGGGCATTAAAGTCACCAAATACATGTACTTGCACGCTAGTATCAAGGAGAGTGCTGTATCTACTGTGTTGATTAGGGCGCAGTCCTGGGTCAAGGGGGACCTGTACAGAACGCAATGTTGCAGATTAAGTCTAAAGTCGATGAAGTCCTGGTTGTTTGATTCTAGATTTGATTCTCTAGTATGGGGAGAGTGTTTCAAGTATAGCCTCCAAGTCCGTACATATGTCTGTATGAGTCTTCACAACAAAATAGGAGATAGGCAGGCATGTTAAAATGGTTAAAGGGGATGAAGGAGCGTAGGTAAGTTTCAGTTAGTGCCAAGATATCTGGAGAGTTTGTTAGAAAAAATGATTCAACATCATCTAAATTTGTTCTAAGCGGATATTCGTGAATGGATCGTACGAGAAGGTACTATAAGAAAACTGACTGGGAAACGATCTGGGATCTCATCAGATATGCATCATGGGTAAAAATATTTTCTCTTCCTACAGAACGAGATAACTGAAAGGATCAAAGTGGCAATTGAAGCACGTATTCTCACACGGATGCTCTATAACAAACCCCATTCGCCCCATGGATATCGCCTGCTACAGCATTAGCTTAACGAAATGATCTTTGTAAATAAACAAATGGAACGTTTTCCGTATAGCGGTCAGTGTTTGGATATAATGCATTCTCGGATATCAATGGCGTCAGTGGCTTTCCTACTGGCGTGATGGATAGCGATACTGATATCAACCTGATAGGATGGGCGCTGGTCTAGGCACGCAAAAACTGTAAAACAGCCAAACAGTCCGTCTGTAGAAAACTCTCTCTCTCTCTCTCTCTCTCTCTCTATATATATATATATATATATATATATATATATATATATATATATATATACTAGCTGTACTCGGCCACACGTTGCTGTGGCTCAGTTTGTTAAAATGGAACACACGTGAAAGTAGAGAAAAGTTTGATTGTTTTTTTCAAGAGAATGTACAAATTATTTGTTTTTTTAACATATGTTTAGAAAATAAACAGAAAAATACTTCCATCATTAATTATGCAAAAAAATAAATAAAATGTTGATTTAGTGTTTCAATATTATGCTTATAAATTACAATAAAACTTGCTGAGTATGCGCTGTTTTACGGTTGTTGCAAAAATGGAACGGAAACTTAAATTTCGCTTCGTTTTACTCTTTCTTAATTTTTTAATTGTGCTCCCCCCAAACGAATATAATAAAAACAGTAACATTCAAAAATTGTACTTTATGTATATAAAACACAAAATATTTATTAAAAAAAAACAAAATAAAAAGTTAATAACGAAAGGGAAATAATTCCATTTTTAAACAAAAAAGTCAGTTTTGTATATCTTTTTGTTATCTTTTACCTGTCCAGCTTTCAATTCATATTGAAAATGTCGACATTTTAGGTTGTCGGGTACGTTTACAACGAATAAACACTCCAATCTAGTAGATGTATCAGAAATTTTGTAGGAATTTTTTACACCACTATCACTAAACTGCGAATAAAATATAAAAATCTCGTAATTTCTCTTTTAAAAGTGGGTTGTTTATTTTCCTTATGGATTATACTTCCAAAATAAACTATTAAAGTTGTTTTAAAAGTAATAGAAATATTTTTTTTTAATTTTTTAAAAAAATTTCTATTGATTCTATTTTTACAATATTTTCAGGGTCAATGTGAACTTTTATGCTCTTTCCAATAAACAGAGTATAATATTTCAGACAAACGTTTTTTAATTGACGCCCGCCCCATTTTCAAGTGTCTAGTAAAAAGTAAATAATTAATTTACTCACCAAAGTTTTATATGTCACAAATTGAAGAGAAAAGGTCAATAAGTAATATATTAAAATTTAAAACAAAAAAGTAGTGTTTTTTTAAAATTGACCTGTAAAGTTCGAAGTTTAAAACCTTTTTTTTTTTTAATCACGTTGTTTGTTTTTTCTTTTGTTTTTTTTTATGAAACTTTGGTCCTTGCTCCTTTAATTGAAAAAAAATTTAGGGCTTCAATTACATTTTTCGAGTAGTTATAAGCTTGAAAAGACAGGGAGTAGAATAATTCACGCCTCCCATTTTGAAATGTCTATTAAGAAGTAAATAATTTATTCACCAAAGTGTTATATATCACAAATTGAAGAGAAAAGGTCAATAAATAAGATATTCAAATTTAAAATAAAAAAGTAGTGTTTTTTAGAAATTTACCTGTAAAGTCCGAAGTTGAAACCTTAAAAAAAAAACATGTTGTTTTTCTTTATTTTAATGAAACCTTGGTCCTTGCTCCTTTAATTGGAAAAAATAGGGCTTGAGTTACATTTTTCGAGGAGTTATAAGCTTGGAAAGACGGGGTGGAATTATTTACTATTTTCCACGAAATTTCTGATACTTAACTATCTACCCATGTAAAGAACGGCTTTCGAAATAGACACCCCTAACCTTGCCAGAATACCCGAAAAGCTATAAAAGTTTACGCGTCGAATGTGAACGATGAGTTGGACGTAATGTAAAAATGTACCGAATTTAAAAGGGAACGATATTCAAATTTCCGTTCCATTTTTACAACCGTAAAGCAGAGCATTCTATGGAAATTTTACCTAACTTACTGTATTAATGCTATTTTTTTAAGCAAAAAAATATTTAGGTTTGGCTATAAATTCCTAAACTCATTTCACCCTAAATAATTTAGGTGACTGAAATAGGAATCTAATTGAATCTTTAATTTCCTGAATAGTATGCGAGAATTCATTTTTCTTCGAGTTATATCGAATTCATTAATACGGACTTAAGGGGATTCTTTCGTAATGTTACTGTAAAAATTATTTTTTATAGTTACAAATTACGATGCTTTATTTATATAAAAAAGCAAAAATAAATTCTTGCGTTTTTTATTTACTCCTGAAAACCATAACTTTAGTAAAGGTATTTTTGTTTAAACAAAATAAAACATTTTCACTAAGAGTTAAGTAAAAATAATTGGTTCATTATATTCTGCGATCATTATTTGAAAAATACTGCAATTTTCATTAAAATTCGGTAATTTCCTGATTTTTGGTGAATTTTTAAGTAAAGGGAGGAGTAAAAATGTTTATACACTTTGAGGGTCGGCATTCATTTTGTGTGTACCAACCATTTTTCGATGAATATTTGATAGGAAAGCGACCACGTGTGGTTAATTAAAATAAAATTTCAATCACATGGTTACATTATCAATAATCATGTGATTAAACCCATCAAATTTACCGATATTGTAAAAATATTCTGTTTACATTTAGCCAATAGTGTGTTTTTAGTGATGCAATGTTGGCAACTGAGATTTTAAAAAAACCCGCGAGATCAGAAAAAAATCGCTAGATTTTTAACTTTTATCGTCTGAAATTTTCAAAAATCGCTAATTCCCCCCCCCAACTCCATATTTTAAAAAATTATGAATATAGTATATTCAATATATAAAATGTTCCGTGTTTTCTCACTATATGTTTCTGGAATTATATTGAAGCGGTTAGTTCCCCAGAAGGCTTACATATTTTATCAGCTAGTTTTGCCTGTTTTTTTTCAGAGAGGGTATTTTTTTTTTGCAGGAAACAAATCATGAACTCAAAATTTTTATAATAAAAGTTAAATTGAAATATACTGCAAATTAAACATCACAATAATGGTGCAACATATTTTGAAATTAGAAAAATAAAAAACAAAAAAACTTTGTTTTAGCATATTAAAAGTATTTGGGTTGGTAGATAATTAAATTCTACTGTATTGTTATAAGTTTCTTTTGCTATTATTTCTTGCTTTTTACAATTTTCGACTAAATACTTCTAAATAAAGCAGAGTTGCTTAGATCGTATTTTAAACTAAACTTCGGAGGTTGGAATGCCCCCCACCTAAAATGTACTTGGAAAAATCGATTTTATAGCGAGATTTAAGAATGGTTAGCCAAAAAAGGTGAAAAACAAAACAAATAATCAATAAATAATTGTTACCAAAGGCAATAAATGCTATTTTTTTTACTTACATGAATGAGTTTATTTCATGTTTTAAAGTATTTTCAAGCGCTTTTCTTTATTTTTTTAATCTAACATTTCCTGTGTTGGTGCCAAATATCTCCAGATTTTCTAGAATTACGCGCTAGATTGCAAACGAAATCTCCAGATCTAGCAGGAAAACCGCTAAATTGTAACACTGGTCACGTGACATGAAGCGGTAATAAATAATTGTCCCTAAATAAAAAAAATGGCCTATCGGTACAAAGAATAACACCGATTTATCATAGAAAAATTAAGTATAATGTTATAATTAAAAATAGATATATAAAAACACACATGGATATAGTAAACATATTATATCAAAACGTGGCAGTCATCCGTCCAGTGGTTTTTTAGACTATTAATTGCGAACGAACCAATAGTTACATTTTTATTTATAGTTTTATTTTTTAATTTCACAATCTAAAATAAATAATGTTTTCGAACAAGTTTAAATTTAGTATTTACATAGCCATAATATATATATATATATATATATATATATATTTATATATATATGCGCATGCGTGTCTATACATTTATTGTCAAGGGGTTTCGTTTATAAAAAAGGTTTTGATCAAATACCTTCTATTTTGTTCAAATTAAGGCATTGGAAATGAATACTTCTACTGCAGATGCTGTTTAGACATGTGTCCGTGGATGTGTTTTATATACGGTTACCAGTTTTCCAACATTATACCCAGAGGATTGATTCTATGCTTTCCTCATGTTTATGAAACTTAGTTTGTGAGCGTCTAACATTTTCTGGTTGTTGATTCTGACTACATAAAATATACACAGAATAGGAATCTACTTTGTTTAAACTTATTAAAAAGCGTTTTTTATTTAGATGATTTATTATAAAAATAGTAAATTAAATAATTTTAATTCATCAAAATGTTTTTAATATGAGATCTGCATCATATGAAAAATGACAATGTAAAAAAAAACAAATGTTTCATCTTGAGAAATCCTTGTTCTTTATAGTCGTAACTGAAACATATTTGCAAATATGTAGTTATCACTTTGCATGAATGAATTATATTATAACTACTATATATATATTTATATATATATATTTATATATGTATATATGAGAAAGATAGATGGATAAATACATAGTTAATAGATACACATAGGGACATACGTATATAGTTATGTAATATATATATATATATATATATATATATATATATATATATATATATACATGTATTATAATTAACTAGTTTGCAAATTGAAAGAAAAATGCATATATATACACATTATATATATATATATATATATATATATATATATATATATATATATATATATATATACATTTTTCTTTAAATTTGCAAGCTAGTTGCTAGTAGCCTGGAGGAAATATGCTTCCCTACTAAGCCAAGAGTAGTTTTTTGACTGAGTTCGAACATTGCGACACCAATAATCATCACTTCCTTCACGTTGTTGATTGCATTAGCACGCAACAGAAATGTATATAAGTAAAATATTGTTAATACCCCATTTAAAGGCGACGTTCCCTTTGAGGAACCTTATCTGAACGAGACTTGTTTACTAAAATCATGTAAGTTTTTTATTGATTAACACTGATATAGTTATATACGGGTTTCATTAGTATTATTGTTGTTATTCGTTGTTATGAAGGGAAGTCTAATTAAATGTGAATCTTTTATTAAGAGAGATGTTGTGAGAGATGTTCGTGTTATAAAGAATGTCGTTGTTTCTGTTATGAAGAGATTCATATTTATAAAATTGTTCATACTTAGAAGTGTAGATATGAGATGTAGAGTTCACATTGTAGATATGAGATGTGTATGCCAATACATTTTATAACACAGATATATAGACATATAATAACAATTTTCACTTTACCTTTTGGTAGAATTACAACACAAAGACGACGTTTATAAAAAAACACATGATGGGTTTATTTCTTCTCACGACCGGCCGTGGTTTCCATCATCAAGGATTCAAAGCTTCACATTCTAATTTTCAAAAGTGACCGTCTCGCTTCTAGACGTTCGAATCCCAAACTGCAGACTATCGTCTGTCGTCCTCAGATTCTCTCTGACTCGCTCCCGTTTCTCCTTGCTTAACTCTAAAGTTTTTAACTATATCTAGAACTTTCCATTTTCCATGACGTCATACACATGTTAAACATGTGTCTTCTTTCACGTGTTCTGAACATGCGTGTCCAAAACTTTCCTTTGTTTACAAAAGGAATTTTAACCTATATTCCCAATAACTTTTTTTTCCAATATGTTAAAAATATGTTTATTAAATTATCTTGTATAGTTGCATTCCTCAATTGATTTTTTCATAACAGACTTGTCAACGCACATTCTTTTCTTAAAACTATTTTATCTCTAAGCTAAACAATGGTGTGTTTTACATTCCATTTTCTAATTCTCTCTCGTAATCTATTTCTAAACCTAATTTACGAGGTTCGAATTTCGTCTATTATATTTCATTTTCATTTTAACTAAATCTCTCTATTTTTATACTTACATGAAAAGGGGACAGCCCTTATCATGTAACAATATTAGAGATAACAAAAAAGTCTAAGGGCATCATTTTTACTACCATTTGATATTTTTTCGATTCTTTAATAGGGTACTCAATTTGCTAAAAATATTAGGATTTCCAGGTTGATGGGGATTGAAGATAGGTACCTGAATTTAATTTTTTTTAGATATTCGTTGTTTTTAATAGATTGGACATGTTAATAGTTATATCGATGGTTACTTACCACCTGTATGCCAACTGCAATGTTTTGGTGAATTTCATTTCAGATTTTCTTTTTTTTACCTTAAATAAGCCGATGTTTCGTCTTGGGAACATAAAGATGGCATGCCTTTTAATAAAATTCTAGAGAAAATAATTTTGGAATTGGATTTATGACATCGTCACATGCAAATCAAGAAAATGTAATCAAATTAAAGCCAGGGAAATTACCCTTGATTTTGAATGGGAATAATAAAGTTATATGGAAAACTTAAGTTGATCCTTTAAAAGGAATTTAAAAAAAAAGTGGCCAACTTATTAAGAAACATATTCAATTTGTTTGTTGTTTAATAGCTTGTCTGGATGTAAATTGGGAAAACCCTGTGAAAATCGCCTTCATATGTACTTATTTTCCTTTTATGTGTCTCTTGTCATTGACTTGGCCGAAAGACGATAACCTGTAGATTTTTGACGTAAGTAGAAAAATGCTAATATTTTAAAAAACATTAATACTCACATCAATATATATATATATATATATATATATATATATATATATATATATATATATATATATATATATATATATATATATATATTGAAATTCAACGTTATTTCACGCGCTTAATGGTAGCCGAATGGATACGGTCTTTGCTTATCGAGCCAGAGATGTCTCGTGTTGCTGAGTTCGAATCGTTCGACTGGTCTTAATCATGACACCGTGCACGAAAGGATGAAACACTAGTGTCTGTAGGTATTTAATTATTATAGTATAAAATAATTATGTATATATATATATCATCATCATCGGCGGTCACTCGTGTCCGAGTAAGACTGTCCTCCGTTGTGGCTTCTGTGGGTCCTCAGGTGAGCATAGAGCCCAATCCTAGACCCAATTTGTCTTGTGCAATTTGGGCAGATAAAGGTAGTGGTGGTGGGGTGGGGTTGCGTGTGTCTGGTTGATAATCTGTCCTTTCTGTGCTTGCGTGTATCCTCAGCAGCTTGATTTAGGCCACTAGTATAAAGCGCAGCACCTTCGTGGACAGCGCTCCTCCATGCCAACCTGCTCCCAGCCACGTCCTCCCATGTCTCAAGGTCCATGTGAAACCGCTTTAGATTTGCTTTGATGTATATATATATATATATATATATATATATATATATATATATATATATATATATATATTTGCTTAACACTTTATTTTTCCTTACTTCTACGGCCCTGTCGGTGGGGCATTAGAATACGCCGACTGCCCTCCTGCAGAGGGTAAAAGTCCCTCAATGGGGGTCCTGGATATGACCTTAAACTATATACAGTGGTGAGACCCCAGCTTTCGGGCTTTGGGGAGTGTGGAGCCACCCTTTAATTACCATTGCTCCCAGGGCCACTCTGACTCAGAGTGGTAGTACCTGTTAGGGTTCCAACTATGGGTTAAATAGAAACCGACGTGAAAACAACAAATATATTCTATTAAAAATTTTTTTCTTTAAAATCTTTGGATTCGGCATTAAATAACTCGAAAAGGGTTGATATGCCGTAAAACAAAAACAACCAACCATCCTTACATCTATTACAGATAAAATTGCAAAATGTGTTGCTTTGAAGCTCCAAACGAATTCCACATGTATAGACCAGCATATATATATATATATATATATATATATATATATATATATATATATATATATATATGTTTAAGCTACATTTGGATATTCTTTTTATCTTCAAAGCTACACACTTTTTTCAATTTTATCTATAGTAGACGTAAGTAAAATTTAAGTTTTAAGCAAAAACAAACCCAGTAATAACAATTAAATGAATCATTGTTTTTATAGAAATTTATTCCGATACCGATACCGATTCCGATACATTAAACGTTAAGATTTTCTCGATTCGCGATTCCGATTTCGACTAATCGCCCAAACACTAATATATATATGCATTATAATTAAACATAATTATTCTTTATACCTTAAGGCGCTAGTGTTTTATGCTTACTCAATCATCATTTTAGAGGTGACAATCTCTGCCGGTCATGAGATTCGAACATAGTAACTGTTGTGTCTGCAAAAATAATTAAACAGAACACAGAAAGTAAAGGTATACAATAATATATTAGGAAGAGAAGTTATATCCATATTTACATGTCTTCAGATATACTTCAGTTGGAGATATTCCGGCAGGTGACGTGTGGCATGTTTTACTGAAGGCAACTTAGGCGTTTGCCTATTTGGCGGTCGTTACAGAACTCCCCCGGTATTGGTGATTGGTACCTTTATATATCTAACTCACCCACCTATGTTAATTAGTGGGCGTCTCCACAACAGTAACGAAAGTACATTTCGTTTCATTTGCGTTTACATCAAGGACAAAAACGTAACACTGAAATGAAAAGAATAAAGGCATATTAAACGCTTAGGTCGAGCAAATACAATTAAGAGTGTTCGAACGAGCGGAAGTTGTGAATATTGCACAAACCCCAGTTTACTGCCTTTTTAGTTATAATTCTGCAGACAGTGCCCATCCTTAAGTATTCTTAAAGAGGTTATATATATATATATATATATATATATATACATATATATTTTTATATATATATATATATACATATACATATATATATATATATGCATATATTTGTGTGTGTGCATATGCGTGTGTGTGGATAAATATTTATGCCGATCATGTACATAGGAAAAATTAAGTACAAAGTAATGAATTAAAATGGTTATATATATATATATATATATATATATATATATATATATATATATATATATAATAAAAAATAAATATCCCTTCAAATACCCACATTTCGAAATTTAGTCGTACTCATCCGTAACTTAAAAAAATAAAACTAGAATAATACATGTCACAAGAAGATCACGGGTAAAATAAAGGTTATGGGCAAGGTTATGTTGGTCGTAAAAAGCGGTAAATATAGTTTATAATACAGATACGATATTCAGCTCGAAAAATCAATGGAAGTATCTAAGAATATATTGAAATGTTAGAAATTTATTTCGCGGTTCGTCTTAAGATAACGAGAAGTCATCCATTCTGTCTTGATTCCACAAAAGTGAAGAAACATGTTTATTTTCAATCTCGTCAAATGATTTTAGATCAAAAGAAATCGAATGAAATGATTGATGTCAGTAGATATTAAATATCAACTGAGATAAAAATCGATCTTTTGCCGCTATCATCAAATAAATGACAGTTGTCTTTTTTCAAAATGTAATTTTATTTACTGAGGAATTGGATGGAGAAAAAGATACATTATGAAGTACATATATTCACAAATATATAAAAATACATACACACATGCACACAACCTTAGAGTTTACATATGAGCATATATACATATATATATATATATATATATATATATATATATATATATATATATATATATATATATATATATATATATATATATGCAGTAGAACCCGGGGATACAGTGGCTGAAGTTTACGTTTTTACATGTTTTTTTCAGTCTCTTACTTTACGGTATTTTTTATAAAGTTATTTTATGATAGACATGTGTATTATATACTAAAATGTCTTCCAAAGTGAAATTCCATAAACTTCTAACTAAAAACCTCAAGTAAAATATCTTTTAGCTAAAACATATCTGAAAAGAACTAAAACAGGGCTCGAAACGCGTTGTGAAAATATCTAAAAAAAATTTTTTAAAAATGATAACAGTTTAAAAAACCTATAATTTTTGCTGCTACACGGATAAGGAATTATACGATCTGTATGCAGATTTTTCCTCGTCTCTTTATTGAAAAACGAAAGCAGAAAAAAACTTTTTAGCCAATACACAAAAATGCATCCTCACTAGGTTGTCAGAAAGCAGGTGCTCAATTTAGGTGAAAGTTTGATGGAAAAGCGATCACCCACTTTTTGAAAAATAAATTTCTTTATATCATGCAAAAAAAAAAAAAAAAAAAAAAATAGGAAAACTCGTCTCCGGAAAACTCGTTCCCAGAAAACTCGTGCCTGAAAACTCGTACCCGGACAACCTGTTCATTTTTTCTAGGTAGGAAAACTCGTCATTAATGAATAAATATCGATTTAAAACAGATGTCATGGCCGTTCTCGAAAAAGATATTGTTTTTAAAAGAAAATACACATATTTTTTTAAATAATATTTTTACTTGTTTACTGTTGTTTTAAAAAAATAAAATTGATTTTTCTTTGTTCGTTTTCTACCTAGCTTTGTAAGTTTTTGGTGGTTTAACTTATTTTAAAGAGTTTGTTTATTTAAAAAAAAAACAAGAAATGTAAAGTGTTACTTTTGAACAAAATATGTTCGAAATGAGAGGATAATGTCTTCGGAGGACCGATAATCGCTCAAAAATAGGAAATTACAGAAAATACTGAGGTATATATAATTTTAAAACGAGCCCTTCCCCCTCAAGAAGAAATAAAATTGTATATATTTTAGGTAATATCCAAGATCACTGCTCGAATAAAAATCAACCTACCGGAAGTGGATACGGTTTATTATGTAACGAAACCGAATGGAAGACACAAACAACAAAATCATATATTTATAAAAAATTACTTTAGGTTTTTACACTTCTTGTGCTATTACAAAAAACGAAAAATAAAACACTTCTTGTATTATCAAATAATAAAACAAATATTTTATTTAAAAAAAAAATAATTTTAATACTTTTTGTATTCATGAAACAACAGAAGGCACTTCGGACAGCGTCCATGTTTTCTTGGTGCATTTCACTGAAACCTCGCCAGGAGGCGCTTCTCGGTCAAAATCATTTAAGTTATTAATTTGTTGTTGATCTATCCAAGTTGGTTTAATTCAAAACGTGTTTCATTTAAATTATTTGTTCTAATAAAAAAACAAAGCTATTTTACTTCATAAATATACAATGCTGTTTTCATTATTTTACATTCATTGTTTTATTTAAACTATTTTTTACGTATACTTTTAAATAAATGTTTTTACAATTATATCTTGTTACATTTTATACAATAAATGTTTTGGTGTTCGGAAAAAAAAACAACTTGTTTGTGACTTATTTGTCCTGTTGTTTGACCAAGAAGAAATTGGAGTTATCGCCCCCTAACAATAGCTGCCTTCTGCATACTGCAGACGTACCCCTCAAATTACTTAAACGACGACGACAACAACACAACAACAACAAAACTCTTATATTATTAAACAATACACGAAGTGTTTTCGGTGCTTATATCTTTTTGGTATCGTGCTATTTTTAAAAAGGTTTTTCAGGTGGAATTCATGTTTCACAATATTTTTTTTATTAAATTGCTAGGGGAAAGCACAGAATAGTTAGAAAAGAGCCTCACCCCAGGTTAAGAATGGCTTTCGAAATAACGCTATTATTTCAGCGCGGTACCAAAAATACATAAGTACCGTGTTTTCTTTTTTCTTTCGTAATAATATAAGAATTGTTTAAACTAAATTAATTCTTCTGAATAAAATATTTGCTTTCTTTGATAATACATAAGGGCTTTCTTTCTTTTTGTTCTATAATAACACAAAACGTGTTAAAATAAAGTAGTTTTTGAAAATAAATATATGATTTCGTTTTTTGTGTTTAGCAGCAAGATGTCTGTTCACATTACACTTGAACTTCTGCATGTCAGTACAGTTCGGGAAGCAGGAAACTGGAAGAGTATTCCAAAGTCCTGCAGTTCTAAGGAAGAAGCTATTCGAGTAGAAGGCTTTCTTACATCTAGGAATCTCAACTGTGTACGGGGTCTGACTTAGCTGCTTGTCGGGTTTGTCGAGGGTACTTTCGTCGAGGGGGTACTAGGGCTTGTAGTTCGTCAGAGCATCCACCATTGGAATACTTGTAAAAAAAGCAGAGGGATGCAACATTTCGTCGACGGGACAGAGGCTGAAGCTTAGAGGACAGTTCGGGACCTATTAGGTTTGCGACTCTCTTTTGGACTCTGTCCAGGAGCGAGAGGCTAATAGCAGATGCACCAGCCCTAATGTGACAGCAGTACGCCATAAATGGGCGAACGGTAGCTTTGTAGAGGTGCAGGTACTTTCAGGAGTAAGTAACTTTCTAACACGGTATAGATGGCCCACATTCTTTGCATCAGCTTTGGCAATGATTTCAATGTATCTATTCCAACTCATATTTCCTGTAAACGTTAAGCCAAGGAGATTGAACGAAGTGCTTTCAGGTAAAGCATCTCTAGCCATAGTTATTGGTGGTTAGTAAGGTTTCATGTAAGTTTTAAAGGAAACGAGCTTTGTCTTGGCAGCGTTGAACGTTGCCATCCATTTCTGATCACATTCCCCTACAGACTGAAGGTCTTCCTCTAGGGGTTCAGCCATTACCTTAGCGTGCTAATTTGTTTTCTACGTGCCTGCTATAAAGCGTGGTGTCGTCAGCAAATGTACCCATCTCAGAGACAATTTTATCAGGTAAGTCATTTATGAATATCAAAGATAATAAGGGTCCAAGGATTGATCCATGAGGTACGCCCATCAAGGACAGCCTAGATTCTTCTCTCATTTAAGGAGGATCTATTTATGCTAAGCATTCCTCCAATAATACCATAGGATTTTATTTTCAAGAGAAGACCATCGTGCCAGACCCTGTCAAAAGCTTTAGATATATCTAGGGATACACCCCTTCCCTCTTTTGACTTATCCAGTGCTTGGTATAATCGTTCAGAAATAGAAATATCTGTACTAGAACGGGCTTGCCTAAACCCACATTAGTGGTCAGACAGAAGTTTAGCATCTGTAAGGTTGTGGACTAGAGCTTGATTAATAAGGATTCCAATATTCTGGCGAAAATAGAGAGGAGGCTAATTGGGCGATAATTTAATGGGTCAGTTCTTTCGCCACAGTTTTTGTAAACTGGTTCCACAGAAGTAGTTTTCCAGCAGTCAGAAAAAAACAAGATTTGTTAAGGCATTTGTTGAAGAGTTTAGAGAGAAGTGGAGCAATCTCAGCGGAGCATTTTTAAAAAACCACATCCGGGATAAGATTAGGTCAACATGCTTTTGAGGTGTCTAGGTTTTTTTATAATACCATGTACTTGAGAGGGCGTGATTTCAGCATCTAGCGTTTTTTTTTCTGTCTGCGGAGGAAAATAAGGGAGGGAATGGCTTGCTGGGTCCAAGGTAGAGTTTGATGCAAACTGACGGGTAAGCATGTTAGCTTTCTCAGTTGCTGTGCAAACAACCTCATGATTTTTAGTTAGTGGGGTATTGTCGATTGCCCATTGTTTACTACAATATTGTAGATTTTCCAGAAATCACGAGCTCCTAAATTTTGCGGTTCAATGCGTTTTCTGGTGGCTTCAGTATATTCACTCTTAGCTCTTGCTACTTCTTTCTTACAATTTTTTCTAGCTTCTATATAATTTGTCTTTTTGTACACGACTTATGCCGGATAAATCTACGGTATGCGCCTGTAGAAGTAAACCGTTGGGAAGAGTGGGGGTTGCTATAGAACTTCCGTGTAGGAACATGTGCTTCAATTGCTGCTTTGAACCATTCAGTAGTCTCATTTGCGCACTGTTCTGCTGGAAGAGAAAAGATTATTCCCTATGGGGCGTCTCTTATGTGATCTCTTATGGCATCCTAGTCAGCCTTGTTGTTTTAAGCAATTGCTCGTCAACTTGGGTTCGATAGTTTAGAGTAATATATCTCTCATTATCACAGCATAATCAGCATTCCCGAGTGGGCAATGAGCATTTCTTACACAATCATCAGGAACCGTTGTCAGAAATAGATAAAAAAAACGTGAGGCTTGCTGGCCCTGGTGATCAAGGAACAGGCCGGGAATGTTACTGTCTGTGTCAAAGAATGGGATATAGCAACGTTATAGATGGCGCTACTAGCTGTGCCAGTTTAGTAAGAGAAGCCAAGCCAATTTCTGTGGTGGACGTTAAAGCCACCAAATATATGTATTTGGGCGCTAGTTCCAAGGGAGAGTGCTACATCTATGCTGTCAGATATATGATTGATTATAGTACAGTCATGGGTTTATGGAGCGCGATAAAAAAAAAAACACAGGTAACTAACGTTATGTTGTAAAGTTAGTTTAAAGCACATGACGGCCTGGTCATTTGATTCTAGCTTAGATTCCCTAGACATGTGGAGCGTGTTACGAATATCGACTCCAAGTCCGTGCAGGTGCCTGTCAGAGTCCTTACAACAAAGGGGAAGATAACCAGGCATGTTAAAGATGTTAGAGGGGATAGGAAAGTCCAAGTTAGTTTCACTTAGTGCTAAGACATCGGGGGAGTTTGCTAAGAGAAATGACTCTACATCATCTAAGTTAGGTCCAAGTACTTGGATATTTAAAAATGCAAGCCTCAAGGGAGGAGGCGAATGTTTTGAGTGTGTGTCTCATTTGAATGTTTTTTTTGGGGGGGGGATTGCCCTAGTCAGGAAACAAGGCTAAGCACTGGGCGTCTCAAATGAGACCCCGCAGCCACACCTCTGCTCCTGGCTAATAGGCAAAGAAGGAGTATAGAAGCCGGGCAATATGTACAACGTATCTTCTCCTTAATCAGTTTAGGTTTGTAAACCGCTTATTTGATCAAGTCACCAGCTCTAGGATGAGGAGGCCTCCCTCTCCCGTTTGGTGCCAAGACGTATGAGGTTAGCGGCACAGCTTTACAAATCAGAGTTTTCTTTCTCCTAGATGGCTGATCTGATCAGATCTACGGGTCCATCAGCACCGAGAGGGTTTTCCCCGCGCCTGGTTTCAAAGCCAGGTATTTCTATGCCCCCGCATGGATAGTTAGGATTTATAGATTCAGTATCAACAAATTAGTATATGCTTTGAAGTTACGCTCCTCAGAATAGGATTTAGATTGGAAGATGTGGTTACGTTTTGAAAGGAGGTATGCATGAGTAGCGGTTGAAGATTTGAGGTTAATATCTACTAGGTAAAGAGAAAAAAAGAAATATCAAATATGTTTTTTTTATTAGAGACTAATTATAAAAGTATAATAAAGGGGTAGGTTGTGTTTCGAAATGTGCTTACGTGTTATTTTCATATATGTTTCAGTATGTTTCATGTATGTTTCAGTATGTTTCATGTATGTTTCAGTATGTTTCATGTATGTTTCAATATGTTTCATGTATGTTTCAGTATGTTTCATGTATGTTTCAGTATGTTTCATGTATGTTTCAGTATGTTCCATGTATGTTTCAATATGTTTCATGTATGTTTCAGTATGTTTCATGTATGTTTCAGTATGTTTCATGCATGTTTCAGTATGTTTCATGTATGTTTCAGTATGTTTCAGTATGTTTCAGTATGTTTCATGCATGTTTCAGTATGTTTCAGTATGTTTCAGTACGTTTCATGTATGTTTCAATATGTTTCATGTATGTTTCAGTATGTTTCAGTATGTTTCATGTATGTTTCAGTATGTTTCATGTATGTTTCAGTATGTTTCAGTATGTTTCAGTATGTTTCATGTATGTTTCAGTATGTTTCATGTATGTTTCAGTATGTTTCATGTATGTTTCAGTATGTTTCATGCATGTTTCAGTATGTTTCATGTATGTTTCAGTATGTTTCATGTATGTTTCAGTATGTTTCATGTATGTTTCAGTATGTTTCAGTATGTTTCATGCATGTTTCAGTATGTTTCATGCATGTTTCAGTATGTTTCATGTATGTTTCAGTATGTTTCATGCATGTTTCAGTATGTTTCATGCATGTTTCAGTATGTTTCATGCATGTTTCAGTATGTTTCATGTATGTTTCAGTATGTTTCATGCATGTTTAAGTATGTTTCATGTATGTTTCATGTATGTTTCAGTATGCTTCCCACCTAAGTGAAAGAACGATATAGTTTGCTGGGTAATATAAACCACTTATAGTTTAGGCAAAAACTGTGGCTAATATGCATGCATTTTATAGTTATTCTATAGAGTATAAATATAGGTTAAGCTAATGCGTGCCTTAGCAATAGAATTCTCTAGATGTTTAGTATTTATCGATTTTTAACAGACATCAGCAGGGGTCTTGGAGGCAAAGTATTATTTTTTTAATCAGATATTTAGAAATAACATTTGTGCCAGTTTTTTAGTACATCAGTACCAATATACATATGGCCAGTATAAGCTTTATATTTAAACATTACACTTAGTCATAGAATTATAAATTATGATTTCCAAAAAGAAAAAAAAAGCAATATAAGTACATAAGAGCAGGAAAACAAGCGTGTGCTTAAGCAATAGAAATAATTTAAAAAAAAAATTGGGGTGCGAAGTTGCCTTCAAAACAATGTCTTTGTCAAGAACGGCCAGAAAATGTGTTTTCAATGATATTTATTCAATAATGGACCAGTTTTCTTACCTAGTGAAAATGAACGAGTTTTTCTGGGTACGAGGTTTTCAGGTACGAGTTTTATGGGGAACGAGTTTTCCGGGCACGCATGCAACATACTTATCTGACCCAAATTTAAATGTGCTATTAGTTTTGAGTACCTCCGAAAATTTATAAAATTCGTCATTTTTAGGAAGTTCTTTGGGTAGTTGGAAAGTCAGTTGGAAAGTCAGTTTTATGGGGAGTTGGAAAGAAACTTGATATTGACCGACATTTTCTTTTGTTTAAAAGTCCTATGGGAGATTTTTCTGCAATTTGCAAACGGCGGTTGTTGTTAGAGGGAGATAACTCTAATTTCTTCTAGGTCAAATAATGTGGAAAATAAGTAACAAACAAGACTTTTTTCCCCGAACAGAAAAATATTTGAAAACCAAAGTTGGTTGTATAAAAATGTATAAATATATAATTGTAAAAACATTTATTTAAAAGTCTGCGTAAGGAAATATAATTTTAATAAAACAATTTTGTAATGAAAACAACATTGGATTTTTATAAAGTAAAATGGCTTTATTATTGGAACACATAAATAATGTAAATGAAACATTTTTCAATTAAAGCAACTGTGAAAGGTAAATAACAAATTAATAATTAAAATGTGTTTTCGGCAAAGCTCAGTGAAACGCACCAAGAAAAGATGGCCGCGTGAACACTAAAAGTGTTACAACTAAATTAATTTTTAAAAAACAATATTTGTTTTATTATTTAATAATACAAGAAGTGTTATTTTGTAGTTCCGTAATAACACAATATAAATATAATTTTAAAAAAATAAATATACGGTTTCGTTTTTCGTGTCTTCCGTTTCGTTTCGTTACATTATAAACAGTATCCACTTACAGGAGCTTAATTTTTTTCGAGCTGTGATCTTGTACATTACCTCAAAATATACAAATTTATTTTCTTTTGGAAGAGGGCGTTTTAAAACTATATCTACCTCAGTATTTTCTTTAATTTTCTATGTTTTTAGTGATTCCCGAGACTCCTAAGACTGATGCTTTTATGTCGGACATTTTTTGTTCTAAAAATAGCACTTGATAATACTTTTTTTAAAAAAACTAAACAAACCTTTTTAAAAAGGTTGAACCACTAGACCCTTACAAAGCTAGGTAGAAAATGAACACAGAAAAATCAGTTTTATTTTTTTAAACAATAGTAAATAAGTAAAAATATTTTTAAAAAATATTATGGGATGTGTATTTTCTTTTTTAAAAAATGTAGCCTTCAAGAACAGTCATAAAATTATTATCACTCGATATTTATTCAATAATGAACCAGTTTTCCTACCTAGCAATAATGGACGAGTTTTCCTAAATTCGTATTTTGTATATAAATTATCGGTGAGATACAAATGATAAATGTTTGTTATTCATACATTTCACAAAATTATTAAAGAGAAAGAAAAAAAAAACTGAGGGAAACAAATTGTTTATTTTTAAATAATAAATTTGGTATATGCATATCTTAAACCCATTGTCCTCTGCGATGAGTAAAGTTTCAAATATTGAAACATTTCTTAAACAGACTTAAATCGACACAATTCAATGAACTAATTCTATAGTTGTGTTTTTTGGGGGCGCTTTTGTTATTAGAATCGAAATAAGGAATCGAATCGGATTAGGAAATTTAGAACCGATAAGTAATTGTATCGGAATCGGGAAAAATCTTGGAATCATCCCATCACTAATATATATATATATATATATATATATATATATATATATATATATATATATATATATATATATATATATAATGAGATTAGTAAAAATAGTATTCCGACGAAATAGTATTTCTATAAAATGAAAAATAATAAATCATGCCATGTGTTCATCAACGTTTCGTCCTTACTCTTTTCGACTTCCTCTTTTTATGCAGAGGAAGTTTGGAAATAAAGACAAAACATTGATGACCCAATGACTTGGTTCGCTCCTTTTTATTTCTCTCTCTCTCTCTCGCTCTCTCTCTCTATTTTCTCCGCTTATATATATATATATATATATATATATATATATATATATATATAAGAAATAAAAATTACAATAAGTTTACTAAGGTAATCAAAATGGTAAACTTAAATTTATTTGATTCCTCCGGCCTTGTTTTAAATATTCTCTCCAGTGCTTTTTCTGTGCACATTTGAACTTTTCTTTTAATGATTTGGGACTCATTCCATTTGCGATTTTTTCCAAGGAATTCTGCCTTTTGGATAATTTTGGACCATTTGGAACTTACCTGTTGGATTGGAAGTTTTTAATTCGACAATGTTTGGATTTTACCATTTTTGGATTTTTTAACCTTCACCGGACTATCCATTCATGTGAAATCTTTTTATAATTTTTTCTTTTACCTCCTATTCCCCTTACCTCACCTTTTTTTATCCAAGTAAGATCTGTAACTTACTTGTGGTTTCATTAAATACTTTTACATGAAAAATCCGATCCCGCATTTTGCTAATTCCTGCCCTCTGATGAGAAGGAGAGTATTTCTTCTAAACTCCGCGAATTAAGGACTATCCACTTATCTTGTCTTGTGCTTCCTTTTTAAAATTAAATATATTTTTAACTTTTTTTCAAGATGTTTTTTTAACCTGTTTTATTAATCATTTGTTCACACACACACACACACACACACACACACATATATATATATATATATATGTATATATATATATATATTCGTTTTTACCATTACGATATTTAAATTTCTGCCAATGCTTGTCGACTTTTTCGCCCAAATACAAAATAATAAAAATCAGCATAGAAAAACTATATTTTTTAATTAAAAAATGAGTTTGCTCAAAAAATATTTCTAAACTACTTCCGGTGTCTTGCGTAAATTATTTTCGCCTACATAGAATGTAAGATACCTTTGATACTGACTGTCTACGTATGCGTTTGTTTTATATTAAACATGTGCAGCTGTCCGTAACGATTTCCTATCTCTTTTCAAATGCCTTTACGCAGCAGTGACCATTTGGGAATTTCAGGTGCTATATGTTCTCTCCATATAACTTGGTATTGTTTCCAGTCGTCTAGCATTTCTTCTTTTCATTTGACTCAAGTAGTGTCGATACAGGAGGGATGTGCTTGGGGCCTGCGCACCACTTGCTTCAAAATTACACGCGCAGCTACCCTTGCAAGGGGGTATGCATCGTCTCTGAATACTAAGCGGAAGCATCGCATCGACAGACGTTTTCGAGATTCGTTTCTTTTCTTATGCGTATGAATTTTCTATATATTCTTCTGTCCACTTTACTTTTTTTGTACTTTGTTGTTTTGAACAGTATTTGTTAATATGTAGGGAACCAACCCGTTGTAGACTCTGTCGCAAGGAAGATAAACACGGAAGAGGAATCACACATCTCGTTTTTTTCAAGTTTTGACAAAAAACAACTTTTCTCCGGTCACGCATGATTTCTCGTATCGGCCGTGACGTCACTCATGTGTCTTGAACGTGATCTTTGGTCTGTGCACACGTTCTTTTTATATTCTTTGTCTTTATTACTTGCCGTGACGTCACTCCGCACAGTCTCGATCATATGTACACAGCTGCCATACGCGCATCTGCGCTCTGTTACAGTTTTCTTTTTGTTTCGCTACTCCTTACCTGCTTTAATTGCGACGGTGTCTCTTTCTACCGTGATTAAATTGTACACCTTTCAAATTCTTTTTTGTGTCGTTCACATAGTCTTCTAAATTGTCTATTCTTATTTCTTCATCTTCGCGTATCATGGGTCAGTTCAATTATTCAGGTGTAATTTACTGTGCATAGTCACTAGTTTCCTATTCTTCTAGTCAATATTTCCTAGTTGTTTATTGCCTAGCTTATGAATTATCAAGAAATTACTGCCAAAGATTTTCTTAGTTTTTACTAGATATAAAAATAGATAACGTTCTCTCTCATTTCTGCTAAAGTGATAGTGTCTGCTTCGAAAATTGCAAAAAATGTGTAAGCAAAGATAAAACTGTGATATTTTTATGTCACTCTTGTTATATATATATATATATATATATATATATATATATATATATATACACACGGCATACCAGTTCACGTTAGATCAATGAAGTTAAGCAAAGTTCAACCTGGTCAGTGTCAGATGAGTGGCGAATTTGGCAATTCCAGGCGCTGTATGTAGGAGGACGTCGACACCTCCCTGCAAAAGTTTCAAAAACCTAACGTCGTCATCTCCCCTTACGGAGATATACATGTAGTTTGGAACCGCTTGTGAATTTCATACTCCAATGGAAGTTCCTCCTTTGAGGGAGTCCGATTAAATCCGCATAGTTTTAGTGCCGTTGTCATTTTTGTTATTATTATTGGTAGTATTAATTTTATTAGTAGTAGTATGAGTAGTAGAGGCAATAGTAGTAGTATAATGAAGCAGTAGTATATAGTGGTTTATATGTGTTGCTGTGTGTAAAATTTTCATGTGTGTTCGAGTATGTGATATTCTGTTTTCCCTTGTGAGTCTTTAATTAATGAATATTAAAACCACGAGACAATGTAGAGATGCACTTTTATTTTTTATGTACTTTATTGCCATGGATTATCGTTTACACACACACACACACACACACACATGAATATCTGAGAGTCGAAGAATGCGTATGCTGACGTGCACTAATCTCTTAGGAAATGCGTGAGCATATCTAAGCGCAAAAACGTGAAAGAATTATCCGCGTTTGTTTTTGTGTTCCAGTATGTATGATTGCTTCCATTTTTTTTTTAGTGCGATTTTCGAGAAACGCTGATGGATTCGACCCGAAGACCTGAAAGCCGATCCGTGCAACATGATTCAGTATGGCATGGACATTGGATTCACTCCGCTCTCGGGGGTAGGGATGCGGGCGGGAGTGTTGGTTGGTAACATTGGGAAACCACGATGAGTCACATGACCTTCCGACAAATATCGCTACTTGTCGTATTTCGAACGGTTTTATGCTTCTTATTTGACTGCGATCAGCCACAATTTATGATGCCAAGTTTTGGCGCGAAATGCATACAAGATGGCGGATTGAATAAAATTTGAGGAAGTAAATGACGGATTGAAAGAGAAAAAAGAACATTGATTTTTAACAACAACAAAATATCATTAATAATAATAATAATAACATTATTATTCTTATTATTATTATTAATAATAATAATAATAATAATAATAATAATAATAATAATAACATGGAAAAGAATGGAAACAGTAATTTAATGAATTGAAAAAGAAGTAATAAGCAAGAACACCAAGTTTCGTTTTTGCATTTCCTTCTCTGCATCTTTTCATTCTGCTTTTTATTTTTCCTTTCCTACCCGTTTTTTCTGCTAATGATTTTCATTTTTCTTACTTTATATACTGTTGTATTTTTTTAGTTCAACTGAAATATAATTATCCAACTACGGACTTGCATACTCGGCCATTGCCATTTCTGCGTTGAAGGGTCACCCATACTCTTGGACTGAAATAATAATAATAATAATAATAATAATAATAATAATAATAATAATAATAATAATAATAATAATAATAAAGGAACCGTAAAATGAAAATGATTAATGGAAATGGGAAGAAGAAGGGAGTATAACTAAAATTAAATATTATTATTGTTTTTGATGATGATGATGCTGATGATTATGCTGATGATGATGATGATGGCGAGTCCAAATAAATCAGTAGCGTCTGAAATAGAAAAGAAACAATAAATGTCTCGAGCAAGCAGATTAATAAATTAAATATTTTCACACAGACATATAGACATCTGTATTATTTATACAGATGATGTTGACTAATGCGATTAATTAAAATACTTTAGTTCTTATAAACGTAACTCTATCTTTTAAAAAAGGAATATGTAGTATGTATTTAGTATTATTGAAATACCTAGAAAAGACGCTCACGGAAATTTCCGTTCATTAACACAGCTTTAGTATAATAAAAGCTTCGTAGATAAACAACAGCAAATTTTGTCTCTGATATATCGTTATATTCATGGAAAGTGTTCGACTGAGCTTCAGTCTATGCCCCCCCTCGCCTAACTTTCAAAAGAAACACTCGTCTAGCTTAAAACACGATCGATAACCCCCCACTCTTTATCTGTGCCTAAACCTAAACGTAGATTCCATGAACAAAGCTTCTTTCGCAGAACTGCACGCCTGTGGAATTGTCTTCCGTTTTCCTGCTTTCCGGCTGACTACAATATGGTTGTCTTCAAGTCTAACGTAAACAAGTTCTTGATGAGCCGTTCCATATAAGTTAACAAATCTACTGAATTTATATTACTAATGGTTACTATATTGTCCAATTTCTACTGTACACTCTTTAACCCTTATCCTTGAGTGGCCTATTGACCTCGATAATATGGTGGACGTTTTAAATGGAAACGAAGAAGAGATGGGTTATTGGTGTGTTAATTACAAATTACATCTCATTAGAATAATTAAACGAATGTTTTTTTGTTATTCCATACATATTTAAGTCCATAACTTCAGGTATGTTGTAGTATGTATTTTTTGTGATTAATATATATATATATATATATATATATATATTAAATTAGATGATAAAGGTTTATTACACCCGTTTTATATATCAATATATATTTTATATATTGTTTGAATTATTCAGACTGTTGTCCTCATCTTGAGTGCTCCTATTTACTTCTTTAACACAGGAATCACCACTTATCAAGACCCGGGGGCCCACCCGAGAATAAGGGTTAATGGGTATACATTAGTCAGTGTGATTATAGAGTAGTAAACATAAGTAGTAGGAATTTTGTAAATTGGATTACTTAGGGGGACGGTTCATCAAGAACTTGTTTACGTTGGACTTGAAGACAATCAGATTGTAGTCAGCTGGAAAGCAGGCAATCGGAAGAGAGGTCCTTGGGCGTGCAGTTCTGCGAAAGAAGCTTTGTTCATGGAATCTACATTTAGGTTAAGACATATATAAAAGCCGGGGGAAATGATTGTTAGCGGTTTTAGCTAGACGAGTGTTTTTCGTGAAAGTTTGGAGCTCAGCTGAGCACTTGCCATGAAAATAACGAAAAAGCAGAGACAGGTTCGCAACATCTCTTCTGTGGGAAAGAGGTTGCAAGGAAGAGAAAAGGGCATCCCCCACTAAGCTACGAAGTCTATTTTGAACTCTGTTAAGGCAGAATAATCTGTTTCTACCAACTCCTTCCCAGATGTGGCAACAGTACTTTATCGTTGGCCGTACCGGGCTTTTATATATGTAGAGAATTATGTAAGAAGGGAGATATCTACTGAAGCGGTAGAAGGATCCCACCATTTTTCCATCAATTCTTGGCAATGTATTTGATATACGTGTTCTATTTCAGTTCAGGAACAAAGGTCAAGCCCAAAAGCTTGTCAAAACATGAGGCTTTCCCAAGACGAGAGCCATTCATTTCAACCGATGCCAGACTGGCATCAGAGCGTCGGTTACAGGGTCGATTTTTAATGTGGAGAAAGGAACAAACATAAAAAAAATATCTCCTCCACTATCTGAGAAGAAAAAAAAATCAGGGCAGCACCAGAACAGATGGTATTTATTTGCTCCCCCACCGAGCAAATTAGGCACAAGGCCGATTTTTAATGTGAGGAGTGAAGGGAGGGGGAAGGGAAAAAGGGGGCCAGCTCCCGAGAGGTGGGAAATGGGAGCTGTTTAATGGTCAGGCATGTGGGGTTGCCCCCACATCTGGTCTATGCTAGTCATAGCTAGTCATAGCTTGCAGTATCTGCCGGAACAGATACTACACTTTGATCTTGGCTTGGGTATTATTCTCATAACGTTAGGTAGACCTTCGGCAGGTGTATCTTGTTGAACACGGGAAGCTTTCTGTCGAGCTAGAAAATCTGCATCTAATTCGAACGAAACGGTAAGATTCGAAGGAATGGTAAGATTTACGAGTTCAAAAAGCTACAGTTGGAGAAGGTTACAACATAGTGCAAACAACGCTCAAGATGAGAATAGTAGTCGTAATAATCCGTATAATGCGAATTATAATGTGAAAATTTCAGAAACACATCTCCGTTTTAGTATTATAATAAATGTTAAGAATATTAAATAGTGTTTACAAGCCACAAGCACCGAAGATCGTTTAGGCATAAGCTGGCACCGCTACCGCAATAATAATTATCAAATATACCAAAAGATTATTTGAGTGGAAATTATTCACATGACATTTTATTAACTAAGCCGTGAGTACCGAATATTATTTTAACAGAAGCACTTGTAGAACAATAATACTTATCAAATGTATTAAAAAAAGTTATTTGAATAAAAATGATAAACCTGACATGCACCTGCGTATAAAAGAAATAGAATTGACATTGCCAGAAAGAAAAATTGAACGTATTATGTTTGATAGATCATTTTCTGCAAAACTTTATGCAGGTGTAATCGGAGGCAGTTAGTCCAGTGTATCACGGGGGCCGAAATAAACGGCGCAGTGTGATTGCGTGACAACACCATCCCAAAATGAGCGTTGCAGGTGATCACAGGTTCTTTTATGTTACAAAAGGATAGCATTATTGGCTGGCCATTGGGCCGAGAACAATCAGCCCGCCGAATTTCCGTGTTTGCTTCTCTATGTAATATTAATCATCCATAACCATTCTAAAAAATAAATAAATACTGGTATATTTTTAATATATTCGTCATTTTGAACTCAGTGTAAATAATAAAAAAATGTTGATTTTTCATTAATCAATTTGAAGTTAAGTTAGTAATAAAAAAACACTTTACTTTTATCTGATTTAATTCGATGCATACGAACCTAATTCTGTGATTGATTAAACCCCCTCTTAAATTGGTGGATGTCGATATCAAGTCGTTATGTTTCTTAGTTCCGTATTCTGTTCTCAAATATACGTCAAATCTGACATATTCAAATCTCTTTAACACTTGTTTTTCATTTACGATTTCTTTTAATGTGCTAAATACCATCCAATATACAACAGTAGGCGACCAAATAAGTTGCGAAACAAATAGCTGATTCTTAATATAGGTAATCTATAAGAAGACATTGTAATGAATCAATACCATGATGGGTAATAATATTGGAGAGAATGCGTTTTTTTTATACAATTTGTTTTTTAAGTGTAGCACGTGATAGGATAACGTCAGAAACCGGAAAGAGACAATACGAATTCAGTTGAGGCGCCCCATGTCACAAAATACCCCACCCCATTTTGCACTTAGCGTTATTTAAAATCCGTCAAATATGGATATCGGTAAAGACGTGTTATAAAGATTGTAGTGCGTAAGTAGAAAAAACAACAACAGCTGATGAAAAAGTACTTGTCTTTATTCTTTGTAATGTGAAACCGCAATATTCAAATGAGAAGGCGTGGTAAAAAAATAAATCTGTAGCAAACAGTGTCAAAGGTCAACACTCATCTGTTACGGACAGAAATGTACATAAAATACATTCATGATAGACCGATCATATTAATATTGCTCCTTGCAATCAATCCTTGATTGTAAAAAGACAATGCAGTTTTCTGTATCCGTTCAAGCTGCGCATATATTGATTTTAATGCATTTTTAAAATTTACAGTGTACATACATCCACACACACACACACACACACACACACACACATATATATATATATATATATATATATATATATATATATATATATATGTTTAAATTACAAAAGGACAGAAAATCATCAGCACTTTCAGTTTCAAATAACTACAGGGAGCCAAGTTTATGGTCGAGAAATATTGAACTCTCTTCAGCCTGTTTTTAATAAGTATTTCTCGACTATAACCTAGATTTTTATATTGGATTTGAAACCGATGGTAACGATGTATTTCTGACCTCCTATAAAATATAAAAGCTAAATATCCTCTCACATTAAACTTTTGTAATCATATTTGCTGGGTCTTTTCCCACAAACTTCATACATATATATATATATATATATATATATGTGTGTGTGTGTGTGTGTGTGTGTGTGTGTGTTTATTCTTGTTTCTCTGACAATGGATCTAATTTCAAAGCTTAACAGATTTTGGGTAAAAAAAAAAATGGCGACCACTTAGGGTTACTCCCCTTTCAAATCTGCACCAGCATCTTTTGCCAACGTTTTTAAAAACTCTAAAACGGATATATACATCTTTCGATACATGATATTTACAACAGGCAATTTCACATCTTAGATTCAACCAGTCTGGTTAGGAATTTTTCTTTTTCCCTTCTTTCTTGTTTGTTTATACCCCCTGACAAATTTTATAAAAATTATGTCACACAAACACTATATGCAAACATTATTTTACAAGCATAATTATATATTTTATGATTACCATAAAAAAATTAACCTTCAGAAAGTGTTAAAACCGGCAAATCTAGCTCAGCGCAATACACACACACACACACACACACACACGCACACGCACACACAGAGCCATATATATATATATATATATATATATATATATATATATATATATATATATATATATATATAATCTATTTACCAGTTTCTATCCTCTTACATGAAGCACATTACATTCTTTGAAACTCTGCGGAATGAGGATACTTCACAGCCCTTTGTTTTCTTGATGGTATTCAGTCGAAAATAAATTTTTACATGTAAATTTCTGATTTGCAGTTTTTATTTATACTTATGCTATAAGACTCTACTTTTCACTGTCGTATCGGGCTTTTCTTACTTGGTTGGTATGAATAAACATTATAAACATTAATACGTGTATTGGACTGAAGCTTGCTGTAGCATTTACCTAGTAAACTCCCGCTATTAATTACATGATTGTTATATATATATATATATATATATATATATATATATATATATATATATATTAATGTATAAGAGGAAAAGAGAGTTAAGTTCTACAAGAGGAGACTTATCCGGATAATGCCAAGTTCAACAATTATTATTGGAGCTTATACAATAGAACAACAAGAGTATGAAATGAAGTTACAAAACTATATATTGGTAGATATAGAATGGATCATTTATTGAATAATGGAATACAAACAAAATTTGGGGAATAGAAGGGACTCCTTATGTCAGGGCATTTCGAAGCCTAATGCTTCTCATCAGAAGAGTAGAGAAGGTGCTAGCGAGCATGGGGAAGATGCAGCGTCTAGCGTAGGGTTCATTAGGGACGAAAAAGATTAAGAGGGATTATAGAATGTTGGGGAAAGCTTTATTGAATTATAAATATATAAGCAGAAGCTTGTTATATATAGTATGATATATAAGATTGTATATGGTCTTTAACATAGTGTTGAGATTAAGGGGTATAAGTATTAGGGTAAAATTGGGGGTGTATTGTTGCTGCGTGGTAATTTATTTTAACGGTTTATGGGGTGTCTATTTTCTATGGAGTGGTAATTTTGACTGGTGCAACCTAAACGGCAAATGGCGGCTATAAAATCGCTTATAATTTTGGGGGTATGCAAGGTTGTAAAATTGAAAGGTAATATGCGGCAATATATTTAAGTTTCTTCTGTTATGATATAGGGAGTATGATTATAAAGGGGTGTTTAACTTGATGCAAAAGGTTAAGGATGCATAGGTGGAGGAGTAAGGAGACCATTACTACTTACAAAAGTGGTAAAATATACCAAATAATAGTAAGGTATTTATAATAGTACGGAAGATAATAGTGATGAAAATTATAATAATAGTACTAATAATAAAGATGAAAATAAAATAGAAATAAAATTGAAGATAAAAATAAAGATAAAGATACGGATTAAAGATAAGCATTAAAAATAAAGATTAAAAATAATATAACCAATAGTTGTGATAAAAGTAAAGTCAAAGATAATGTTTATAACAGTGAAAATGAAGATAATTTTAGTGGTTATGGTAGCCATGACGGGGATAATAACGGGGATAATAATAATAACAACAATTATAATGATGATTATAATAATAATAATAATAATAATAATAATAATAATAATAATAATAAAAAAAACAAGACAGTAATAATAATGATAATAATAAAGAATACGACTACCACTAGCTCCACCATCACCACCACCACTACTACTACTACTACTACTACTACTACTAATAATAATAATAATAATAATGATAATACTGTTAATAATAATTACTAGGGGATGCGTAAAAGAAAGGGATACATACATGTGGGGGTCAGAGTAGTAGGAAACAAACAAATACAGTTTTTTGACATCCAAATTAGAAGGAATAAAGAATTCACCATCCAACGCATCTACGCAAGACCACCCTAACAAAATATTTAGAGAAATATGGAATTTTAACGGGCAGCTATACACTATGCTTCTTGCATCATCTCTTGGAGATTAGAATTACTACATTAAGTAGTTACGCCGATTGCATGGACCTGTCTATCGTGTTCATAAACGAGAAAGTATGTATTCAAATTTCTAGGCCTTGCTTGTTCATAAAAACAAAAAATTGATGGCCTTTATAATCGAATTCCAAGAAATTTAAAGTTTTAATGTGGACTCCTGAAATTTTCGTTCCCAGGGAAGCAATCCTTTAATTTAATTTAAACCCAAGGGTTTTTTTTTGTTCACCGAATTCTTACACTTTTAAGGCTTATTCTACATCTACTTTTTAAATCTATTTTTATCTATTTTTTTATCTGTGTTTGTATATATGGATATATGTATGTGTGTATGCGTATATATATATATATATATATATATATATATTCTTTTATTATACTTTATTTTTTACGGACCACTTACCCCTCACTCCTCATCCCCATTTCCTGCTACTCTGACCCACCACTTGTATGTATACCTTTCTTTTACGCATCCCCTAGTTATTAATATTAACAGTATTATCATTAATATTATTAGTAGTAGCGGTGGTGATGGTGGAGGTAGTGGTAGTATTCTTGTTACTACTATCTTTATTATTATCATTATTATTAATGTCTTGTTTTTACCCCTATTATTATTATTATTATTATTATTATTATTATTATTATTATTATTATTATTATTATTATAATTGTTGTTATACTTATTATTATCCACGTTATTATCCCCGTCATTGCTACCATAACCGCTACCATTATCTTCATTTGCACTGTTATAAACATTATCTTTGATTTTACTTTTATCGCAACTATTGGTTATATTATATTAAATCTTTATGTTTAATGTTTATCTTTAATTTTGTCTTTATCTTTATCTTTATTTTATCTTCAATTTTACTTCTATTTTATTTTCATCTTTATTATTACCACTATTATTATAATTTTCATTATTGTTATCTTTCGTACTATTATAATTACCCTACTATTATTTGGTATATTTTTACCACTCTTATAAGTAGTAATGGTCTCCTTACTCCTCCACTTTGCCATCTATATGTATTCTTAACCTTTTGCATTAAGTTAACCACACTCATAGCCATTGCCATCTTAATCTCCGACCGCCCCCTTGTCGAATAACTAATTAAGGGCTAATTCTCTCCCAATCTACGAAACCAATGTCTTTTCCCTCCTGTCCCCCCCTAGCAAAGCAACGGGTTGCATCAACAGCTTTATGAAATGTTCACTTTCTAAATTTGAGATAGAGTTATTTGTATTGTTGTGCCGCTTTTTATTGCAGAGGGAAAATGCACACGGAGATGAAGCCATTGGATAAAGAAGAGATCCTGTACATCTTGAATATGATATCCTTTGTCTGAAGGACAAATTATGTAAATTTTAGAATGCACGAGATGGAACTTACTTGTGTACTCTTACAAACTGATTGCATTTAATTAAATAACACACATTCATTCAATCGGAACACACACATGTTTTCTCCATTATAAAGGGATGCTGTATTTTACGGCACAATCACGTTGATACACTGGGCCATCCTCCACTGATGATTCCCGAAACGGTGGTGATGTATTTTACGGTACATTGATTCCCGAACAAGGCTGTATTTTACGGCACTGATGGTTCCCGAAAGGGGGAGTTCTGTATTTTACGGCACACTCGCGTTGACACACCGGTTATCGCTAGATCACCGAAGTTAAGCAACGTTGAGCCTGACCAGTACCAGTTGGGTGACAATTTGGGAAGGCGAGGCGCTGTATGTACCGCGAGGTAAAATACCAGGTTGAGAAACTAACGCGGGTTAACCTTCTTTCGAAAGTAGATGGGATTCTCTTAAGCCGTGATGGCGTAACGATCAAAAGTACCCTTGATAGGTCTGGCGAAACATCAAGTATCCAACTTCCGGAAAGATTTGAATTACACTACAAACTCGTATAGTGAGTTCAATCCCGGCTACGACCGCGCTGGATGAATGGATGTATTTTTCCAAATAGTTGTTTACGCATACAGATGTGATAGTTTTATGGAAATCGTTACAGACACAGCATGAAGCCACTTGATGAATAGAGTTAAAAAAAACTATTTTAAGTTAAAAAAACAAACAAAATTGCCATTGATGTGTGCTGGATGGAATAGAGTCTGACCCAGAAAACAGCAATTATTCTCTCTTTGTCAGAAAAATCGTACATGGAATGTGAGAACTAAAGGACAAAAAAGAACGAAACGAGAGTGAGGCGGCCGCTGAAAGTAAACCTAACATCCCATTTTCACTCTCATGCTTGACAAACCGACAAACATAATATTTGAACCCAAACTTGATCGACTGACGGATCCTTGTTTTGAGATGTGTGGACGAATTTGAAAATTGTATCATCAAAACGGGTGAACATATTTTGATTCCTGCCCGTGGAGAATCAATGGAAACTAAATAGAGAATGCTGTAATGCTGGCGTCTAGCGTATACGTGAAGAATGTTGAGATAAGCCTTTTGAAGAAGCGGTCGGTTGACAACGGATTTGGATTAAAATATTCGATTCACAATTCTGCACGCAAGAAAAAAAAATGTCTTTTCCAGAATTGTTATCTAGTATTGCACGTTACATTCTTTCCTTACATTTTATAGAATTCCGTATCCTTATTCTTTAGACTGCATGGACACACTCTCACACGTGCATACACGCATATACTTACACACATTTTTATTTTTGTGTTGAGATATGAAATCTCTCGGCCCCATACACACGCCAAATCAAACATATATGAATGTGCGTATAATTGTGTAGAAGAGATTGTGTGTCTCAAAAAAAAAAAAAAAAGAAATACTATAAATGTGTGTATGTATATGCGCATATGCACGTGTAAAAGTTTGTGCGTAATGTGTGTGTGTGTGTGTGTGTGTTTGTGTGTGTGTGTGCCCGTTGCTCATATAACAATGCAAAAAAAAACACTAACGGTTACTGTAGTAGTGAATGATGTCCGATTTTAAAATATTACTATATTTAGCCACAATCTTAATAGTAGACGACAAATAAGCTCGCAAACGACACACACAGAGTCACGTACTCGTGTGCACACCCACCCCATACACGCAGGTGTATATACTAGCAAAAGTACCCGTCGTTGACTGGATTCAAAAACAGCCTACAGCCTCGATACATCTATCATTATATGTGATCAGTTTTATATATATATATATATATATATATATATATATATATATATATATATATATATATATATATATATATAACACAACTAGCGGCGGGTGGGGGCGCCTGGATATACCTTAGCGTAAAATACGCTTAAATATGATATATTAATTTGTCCAGATTTCGTATATATTATTATAGAGTCGTGATTTAAAAAGTTAATAAAAATATTTACAGATTATGCGCTAGAATCTACAACGAAACTGTAACACTTGAAGCTGGTGACGTTACCACTGTACCAACGTGACACGTATATAAACCGATTAAAAATTAAAAATTAAACATAATCTACAAAATACAATATACAAAATAAAACATGTTTAACGACGTTTTTTTGTTTTTAAATTTTGAACCATTTTTACCCATTAAAACAATTTTAACCAGCTAAAGGACCCATAAAAGAACGGCCGGTAAAAAATCTAATTATTTAAGGCCCCTGATGCCGCTCTGCGACTTTTAGTTTCGGGGGAGATATAGTTTGGAAATATGGAGACAGACATACATATAGCGGTTTATATCCAAGATTAAAAATAAAGGTTACGTATGAGTTTAATGTATCGTCAGTTCACAAATGAAAGTGTAGGAAAGAAAAGAAAGAGAGAGAGAGAGAGAGAGAGAGAGAGAGAGAGAGAGAGAGAGAGAGAGAGAGAGAGAGAGAGATAGATAGAAATTAAGCTATACAGAATATTCCGTGATGAATCTCACGAAAATGAAACGCGGAATATTCTGTGTAGCTTAATTGCAATCTATAGTTTCATTATTAACTACCTTGCTCTACCTATGCTTGGAGAATTGTTTGGAGAATTGTTTAATTAAATGCTGAAAATTTATGCATAAAATTATCTCTTAGTATATTAATTCAGGTAATTAAATTAACTAAGCATATATATATATATATATATATATATATATATATGTATATATATATATATATATATATATATATATATATATATATATAAAGCTGAATGTGAGTGTGTGAGCGTGTGTCGTCAGGAATTGGCTCCTATATGGTTGAATATTTTAAAGAACTGATTACATATAATGAAAGAAGATGTATCGAGACACAGGAATGCATATGTTTGATCTGGCATAATGATGATTCTTTAAAATTGTGGGGTCTGCGTTCGCGCCTGGTCCACAAAGTGTGGAAATAAAAAAAAATAAAAATAAAAAAAAAACTTTTGCAAGTGTTTTTGATATAGATGTTCATAAGAATACTTTAACTTCAATTAATTATTTTCTAATAAAATTATTAATTAATACGAAGTTTCTGTAAGTATGAAGCACTAGCGTTTGTAAGCAATACAAATAAACATTAACATGAAAATATTATCCTTAGAACAAGATTGTGGCACTATATATATATATATATATATATATATATATATATATATACATATATATATATATAAAGTAATTTATAAAATATATATGGCGATTAAGCTACACTGAATATTCGGCGTTTCATCCACTCTAGGATTCGTCAGGCTTATGCGCGAATTCTGTGGTTGTTTATGGTTTTTATATGGTCCTCTTCTGTTGAGGATTTTAGTTAGCCAATCAGCTTTCTAGTATCCACCGTGGCCCTTCTTATCAGCCAATAGGCATGTATTTCATCGAACAAAGGATCTGTTTTAAAACTAGTCTAGTGGTTTAAGGCAGACATTTACTTTTATATATATATATAAATATACATATGTGTACATACATATATGTACATATATATGCATATATATACATACATATATGTGTGATCGTTTATGTATATTCATGTTTATTTAATTTATTTATTTGTTTATTTTCTATTGTTTTTGCTAGTTTTAAAACTATTTTGTATCGCTATCATAGAGTAAATTTTATTTTGTGAAAACAGTTATTTGCTATTTCTCTTCTACAGTTTAATAGATTTTGGGGTTCTTTAAAGTATAGGAAGGGGCGCGGTGGATACTAAAAAGCTGATTGGCTAACTAAAATCCTCAACAAGAATCCTAGAGTGGATGAAACGCCGAATATTCAGTGTAGCTTAATCGCCATATATATTTTATAAATTACTAACTAGCTCTACCTACGCATTGAGCACTTTTGAAGTAAATACTTAAAGTTTACGCATAAATCTATACTTTCGTATATTAATTTTATGTAAGTAAATGAAGTAGTTACACACACACACACACATATATATATATATATATATATATATATATATATATATAGGCTTTACAGAAAGTAGCTCACCAAATATTTTTTGATTTTCTGTGTGTTTCAGAGTTAATTAGATATGGGAGTAAAATTAGCACTACTACACCGTGCGCGATTTCTGCGACACCCTGCATACCCACCTATACACACACACACACACACACATATATATATATATATATATATATATATATATATATATATATATATATATATAAAATCTAAGAAGTCGATTTAGGAGAGAAAGTAATAGTTTTCAGTCGTTAAATATGCGACATTTACAATTATTTACCTCTTTAAATGTTTAAAGAAATTTAAGTAAACTTAGATATAATGCATATTCTAATACTCTATTCTAAATAATGTCACGATTGCAACAGCAATTTGTCTTGAACGAGGAAACAACACGTTTGAATCGATATATATGTATATATATATATATATATATATATATATATATATCTGTAGTCATCGACATACAGTCCTGTTCCGTTGTATCACAACTCATCAGTGCCGCTAGACTAGCATCTCTCCCAAGCCAAGGATTGAACCTAGAACCGTCGTGTTAACAGTCGGCAGTTCTCCCACTCGACTATGGAATCGACACCCATAAATAACTCGTCGGAATGTCTACTTAAAAAAAAAAATATATATATATATATATATATATATGTATATATATATATGTGTGTGGGGGTGTACGTATATATATATGTATATATGTGTGTCTGTATGTATATATATATATATATATATATATATATATATATATGTATATGTGTGTGTGCCTGTGTCTGTGTGTGTACAGTATTTCCTATAATAGAAATCATACTCATTATAATTCTAAATATTCGAATCCAGATTGTCATATAAAATGACACTAGACATAAACCAAAATGTTTGGAACATTTTAGATTACACTCCTAATTTAAAGAATAACCCCCACATTTTGCACTTTTCCTTAGTGTTCACAAAATCATATATTATGTCCATAAAACTATAACTTCTAGTCGGCTATAATCTACTTCATCATGCTCAGTATTTCAAACGGAATACATAGGACTTTATGTATAATGGACATTTATTCGAAAAACAAATTTAATTCCTTTAAAAACCCACTGTATAATTTGTAGTATACTATAGCGCCCTTAGATTCTCAAATGTTAAGAATTATTTTAATAATATGCATAGCAATCTTAAAATGATACCTAATATAATAACCCATACCATCGTAATAATGGATAAACCGAGGCCTCCGAAAGAGAATGACAGTTTACTGCAAAATGACGCCACATTTCCATAGCGGTATGTAGCCAATCGCGTTTCTTTTTGAGATGTAAAATATGGTTTGTCGTTGTGATCTTCCGAACTGCTTTAGACATTATTTTTAAAAAATCGGCCCAAAAGCGCACGTGTTTCTATTCCCTAAATAGAAAGAACAAATCTCCATGCAATAAAGAGAATTAATTATAATCCAACAAAATATAGCAACGTGACTGACGTTTATTGTGATTAATTAAAAACCCATTAAATTCGCAATGCCTCCGTTCAGTTTCAAAAACCAAAGGATAGCCCCCTGTAGAGGCAGCTACGCATGTAATTGTGAAGTAAGGGTTGCGCAATCACAATTACACCTCTCCTGAATCGATACTGTTTGAGACCAGTGGCAAAGAGAAGTCCAGGACGATTTGAAACAATGCTGAGATAAGCGGAACACACATACAGATCCAAATAGTAAGCCATTAAGTACTTCCCAGGTGCAATGTTGATTAACTTCAGTGATCCAGCGGGAATCGGTGTGTCAACGTGACTATGTCGTATTTAATTAAAACTATATTTAAATACGCTCATAGGATTGGTAACACCTGTCAATATAAAATTAAAAAAAAAATCTTTTTCTTGATAATGCAGCAAAAATTGTCTCATATGCCTACCGGAAAAAAGTTGAACATGCCATTTTAGTTAATTTCTAGATTTTAAAATGGTAAAATGAATAATTTTAAATAATATTAAATAGTAATGTTAAAAGTAACATTTTAGTTTCATAAAAGTTATGTTTATTTTTTTCAATGCAATATATTTAAATTCGTTAAAATGTTTGTTAATTTGTGTGATATAACTAGGGCTATGACAACAGCATATTTCTATTGGTGTTTTGACTCTCTTGTATATATATAGTTGATCAACCGAGAACCACCTCACTCTCTATAAAAGCATATATCAACGGATACGCATTCCAGAGTTAAAATAATGAACAGACTATTCTCTTGTCATATCCCTAGTTATAACCCTGTAGCTGTAAATAATCCACGTGAATAAAATCAGAGTTCATTGTAAAGGATACTCTCTTCTATCGGGAAAAGTTGAACATAATTTTTACACTTCATGAAGTGAGTTTAAAATCAGGCTTCTTTATTACCTTTTACTCACACTTTTATTGTCTGATGCTGAATTTAGAGACCGCCTCTCAAATTTTTTCAAATCCTAAGCCTTACGCACCCAGTAAAGCAGATGACACATGACGAGGTAGCACCAAATTGAACAAGGGCTGCCTGGAGTAAGCAGGAAGAAGCTACCAAATGGGAGTACATTGCTCCCTCCTAATGACAGAAATGAGCCCCTACACCTTTGCTCTAGCCAATTTGAGCAATGAATGACGTTAACTTTTTTCATGTCGTGTGGTTGCCACCGCTTTTCGAAAGGTCTGGAGTACTCTCTCCAAGGCACAGTAGCTTGGCAAGACGCCAGGGGGACAGGGTGGTTCTCATGCAACAAATCCCCCCCTCCCTTTCCGCGTCGTTAGTGTTATCCAAGAGAAAGACAGGAACCATGCAGCTTGAGTACTAACAACGTGGCAGGAGTTGCACGAGTGAAGCTATAGTAAGTTACGAACTGCCTTAAGAACTCGTCGACTCCCGAAGTCTCAACCCTGATGAATGAACCATGAGACAGCGGTAGTGTAAAATCTGAGTTTTTCTTCGTGTAGATAGTTGTTCTTGCTGGACTGTCGAACACCACCTACCTGGAGTTTCTGGTTAAGGCGTCAGTTACTCTATAATGCTCCCTATCTTAGATTGAGCATTTGGGAAGTGATACACAAATTACCATAAGTGTATCAAGCGATGCTCTTTGTGTAAACAAATTGAGCTTAAGTACTTTGGACAATGCCCAAACATGGTTAATCCATTGCCCGTATAGCGTAACAGTTAGAAGCTCCGACTGTCGTTTGGACGATCGGGTTTTGATCCTGGCTTGATGTAGTTGCTTGTTTAGCCGCACTGATGAGCTGTGAAACAGCGATATAGTACTGTATCTGGATATCTATCTATCTATCTATATATATATATATATATATATATATATATATATAGAGAGAGAGAGAGAGAGAGAGAGAGAGAGAGAGAGAGAGAAAGAGAGAGAGCATATATAAATAGCAGGGTGACCCGACGTCTCGCGGGATAGAATAATGATCAACAAGTATTTTACTCTCTATATCTTTATTGTCATCGAAATCAGTGAAAGCGTCTATTTTTCAATCACCGATTGATTGCCTCCTCTAGTTGGGAACCCACCGTGGTTCACAGTGCGGAAGTTTAACATGCCTCCCCGCAGTTCACATTACATTTTAATCTACATTGCACTGTAGATTTGAAAACGTATTGCTGATTTTGTAAAATTATATTTACATTACATTACGACTTGAATTAAAGTTTAAAATGCAAAAATCAAGCATCATGTTTAAATTGTACTCCAAACAGAAGCACTCATTTCAACCTCGCCCTTGTTTATCAAAAAAGCTACTGTTGATTTTATTTACTGTGACGTTCTGCTTGTGTTTAGATCACACTTCTCAAATGCACTACTCATGTTTAGCTTTATAAAATTGCTCACTTGGATCAAAATCGGACTTTCTTCCCTAATAGAATTTTTTCGATTATCGATTTTCGAAACTTATCAAAGACATTCCGACACAAACGCTACCGAAGAAATCTTCAAGACACATCAGGACACATCTGCGTGGAACTTTATAGAAATCGGCCCAGCCGTTTTCGAGTCCAGAAAGGGCGAACTCTCTCTCTTTCTCTCTCTCCCTCTCTCTCTCTCTCTCTCTTACACACACAATACACTTGTATAATAATAGAGATGAGACTTATTAAACAATTAAACCTTTTTATACATGTAAATTAAATATATACCATGATTACATAAGAACATTTTTAGCAACGTCATCGACTCACATTGACAGGCACTATGCCTTAGTCGGCTTCTTGGTCTCTACTCGTAATTGTAATAATCAATTTCATCGTTAATAGCACATGTTAAAGGGACGCAACTATAGAGTGTCTGTTCTCATGTGAAAAGTTTAGTCGCAGGTATGAATTCGCTTAATCAGGCTCATCGCCATTTTGTTTGTAACGGATGCCAAAAGCTAATATTGCTTCAGTCGATTTTTTTAGTCTGACTTGTTGATTATATCAAAGACTAAATAAACGTCAGACATTGCTTAATCGCAAAATACGCTAAAATATGACATTTTAATTTATGCTGATATCGTATTTATTATTTTAGTGTCAGTCGATAATTCTCAATCGATAATGATATATTATACCATACCTAATATATAGTAGTGCTTTCGAAAGTAAATAAAAATATGACTTTAGCGCTGTATAAATATATACGCGCGCCGACCTTAGTCATTACCGTTTGAGCTATCGTCAGATTGATTATAAATAGCTAAAAATGAACCGACTTTAACGAATAAATGTATATGTTTGAGTATGTGAAGAAATAACATGTTTAGTTGACTTACATCTGCTAAGTTTCATTTTTTTTTCAATGTTGACCCCTTAGAAGCTATTTTTGATAGCCCAAAATACATAAGAAAACGGCCCATAAAAAAAAAATTCAATCATGTTACCTGCCGCGCGCTGCTCTGTGACTGTGCGTCTCGGTGGAGATGCACTTTGAGAAAATAGAAGACAGACCGATTAAAACATACATAGGTAATGAGTTTTATAAATTCATTTACAGGTTTCAATCTTCTTATCCTAAACTTACTTCACATTTTTCATATATTTTTGATTATATTTTAAATTATGTTCCTTCAAAATAAGAGCATATATATATATATATATATATATATATATATATATATATATATATATATATATATATATATATATATATGTGTGTGTGTGTGTGTGTGTGTGTGTGTGAGTTGGCCATATTTGTATATTAATGCGGAAAGATTTCTACCAAACTACTTCATGAAATGTTTATCTACAATCTTAAAACTCGATATATAGTGTATTCGAACCCCTCGAAAAAACAGATTTAGTTTTAGCAGGTACAGATACTTGATAAAGTGTTTGTAAATTGAAAATTACGAATTTGGTAGGCACAAATCGACTTAAAGTAGAATCTACGCATGACCATTTATATATTTGTACATTAAATTGTGTTAAAAGTTTGGATACCGTTGTCCCCTTAGTAGTGAATAACGCTGGGAGCTAATTGTTTTTGGTTTGATAATAGCATGCAAGTTATATTTTTAGCTTTTGAAATCCGTATACATATGAAGTACAATATAATAATCAATAGAGAATTAGTTCTGTAATAATAAATCCGAAATCTGCATCAATTATAATATCATATTTTAGCGTATATTACAAACGTGCCTTGTATAGAATATTTTTATTGCAGAAATTCCCCTCTGGACCAAATTAGCGTAGGTTTACAATAACGGATTCCACATACCAATTTATTATGTCTAAACAATTACCTACCATCTCATTTTACTTTTGAACATCGGTACGTACACAATTAAAATGCTATATTCCTCCGTGGAGAACCTCCATCATAATCGCAACATTATAAGAGGAAGGAGTCCCTACTTTTCTCTATATATATTTAGTCCTTCCATTGCGACCAGATATCACCATGTACGATTCTGCATTTTTTTTTTTTACTACAGTGAGATTACACTCACCGTAACTGGATGATTATATATGGACATAACATATTCTTACCGATTTCCAATTAAAAATTAATAACTTCTCCCGATAATGTTCCGGCGTTTTCGATTGGCTGAAACCGGACATCCTCATTCCAGAATAAAACGAATTTTTACATAAACGAACACTTCTGAAAATTTAAAAACCTGGCATCGGCCTCCACAGGAGACACTAACGCTAAATAAGAACAATATTTAAAAGAATATTAAACACTCAGAAACCAATAGTTACATATTGCTAACCCTATATAACGCAACAGACATTCACAAATAAAAACGTTCATAATTACGATCGGATTTTCTTACATCGATTACGTACTCTTCAATCGCTATCCACAGGACGGACTAGCGGGCGCTAAAAGGAAAATAAATTAACCGTTCATAAACATAAAGTTAAATACTGATAGCTTTATTACATGGAACTAGCACGCACAAGTAAAATAATTGATATACACACAGTCTTCCCCGTCTATGCTTGCACGCCATATATATATATATATATATATATGTATGTATGTAGGTATATATATGTATGTAGGTATATATATATAAATATCCAGGATGGAAGGATGAAATTGCCGGCCTAGAAAAGATTACTTAATGCAATTTCCGTTTGTTTAAAATCGGTTTTCTTTTTATCTGTTGTAAACTAATTGGTCTGTGGTGTACAAATACACATAGCGATAGGAACCTTCTATCATGTCTGAAAGTAACTCGATGTTCAACGAGCGAGATCAGAGATGCACCGCTCTACAGCTCATGCTTTCTACTGATCCAAGTTTTTACAATAGGATAATTTCCAGCACCTTCAATCTCCAAATCTGAACAGTTCAACGCTTGAGGACACAACGTTGTTTCCGGCCAGCATTATGGTCTTTGGTGTGGTTTCAAGTGAGGGCCACATTATGTCACCTCACATCTTCGAAGTCGGCTTAAAAGTAAAACCGAAGTGTAGCAAATGTTCTGAAGAGGGTGGTTATCCCCTGGTGCAATCAGGTAACTGATGGCAGATCCTGGGCGTGGCAGCAGGACTCGACGCCGGCCCACAAGTCAATAGAGATCCCGGCCTGGTTTCAAATGGAGTGTTACGACTTTGCACCCTCCTCTAATTGACTCCCCTTCTTTCTCAACCTGAACCCGCTGGATATTCCTTTTGACCATACATCGAAAACACCTCGCAAATGACCTCCCGTCACCAAGTCCAGTCTTATGGGCGACATCCGCCAAGGATTCGCCGAGTATTCGTCTAGTATTTGCCGAGTTTTTGCTGAGTTCCCGTCGGTGCATGTGTAAAAGGCATGCTCCCAGTTCCGGACCCGTATCAAAGCGGTGATTGAGGTTGAAGACGGTTAGATTGAATATATATCAGCTCTACGACATAATAAAGTACCCTGAATTGATTTTCTCAATAAAAGTTTTGAAACTAAAGCTGTAGTGTAATTTTATTAAGAGCGACGTATTTATCATTCCACCATATATATATATATATATATATATATATATATATATATATATATATATATATATATAAAAGATAGATAAAGAAGACTGAGATAACTATCATCCTTCCCCCCATACCTATACCCCTCCAAGTGCCCCCTCTTCTCTGGAGAACGAGACCTTTCCCACACTAAGATCCGATCCTGGATCTGACTATACCCACATGGGGAGACAAATAAATAGAGACAAAACACCCACTTCATATATTTACAAATGCACCTCTTTATCTAAACAAACATAATATTAAGAATGCCTGAACAGTCTAAGACTGAAACAAAAATCACAATACTAAAATCTAAGAATCCAAAAAAATAAATATCAAAATTAAATGAAAACACCCCTACCCTTATCTCAGAGGAGCTGGTCCCCCCTTCTTCACACACACAAATTAGTAACGGCTTTGGATCATATTTGCCTTCCGGGGGAAGCAAATAACTTAATAATACTATAAAACAGAACACATTCTTCAAACCATTACAAGAAAACACCCCCCACATACGCACACACACACACACACACACACACACACTACCCTATGCACTCAGTTGACCAAGTACCAATGGGCCCCTCACCTTATGAAGGAAAAAAATGAGAAAAAAACAAAGAAAGATTAATAGAAACACAAGCAGAGAGAGAGAACGAGAAAGAAAGAGAGAGAGAGAAAGAGAGAGAACAGAGAGAGAAACATAAGACAGCAGTGACCACAGTTCACCCCAACAAACCAGTAATAAAAACTGAACATACGAATGAAAAGTAGAATCATTCACACATGTTTTCACCGCTTGGAAACATTTCAAATGCACTATGAAAATGTTTTTTTACATTTTAAACACATCTTGAGTATATTCTAAATATCTTACATTTTAAATACTTTCTGAAGAGGACGCTTAACAGAACGTCTGAAACGCGTTCAAAATGATTTCAATGATTTAAAAGCATTATTACAATCATCTACACATAATTTTCAATGAAAAACCAAAACACGGAATAATAAAATAATGTTAAAAAAACACACATTGTTGGTGACCCCCCTTATATATATATATATATATATATATATATATATATATATATATATATATATATATATATATATGAAGATACTTTACAATCTAGTCAAACAATGATTGCGCAATACGTAACCGCGTTTACTTTGAGACGGTATAGAATGAGCAGTGGCAAGATGCCAAGTACGGCATTAAATGATACTATTGTATATTTCCTTTTCCTTTCGTCTTTTTATATTTCTTATTCTTATTCATAATTTTTTCAAACTGCTCTTACTCTTTGTCCTCTGCTTATATCTTTCTCTGTTGCTGTTCTTTTTCCTTTTCGTCTTTTAAATCTTTTTATCCCTTATTTCGAGCTGTCACTTGTTCTTTATTTTCTTCCTTTATTCACCATCTAATATTTCTGTATTTTATCCGGTTCTTCATTTTGCATGTTATTTCTGTTTATTTACGTCTCATGCGTAAACTTCTTTTCTCTCGTAATAACTTATGCCTCACCTTTTTTTTTACTTCTTCTTTATCTTCTTTATTCTTTTTCACCCCTTTTGTAATCTCATTGGTCATTTTTATTTCCTATTGATTTTCTATTTGTTTTCACATCTGACGCCGAGCTTCTGTTTCATGAGATTGTCCACATGGCTTTCCCCTGACGATTTACTTGTTTCCCCAACACCCTCTCTTCCTTGAGTGAGCTCGTGTTCGAAGTTGCTTCCCCGCTGCATATTCTAATCTTTACTATTCTAACTTATTATTATTATTATTATTAGTATTATTATTATTATTATTATTATTATTATTATTATTATTGGTCTTTTCGAAAGTCCATTCTCACTGGAATTACACACATGGGCAACAATCTTGTGAAATCGAGATGGCTTCTTGAAAGTTCTGAACCGTACCAGACCATTTTGGAAGCGAGTGGCACGAGCCAAATCGACTCCAAAATAAATACTAGACGAGCCAAATCCGTTGAAGAAATAATAGTTGCGACTCAAAGCAAACAAACAAACAAACAAACAAACAAACAAACGCTCAAAATACAAACCGAAACAAATAAAAAGTAAGACACGTGAAATAAATGTGTTTCAAATCACAAGGCAGTTTGTGTACATTTTACCTCGGCCAAAATATTTAATCTTCTTTCGCGAAAATGATTTATAACTCATCTAAATTATATCTATGTTCTACTTACGTTTCTTTAATCGTGATACATTTCTCTGATTTATTCCTCTCTAATATCCGCGTGTAAGTATGGTCGTGGTTCAACTAATGGCTCTATAGGATGTTTTGAACGAATCATACAGTCTTATATACAAGGTTGGAGCAAAATGATACCGTTTATATATATATATATATATATATATATATATATATATATATATATATATATATATATATATATATATATATTCATGCCGAAAAACGGTATTACTTTTGCATCAATCTAATACAATGTATATAGTATAGTAGAATGTACACTGAAAAACACTTCGATATTATTTAGATTTGTCTAAATACTGTTCTCATCTTGGAAGATATTTTCACAACGTTTTAGCCGATGCAACCTTCAACTGTCTTCTCGTACATCCTATCGATCTAGTTGGCCTGCTATTGACTGGGCCACGACTACGGATTGTAAACACGCCATGTTTTGTTTTCTATTTAAAGCAACTAGAGTTACGCGTTACTGAAATGCGGTCAATCCGTTACGATGTTTTAATCTCTTTCTCTCACACTTTTTCTCTCTTTGTCGATACGATGATTTAATCTCTCTCGTCCGTTTCGATACACTGTTCGAATGTAAACAAAACAGATATAACTGTAGCTCTGTCTCTTGATCTGACCATCTCTGTCTCTCTCTCTCTCTCTCTTTCTCTCCATCCAAACACATTTACAGAAAGCGAGAGGGAAAGAGAGAGAAATAGAGATGAATGGAGAGCGAGAGTGAGTCAGAAGCAAATAACTTCATTGAACCCCATTAATCGCTTTATTTACTGTAAAACTCTGGCCTCCTCTATCGGTAGACGCCATATTGGATAACGGCTTGCTTGCGTGTTCATTTAAATTTATAGAATTGTATTCTGAGTAAAGGATCTATCTGATCTAAGCCAATCAGAATGTTGTAAGAAAGAAGTTATTGTTTTTTTTTAATCGAATTCAACTTTTGAGCTATTAGTTTATGAATCAGTTAAGAAGAGTGTAATAACAATATCCATTCCATATGTATAAATCCTTGCGGTTTTTATGGAGATCCGTTAGAGGACTTCATCAATAGGGGGAAATCGGGACTACTTCCTCTGTATATTAATGCGATAGTGATGGTGTTGCTTCTCTGAAGTAATCTAGGATTTGATTTGAACACCTTGATGCGTCAGAAAACTCTTTATAAAGTTACATAAGATACTGGCTAATAGACTTGACATAAGAAATTTGCATGTACCATCTGTTGTTGTAAACCTAGTGAAAAAACTGCAACGTTTTTATTATATATATGGATGTCATAGTATTCGAACACTTAGAGAATGATTCCCTTTATTTAACTGATGTTCGATATTGTTAGAGCACTTGCTGGTTACTCCACCAGACTAGATGTATTCCTGTCCTGTAATCCGCTGAGACAACTATGAATCAGGAAAGGGGTATTATAATATATTAAACTGTTTATCTCTGGTAACATAATTACAATATCCTGCTACAAAACACTTACTAATCTAAATTCTTCCTTTCTAAATTTCAATAGTGAGTGGCCTCACCGCTATACAATAGCCGCCGTAAAAACCTCATCCCCGCAAAACTAATCTGCTTCATTAAAATATCATCTCGAACTAAAAAAAAATCAAACAACACGGACTTATTTAAAATAGATTTCTAAATATATCGTAGACCAGCAAATTAAATTCATGCGATAGAACTTAAAACATAGAACAAGACACTGTAATTGCACACGACCTTATTACTTTAACATGTTTCATCGCAATCAAATGCAACCCAATGTTTAAATTGAAAAAACGTTATCAGAAATATCATGCATAGATATGAATCCCCCAATGATAGCAATAATATTAACAATAATAATATGAGGCTTATCATCTACTATAAAAAACGCAAGACCCAAAACTTACTAGTAATAAACACTACTTCCATAATGCAAAATCATTTGCAAGAAAACCATTTCATCTATAGGTTTAAATGACCAAGGGATAAGCGTTAATCCTAAAATAAGCCTTAAACAAATACTTACGTTGGTCACACAATTACGACGCTATTTTCGCGATTTAGTATGCATAATGTCGATCTTTGTGTAATCTTTAACATCTCCCAAAAGATCACAACTGACCCCTTTTGAAGTCAGACAACTATTACACCATATATATATATATATATATATATATATATATATATATATATATATATATATATATATATATAATTATGTTTTTTACTATAATAATTAAATACCTACAGACACTAGTGTTTCATCCTTTCGGGATTCTTCAGTGCAGGGTGTCACGATTACTACCAGTCGAACGATTCGAACCCCGCGACACGAGACATCTCTGGCTCGATTAGTGGAGGCCGTATCCATTCGGCTACTATTAACCGTGTGAAATAGCGTTGAATTTTAAACATTTTAATTTAAATGTTCATTACGTCAGACAGACAGTGATCAAATCGTTATACGATGATCTACGCATAAGAGCTAAATTGACCGACTTTTTAATTCAACGGAAAGTGCTCAACGATAAGAAACGAATTTCTTAAAGGGGCTGTCATAATTATTTTTTTTACTATAATAATTAAATACCTACAGACACTAGTGTTTCATCCTTTCGGGATTCTTCAGTGCAGGGTGTCACGATTACTACCAGTCGAACGATTCGTTTGCTGTTTGCTCATATATATATATATATATATATATATATATATATATATATATATATATATATATATATATATGAGCACACAGTTAATGAAATATGTTAAAAACACTTTGAAATGAGTTAAAAACATATTTAATCTGAAAAGGAAACACTAGATAAATGGATATTATTATATATATATATATATATATATATATATATATATATATATATATATATATATATATATATATATACAGAAGGCATAAAGAAATTCTCCACTAGTAATTTTTTCAAAAACTGCAAATTTAAACTACCTATGCCTCATTTGATTGGCATTTTATTCTTCTACAATTAAAGAAATAACCTCAAATTGAGAAGGCAAAAAGAAAGTCTACACAATGGAAAATTAGTACTTAAATGTAAATGTAGGACATTAATGCAGCACAAATACAACATGACTACAACGAACTACCTATTATTTAGTAGCATAGCTTTTATGCAATTTGATAGCATGCAATCTTTTGAGAACTCCTTGAATTTTACTACAGCAATACTCCGGGGAAAGGGCATGCCACTTTTCTTAAAGTTTTGTCCAAAGTTCATCCAAATTTGAAATTTTATCATTGTGCATCTGTGGACTGATGTAATGCTATAGTTTTCGATACGTTTGAGGTCTGGAGATTGTGCAGCCCAATCCAAATACGGAATATCATGCTCTTCCAGAAACCTCTTGACGTTGCCAGCTGTTTGGATGGGAGCATTATCCTGCATGAAAACGGGATTATCATCCAAATTCTGACCAAAGTAGGGTAGAAAATGCTCAGACAACATATTAATGTACTTGGTCGAATTAATTCGACTTGCAAGGGAGGCTCTCGACCATTGGTACTAATAATGCCACACATCAAAACTAAACCTCCACCACCTTGCAGCGTTTAAACTGAACACCTGGGATTAAATTCTTCGTCTTTCTTCCGACGGACGTACTGCCTATCATCACTGCTTAGCCTATTAAACTTGCTTTCGTCGCTAAAAAGCACTTTTGACCAATATGAAGAGTCATGATCTTCATTGCATCTGACGAAGACCAGACGGCGCTTTATGTTCTAAACAGAAATCATTGGCTTGCGTCTTGCAACATATCCTCTCAAATTAAATTCCTTTAATCTGTTCTTGATAGTAGAAAGAGAGCACTTTTTAACAAAATAGAGCTGTTCTTGGATTTAAGGAGCTGTTTCAAATCTGTTTCTTAGGCTGTGGATTTTGATAACATTGTCTTCCCTGTTGGAAGTAACTCTAGTACGCGCAGATTTAGGGGCAATACGAACACGGCTGACGTATTGGTGCTTTTGCACAGACTTTCGTACCATTTTCTCATTACATATCAATCTGCGGCCGATTTGTCAATTGGATTAACCAGAAAAGGTGGAGATGAATTAGCTCCTGACGATCACCAAGGGAAAGTCATGGCATATGGATTAAATGTTACGTTGTATAACCTGGAACAACAATTACGATTAGAGGTGCTTTGTTGCCTGTTGGTGGATATTTTAATCTAATTTTGGGGCGATTATTTAAGCTAGTTTTAAGCGAATTTGTTGCTTTCTTTTTGCCTCCTTAATTTGAAGTTATTTTTTAAATTGACGTGAACACTAGAATATTTGAATTAAAAGTCAAATATGAACAGGTAAAATTATAGAGGAATAAACGGCAAATCAAATGAGGTATAAGTTGTTTAAACAGTTACATTAAATATAACTTTAATTTGCAGTTTTTGAAGAAAAAAATTAACAATGCGGACCCTCTTTTTTGCCGAGATATGTAAAAATAGAACGGATGAAAACATGTAAATATAATCGCCCCAAAGAAAGAAGTATGTGATACCCTTTCCACCAGATATTTCGGCAGAAGGGCTACAAAGAGAAGAAACTATTCTCCGGATATTGAGCACTGGAAAGAGCCCCCCCCCCTAAAGAAAATATAATTAAAAATAAATCATTACAACTTTTTTTTTCAATAAAAATAGCAGCGAATGCCCGTGCGATCGCAAAAAAAGATCTACCAAAAATTAGTTCCAAAAACAATTAAATTACATTTTTCGTCATTTTATATTTTTAATGTAATCACCCCCTTCCCCGCCCGAAAAAATGAATTTGTCATATTTTGGGGTTCGTTCTGCTTATAAGATTGTTAGGTTAAAGTACAGAATGGTTTCATGAAAATCAATTAAATTTATCGTTATTTTATGTTTCGAGTGTAATTCCCGACCCCCTAAAAAAAAAACTAAAAAAATTTGTATTTGTCATGTTTTGTCCCCCCCCTCGATCGCCAAACTTGAAAAAAATGCTAGAGATGACATGTTTAGTTGAAAGCTTTTTAGGCCAAACAGTGGGTGCTCATTTTACGTTAAATTTATATAGAAAAGTTATCCCCATACGCTAAAATGTTAAATTATTTTTTAAAAATTTCTTCTTTTATATTATTTATAAAGACTGCTTAAACGTATTAGGCCACAAAAAACCAGGTCTTAATTTTTGGGGTCAATGTCAAGTTTCTTTCCAAATCCTCAAAAAACTTAAAAATGACGACTTTTAATGCTTGTCGGTGGTGCTGAAAACGAATATTACTTTTACATTTAGGGCAGATAAGTAGTTTTCATGATATGAAGAAATTACTTTTTCAAAAAGTGGGGGATCACTTTCTTATATAGGTTTAACGTAAAATGAGCACCCACTTTCTGGTCACCTAGTAATTTCTTCATATCATAACACAGATTTAACTGTGATATTCGTTTTCAGCACCCCCGAAAAATGGCACTTTTTTTTTACTAAGAGATGCGTTCATTTTTTCATCTCATAATTTAGGACGCTAATTATGCTGTTATTAATTTTACAAAAGCATACTTTTGTTTTGTATAGTTGTGAACAGGTGCCTCTACAGTTTAACATTTCACAAAAATTCTGTTTACATTAGGAGGCGGTTAAGTAAACTACAGAAGCACCTGGTAAAAACTATACAAATTCTATAATTGAATACCCCCCCCCCCAAAAAAAAAATGAAAAACAAAAATATATTTTTGTAAACCGACCGCTCGTGTAAGCTTACTGGTCCTTAAAACAAATATCACGGTTAAATTTGTTTTATGATATGGAGAAATTATTAGGTGGTTAGTAAGTGGGTGCGAATTATACGTTAAATGTATATAGGAAAGTCATCCTCCACTTTTTGAAAAGTAATTTTTCATATTATGAAAACTACTTATCTGCCCCAAATTTAAATTTGATATTCGTTTTCAGCACCATCTAAAACCATTGAAGGTTGTCATTTTCAAGTTTTTTGAGGAGTTGGAAAGGAACTTTACGTTGACCATTTTTTCTAGGGGTTAAACGACGCTGGGTTACGTCGTAAAATATTGACCATTTTTAATTAAAGATAGTAAGTAAATTATAAAGAAAATCTATTTCGCAGGCAATTAAACACACTTGCTATGGTATAATTATTATAATAAATCCTGGGCAACACCGATTAAATTTTATAAACAAAAAATGAGCAGGAAATGATGGATTTTGTTCACATGTGTCTCTGACTAACTCTGCCCTCGTGAGGATGCAAGTAAATGAGGACATTAGTTTTATTTTTCTCTAACAAATAAAATAGGTTACTTAAAATTAAGAATAAGCGAAAAAAATTTCCTCCGAATTAAGAATAAAAATAATAATTTAATTTAGAATAATATTTCGAAATGAAAACAAAAACAAGAAATATTTAAGAACGTAATTTTTCAATTAAACTATCACAGTAATTTCTCCTTTTGGTTTTCTTTTTTTTTGGTTTAAAAATAAAACGGTTTAAGATTTCAAATATAATAAGTTAAGTCAAATATATCTTTAAATTTAAATAAACTAAATAATCAAAATTGTTTTAATTAGTACAGTTGAAACAAAGCTATTATGTCGAATAAGTAATGTCGTCGATGTAGTTATTTAAATAGATTTCATTTAATGTGATATGTTAATGACCGTAACTCAATAATGTAAAAGTGGTTTGAAGAATCCTATATATTGAAAGTACATATAGAATAACATTTCTCCAGTGACAGAAGTATCCTAACATGGACATTAATATTTCATCACAAGGAGAGGTCTACACACACATGGCCTTTATATTTCTTTGGTCATTGGTAGTTGTACACGCAAACACACACACACACACACACACACACGGACGCTACTACTTTATATATATATATATATATATATATATATATATATATATATACATATATTAATATATATATATATATATTTATATATACGTTTATAAACAAATATATCCTTAACATATATATTCTCAATAAAGGAGGTTTAAATTTAAACAGATTTAACTAATCTAGAAATATACATTATTAAGCCGGAAGAACGTTAACAACGGATAAGAATCAGCTATGGAACAGGAATAATGTAGAAATCAGTTTTGATATAACTAGGGTTTCCAGATTAAGCATATGTGACTGAGTCGGGCATTTTATATAATAAGCGAATAGCATAATGACAAGCCAGAGCATATAAGAAGACTATAAAGAGACGACGCTGTGTTTTTTTCTTTAATTCCAACACGAGGAACTTAAATGATGGGGAGGAAGAAGTTTAAAAAATTATGTCGAAAAATTGATCGAAAATATCTATAGACATTAATCATAGCGTACTTTATTTTTTTGGATATGAGACTTATAATAAACTGAACATTAATCTGATGTTTATAGATAAACATCCCAACTTCTATTGTTCTCCCAATCTCTATAATAATTAATAAACTGTCCAAGATTGGACACTTATTTAATAAAAATAGATCATACTATAATGAAGTCCAGCCTGAATCAGGCTTAAGAATAAAATAAGTTTTACTATGTCTTATAATGAACTAAATAATACCAAGATGTCAACTAGGTTTTATCCACACGCTTGGATGTTATATAGTAAGGAAACAGGGGGAATGAGGAGAAAAATATAAATCGTGTTAATAGCAACATTACTAAAATAGAATCACCTAATATCGATGTTGATGCCTCCGTTCAGTCTCGAAAGACAAAGCCCCTGTAGAGGTAGCTGCGCGTATAATTGTCGCGCAATCCCTAACAACACCTCTTCTGAATCGGCACTGTTCGGGTCCAGTGGCAAGGAGAAGTTCCTGACCACTGGAAACAATGACGAGATAAACGGAGAGGACATACAACACCTAGAAGTCTCAAATGGTCACCCATTAAGTACTGGCCAGGTTCAACGTTGCTGAACTTCGGTGATCCAGCGGGAACCAGTGTGTCAACGTGATTATGCCGTATCACCTAATATGCTAAATAATTATTAGAGTGATTTACAAAACCACCATTAAACACAAATAGAAAATAGTAGAACTTCCGATTTGTAATAAACATTTTCTCTTGAATATTCGCAATTGTTTCATAATATCATTGATATACGTTTTCCTAAGGAGAATAAATTAGGTACACTCATTAATGAAGCTCTATTACACTATCTTTCTCCGCTACTAAAAATCATGCGGCTTTTATTATAGAATATAATAATTCTAAAATACGGAAGGCCTGCGACATACCAGTTGAATAAGTATTCAATAAGACCAATAACATATCTGGAAATAATTGTAATTGTATTAATAAGGGTAACTGGGAATTAATTGGGAATGTTTAACTGCGGATGTAGTATACAAATCTGATGTAGCCAATGCAAATACTAAGGGTGCTGTTGCTTCTGCAAGCATTACATTAAAGGAGACATCAGAAATAAAACCTGCTCTTTCAACATCGAACTAGCTGTGGAACCTGCTAATCCTAACACTTATTTAGCTAGATATGTTAGCGAGTTTGTCAAAAATAGCATTAATTATAAAGTAAAATCGTCAAGTTTAGGTAATGCAAATAAATACACACTTAATAAGAAAAATATGTAATTTCTGTACTTTAAAATATTTCAATATAATCACATAAAATGGTGATCTGTTAATTAAAAACAAAAATCGTTCAAAGTTGCATAGAGTGTGATATGTGCATATTTCCAACCTTTGAATATCGAAAGGGAATAATTACAATCCTAATTTCCTATATAGATAAAAAGTAGGAATTATATATTCGTAAATACTTAATAGTATTGGGAAAATGTAACTAGAATTAATATGAATAAGGTCCATTAAATACCTTATGTGAATATTAAACCGTGACTAACAATAATAAATGGAATTTATAGAAATTAATAAAGAAGGAATCGTTATATAAGAGAAAACTTAATATGGTAGAGTAATAGGTTAAAATAACATAAACTTAAAATAAATCGGATATAGAATTGGAGGTAATGTTTTTAAGTTTATCAAATTGTGTGTATATCATGAATCCTGTGTCATAAAAAAAACATCAATCATCATGTGTTAATCTACAATTTCAAAAGAGGCAATTTAATGTAACTCAATGCGGATTCTGGGTATCCATGATAATGTATATGACCTAAGAAATTTGTTCAATAATTATACTTTGATCTATATTTACTTAGTGAGGATCGCTGCGGTTTCAAAAGTTCCTCATAAGTTTTATAACTATTTTATTTACTAATTAATATTAAAAAGAAGTGTTTATGAGGGAGGAGAGCAATTTACTTCAAAAGATACCCTGTGGAGGAAAGTAGTTGATGTCACCAGAACTATAACTCCTTTTCAGATTAAACAATTGACTTCTTCGGTGGACAAAAGGTTGTTTAAAGTTATTTAAAAATGTTGGATGTGACGATAAATAATTCAATTATTTGAGAGTTAGCACGTAGGGTACGCTTTTATTTATTATTCTTTAACTGAAAAATATAATGAAAAGTAAAGCTTTTATGATTATACATTGTATTTTTGCTTTAATACAACATTTTAAGAGACCTGCAATAAAGCGATGGACAGTAGTAATTCCTTCATAAAGAATAAAAGGTCAAAATGTTGTGAATATCGCATGATTTGAATAACATTTTGTTGATCATACAATTTTTAAGATAGAAAGCGATTGAGAAAAATATGGTCCAGCAACAACTTTTGGGCGCCATACTATACAATATGCCTGCCGAAATTAAAAAGACCGCTCGGCAAATAGAAAAGATATCAGAAAGATTGGAAAAAGGAATAACTCTGTCGTGTTGAATCAGACAAATCTATCTATCTATCCATCTATCTATCTCTCTCCATATATATATATATATATATATATATATATATATATATATATATATATATATATATATATATATGTATATACATTTACAAAAATCGATAATCAAAATTACAATTAAATAAGGAACAGTCTGATTTTGAACAAATTTCACACCATGATAGAGCTTATGTTATATCACAGCAGAAGCAAATGATCCAGCGCGTTCGAAATTATTTTTCTTACAAGAGAGACGCGACTTGTCATGTTCGGAAGGCCACTCGAGGATAAGAGTTAATGAATTTAAAGTGATACTGTGGTAATCGTTAATAGCGTAAGTTGGGTAGAATTCGATTATTTTATAGGACATCTTAACAAGAATTTGTTTACACTGAATTTGAAGGCTACAATACTCTGTGTTTTAAGGGTGGGGAGTTCTAAGAAAAAAAAACTTTGTTAGTCGCTTAGATTTAGGCACATAAAGAGAGTGGGTGAAATCTTTGATAGTGGGCGTAGCTCGTCGGGATTTTTTGAGTAAAGGGGGTGAAAAGATTGGAGCTCAGACGAGAATTTGTCACGAAAATAGCGATAGAGCAGAGACAGACTTGCAACGTTTTTTTTTTAGAAAGAGGTTGCAAGGAGGAGAAAAGAGCACCACCTCCAGGTTTAGAAGCAAGTTTTGAACTTTATCAAAGCAAGATAGAGTCCGAGCAGCTCCTTACAAGATGTGGCAATACTACTCCTTTTTCTGACGTACTTCCTCTCATACTGATGTCGGATTGCCTCGGCAATGAGATACTTACTTGAGCGGTAGAATAATTTAATCATTACGATTTCTCCCCACTCTCTAACTGTGCTTGAATCTAAACTCAGATTCCATGAACAAAGCTTCATTCCCAGAACTGCCCGCCTGTAGAATAATCTTTGGCTGGCCTGGTGCCCTGTTGAATGCAACATGCTAGCCTTCAAATACAATGTAAACAAATTCTTGTTGAGCCGTCCATATTATTAATCAAATTCTACCCATTTACACTATTTACGATTGCTATACGTTCACCTTGCATTCATTAGCCTTTTCCTCGAGTGGCCTTCGGAATTGCTAAATGGGGACTCCCAAGTAAAAATACATTTTTTCAGTTACTTTTGCAACATATTTGATATATGTGTTCCCTTTCAGATAAGAAGTGAATGTCAGTCCTAGAAACTTGTCAAGACATGGCTTTCAATTGGGGTTTGATAGGAATCAGAGCGATTATAAATAAAAGAAGGAAGCTTGGTTTTAGCTGCATTAAAATTAACTAACCCTTTTTCCCACTGAACCACGTGTTTAGGATCAAAAGAGACAGAATCAGAAACGTCTTCGTTATTGATGATTCTTGAAGTGTTGCCATAGATGCTAGTGTCGTTTGCATAAATGTCTACGAATGATATAAGAATATGATTTGAGAGATGATTGATGAAGATCAGTCAGTGAGTTGAGCCCAGGATTCCAATCTGAGAGACGCCAGCGTTGATACTATGAGCTTCTGATTACCGATCGACGTTTACTTTTATATCAGATAGAAATGATTTAATTACTGAGATGAGATTTTCAGCTATTCTGTAGCTGTCGATCTTTTGAAGTAGATCTCATGCCATATAATATCTAAAGCGTTTGATCTGGCGAGCTACTGCACTCGAAACTAAGCTCTCATTTAGAAATTAACTAATTCCATGTGATATTACACATCACATCAGCTGTAGATTTAGCGAAATTTAAACCATATTGCATGCCATTAGTAAGTTACATTTGCTGAAGTGATTGATAATTTCCGTATTTATCACAGATTCTAGTAACTTACTCAGGACACAAAGGACACTGATTAGTCTGTAGTAAGAGACAGTTGATCGATCTTCAGATGTGTTTTTATTAGGTGCAAACTTATGAAGTTTTCCAGGATCTTGAGAAACATTTCTCTTTAAAGCAACGTTTAAATAGCTTTGTTAGTACGGGAGCTACTTCCAGTAAAAGCTTTTTGAACATTATATTTCTGTTTCAGAAATACTTGGCGTTTGCATCTAAAAATTTATTCAAGACATTAAATAAAAATAATTTTATAACATTAATAGGAGACACTCAACAGTGACATCGAGACAACAATGTACTCTGGATTAAGTGCCTGCTGAGACGCATATGAAGCTTTCCCCTGGTGCACCGCGGTGGGTTTCCGAGTGGAGCAGGCAAGCAATCGATTCGATTGAAAAATGCGGGATTTCAACGATTTCGATGACCATAAACGTATTGGAAGTGTAAAACATTAATTTATCATTATTCACTCCCGGGCAACATCGGATATCTCTACTAATTGTACAATAATCGGAATTATTTCCAACCTGCCTTTTTTTTCTATTAACATATAGCTTAATTTATTTAGCGACTTTTTTTCGAAAATTTTTACTTATGAAATACTTTACGAGTGATTTATATACATAGAATATATAAAATATACAAATATCTAAATTTATATAAACTTTAGTAATTAAAAAAAAAACTTTCCTAATCATATTCCCATATTATTTAACTAGCCTGGGTGCCCGACATTGCCTGAGTGTTTTGAGGTGTGCTTTGAGCAAAAAAACAAAACAAAAAACAACAACAAAAAAAAACAAGCTCGAATCCGTACCGCGAAGAAGGAAAAGAAAATGAAAAAAAAAAAACATGATGCGTTTGCTGTTGCGCCCATCGTCAAACTGGAATTGACATACGTTTATATTAAGGCTTGACAATTGAAAAGAGGCTATAACTTTCGAAAATAGCGACAAAAAAGCTACTACTCCTTGTAGAAAAGTGCCCATTTGAGGATGAAGTAATTAATGTTTTGAACCGATTTTTCGATATTTGTCGTCCAAAGGGTCTAACTTCAAAATAACACCGACATCGTGAAAATCAGTCACCTCCGTCGAAAGATTTTGCGAAGCATACATACACACATACATACATGATGATTCCTGATGGTTGCAACGTCTTGCCAGACGAGTGCCACTCCCTCAAACACTTAGTCCATGAGCCCAAAAAATGACTTTTTTTTTCGTCCTACCGGTGAATTCACACGCTCAAGCAGGCATGACACTGAAGATGGTCATTGAGATCAATTATTACATGCTTCCAGCATTTCAACCCTCCAAACGTCACAACTTTTCCATCGCCTCAGGACCATTTTTATAGACAAATCCCTGGGGGAGTATCTATACACAGATGATATTACAGCTTTGTACGACAGCTAAGTCTCTCCCACGGTTCAACATGTTGAGATCCAGCAACAAACAAGAGCAAAATAGCCAGCAATAACTAAAATTGCAGACCAGATAAATGCGGGTACAGATCTCCCGCTATATGTTTTTTTTAAATCAGAGATTTTCTTCTCCTACAAAGGTTGCCTTCACCACGGCTTATGGGAGCCCTCTCCACTCCAACACACACACACATACTTACACACAAACACGCACAGTGGTAATTGGCCGATGACCTCGAAAACGGGTTCATTCGCCCTTTGGAAGGTCTTGTTTTTCAGGGAGACTAGCCACCCTCCTCACCAAACAAGTCTGGTGGCTGAACCAGTTTAGTCGCCGGTGACCCGACCATGAGGCAGGTAGTACTGGCTAACATGGTACCAGTAGCATATGGCATGACCTGACACAACATACATACATACATACATACATACATTTAAACAGACAGGTGAGAGTTATATTATAGTTAACACAAAATACATTGTGTAATACAGTATATTACTTTCAACATTGAAAATTATACAATTATAAGTGTTATTTCAAAGATAAATTTTAGCATTTATACTTTAAATATACAATTTTGTACATACGCCCACACCGACTCGTGCGTATATGTCGTAATCTAGAAGTCCAATTTTCACAAAAGTTTCGTCATAAATTAAGCTGTATATCGGCAATAATGCGCTAAATGTTTTCTTTCAGTTGGGCGATTAATCAATGTAGACATGGGACTTTACACGCCCTCAAATGTAATAATCTAATGGAGTTTATTTTGTGAAATTATGCGTTCATCAAATGTAAATGAATTAAATTTGTATAATTTGCAAACGTGGCTCGGGTGTCAGTCTCTTCATAATGAATGGATATACCACACTGAGCACAAAATAACCGATAGTTGCTAAATCTGCAACTATAAAAGAAAAGAGTTGTTAATTTAAAGTTAACCACCTTTAAAAAACACTCTTACATATACTACCAGAAGGGTTCGACGCAACCGGATCAATGAATGTTTCACAGTCCCATATTTTTTTATTTTCATTGAAATCGGTGGAATCGCTCAATTTTCAATCAAATCATTTGATTGCCTTAGTCTAGTTGGGTACCCATCATGGTGCAGCGAGAAGAAGCTTCAAATGCCTCCCCGTAGCGACTTAGTCCATAATACATTGTAATCTACATTGCACTGTAAAGAACTTACAACTGATTTTATAAAATCATTTTATAAAAAATGGCGGCAACGTAAAGTTTTAAATGCAAAAGTCAAGTATCATGCTTCAATTACACTCTAAACAGAAGCATTCATTTCAAACGCGCTGCTGTCATATTAAAGAACAAACTGTTGATTTTATATGTCGTGCCTTTCGGCTTGTGTGTTAACAAAACGGCTCAAATCCACTCGTGATGTTAAGCTGTGTTAGGTGTTAATTTTGGTCAAAATCACCTGTTATTTTCTTTCCATCGGATTGTTTTGATTATTGATTATTGTTTGTAAAAGTGTGGAAACTAATTGAACGCACCTTGTATATACTATTATAGAAAAAGGAAATGTGTCTCTGTGTGCTGGGGTGTGTTAGTTCGTTCCAAATTGACTCGAAAACGATAGGGAAGATTTTTATAAAATTTCACACGATGTATTTTATGTTATTGCAGTGTTCTTAGATAGGATTTGTATCGGAATATCCTCGATACTTATATCTTTCATTTTCTATATATTTATTTTAGAACTTGATGAAGACGGACATTTCGACACTTTGATTGATGCGCCTACACGTCTTACCATGGCAGGAGAGAAAAAATGGGTATCTCTCTCTCTCTCTCTCTCTCTCTCTCTCTCTCTATATATATATATATATATATATATATATATATATATATATACATATATATATGTAGTATTTACACACAATCTTATATATAAATATATATATATATATTTCTTAAAGATACCATTTTACAAGGAACATGCACTAACATTGTTTCTTACGTCTATTGGTAACAACTTGCATACGGGTTTTTCGGTTCACTGTTGGCATACAAGTATATATTTAAATTAAACATTTATAGATCTTTTATTGCACTGTTGCGCTATTTAAATGAGAAATTTTGATTATTGATTTATATGCAACAACTACCTTCAGTCGTATAACATACATAGACACACAGACACACGCACACGTACCCCCATATATATATATATATATATATATATATATATATATATATATATATATATATATATATATATATTGCTACTTTTGGTTTATACCTCCTTATGCAGATCTTCTCAAAGTTATAATTATTTACGGGCCTGAAAAAAATACGATTACAAAAAGGGAGAAACAACTTGAGTCGTGTGTTGAATTTACCAGATCTGGAAGTAAATCAACCGTTAAAATTTAACATATCACTAAAAACGTCTGCTTTATGTATTTGCTTATTTAAATTATCTAACTGCATCATGGAAGTTTTGTGTCGGCAAGTTAACACGGTGAAATTTTTATTAATCAAAATATAAATAACTTGGATAATTCTTTTTTATCAAAATGAGAAAACGATGTAAGAACAAATATTTAACAATGTTCCATTGTAAAATACGAATGTTGTCTTAATAATAATATTACTATTTAGAAACCCATTTTTAAAGTGGGGCTGGCGTTAGCTTTGTTAACTATTCTGTGCCTTCTCTCTATGAATGAAGTTTAAATTGTATTTTCATTAGAAAAATCGTGGGTTATTAAATTGATTTCCGTTGCTGTGAAAAAATCAAAAACAAATTCATAAACGAGACTCAATAATAATAATAATAATAATAATAATAATAATAATAATAATAATAATAATAATAATTAAAACAAAAATAATAATAATAAAACGAAATAATAATAATAATAATAAAAATAATAATACTAAAATTAAATAATAATAATAAAAACGAAAATAATAATAATAATAAAATGAAATAATAATAATAATAATAATAATAATAATAATAATAATAATAATAATTGCCTCCCAAATTCCACCGCCAACGAGAAATCAAGCGATTACGCAAATTCTTTTGCAAAGATTATCGAATGAGGTTAAAAGTACTGGAAATCCGAGGAGACTTGTTGTCACTCAGACTCCAGGGAACACCACAAGTGGTTCTCAAAGAGCAGTCTTTGATGATGGTTTATGTGACGACTCATAGTGAGTAAACATAATAATGATAATAATAATAATAATAATAATAATAATAACAATAATAATAATAATAATAATAATAATAATAATAATAATAATAATAATAATGAATAATTTGTAGATTAACACTCTCAGCAAAATCCCCATTCCAAATTAAAATATTTCTTTCATAGGTTATTACGTGTGAAATCCTTAAAAACTTGTCGTTAAAAGCAGCATTTTTGTATTTCGATTAGATGATCAGTTTCGAATACAAATTTAACGTACAAATTTTGGTTGGCACAAGAATAACGTTGAAAAGTACACCAGTGCGCCAAATTTCATTCCGACATAAAAACAAATTTCTATAGGACAAACATATTCGTATATTTTTATCTAGCGAAAAAACATAAAACTACATATGAACAATTATTTTTTCAATCCCACAACAAAGCTGAAGTCGATATTTTGCTTTTAAAACAAAACAGACATTTTGATAAATCTGTGTGGCGTACCGGGAAAATATTCTTTCTAAAGAATAAAAACGAATAAACTTTATTTTTAAACGAGTTTTATACATTTATCTAATCAATAAATATAAACTTACCTATGAAATACTACGTTTATTAATTACTAGCAGGGGTGCCCGGTGTTGCTCGGGTGTTTGGAGGTGTATGCTGGGCAAAAAAACAAAAAAAAATGGTTAATTTTTTAAAACTTTGACCCCTATTATGACCCCTTAAACTTTATTGTTTCGGGCTCAAATCACTTTATTAACTTAGACTCATGTTCAAGGAACCAAAATCTAAAATTTCAAGTGTCTAGACCTAAAATTGTTGGCGGAGTTTGGTAGAGTTCTTAAAAGTCAAATCGTTGAAATTTGACCCCTTAACAGCCAAATTTCTGGCTGACACCACACACATCGATTTTCCCAAATCTCAGTACCCGGTATTTCAAATTTCGAGTCTATAGACTAAAAAATGACAGAGTTATTGCGTAGGGAAATGTACACAGACATACAAACACACAGACACACAGACAGACAGACAGACAGACACGTTCACTTTTATAGATATAATAGATTTCGTAATTTGTCACATTTTGGTTGGTATTTTATTTTATTTTTACTACTAAATGTTTCAATCTGTTTGCATGTAATGGCCTAAAAATAAAGAAGCGAGTCATACATTTTTAGGAGTATTTAAATATAAGTTGGGTTTTTGAAAATAATAAATGTGGTATTTCATACGTAATTTTATGTTTATTGGCTAGATAAATACATAAAGATTCTTATAAAATAAATTTTATTCACTTTTGTTCCTTAGAAAAAAATTTTCCCGGTACGCCACAAAGAGATTTATCAAACAAGTTAATTTTATTTTAGAAGCAAAACATGGACTTCAGCCGTATTGTTGGATTTTGAAAAATAATAAACGTGGGTTTTCATATCGCTAGATAAAATGTGAAAATATGGTTTTGTAGTGTACATATTTATTTTTATGATAATTTGAACTTTGACGCCCTGGCATACTGTTTGTGCAAACCAAAATGGTGGGTTGAAATCTGGGAACCTGGCATGCTGGCGTCCCAAAGAAAAGGAATTACACGACGATTGGTATGCAAAATAAGAAACCAGTGTAGGGAGAGAATAGTTAAGAAAGCCCGACTTATGTCAAGATAAGTTTCTACATAATAGCATACTATTTACAAAAATCATTCTTTACATAAGGAGGAGTTTCTGTTAACTATTCTGTACCTTCCCTCTTTGAAAAAAAAAGTAATTCTTTTCACAATTATATAAATTTGGTCGATTATCAGATTAATTTGTGTTACTGTAAAAGAAAAACAAATTACATATCATACTACTACTACTACTACAACTACTACTACTACTACTACTACTACTACTACTAATAATAATAATAATAATGATAATAATAGCATCAGCAGTAACTATATTCAACCGTTATAAATCACTTCCCCAGAAGGAGATACTCGATTGTTAAATGGTTATGTAGCGAAAAGACAAATACAAACAACTATTAAAAAAATTCGCGTATGGAAACTGTTTTGCATATAAAATTAACGTAAAATGATACTTAATTCGGGTCTATTCTTGGTTAATCGCTCAAAAATCGAAAATTAAACAAAATACTCCTGCAACAAAACACTTTCGATCGATTGTAAACATCTGTTTATGTGTTTCTACCAGTGTTTGTTTGATTTTCAATTTTGAGCGGTTACTGCCGGAGTTATTGGGCAACCATTTTAAAATTTCTAACTCAAAGAGGAGACACTAAGTTTGTTTGGAACCAGAACACAGTTTAAACACAAATAAATTTATTCAGGTATGCAGAATAGTCTTGCGTTGGGTAACATTTATTTGTGTTCATTTCTTTTCGTCTGTTAATTATCGTAATAAATGCTCCAATCCCATTCTTCTTTTAGGGGTAGGTAAATAATTTTGGAGATATAAGTTCTATTTTATTTAAGAAAATCTTCAGAATGTTTTCTCTTTATGTATCTTATCCAAGATTTTTATAAACTCATCGGGGATTTTCATCTATATTTTTCACTTGCGTCCAAAGAGAAGTGCCATTAAACTTTGATTAGTTCAAAAGAAGCCGATGACAAACAATGGCCGTCAATGTACAACTGATGCCAATGAAATTTAAAAACCCCGTCGAGATTATTTAAAGCCTTTAAATAATCAAGTTAACTCCCTCGAGTGGGGGCATATACACATTTAGCGAATAGATACAAAACGGTTACAAAAGGAATAGGCAAGTGATCTCTCGATAAACGACCAATATATGAATTAAACTCTGTGGATACTTTCCAATCTGTAAATGCTATTTAGAACCCATTCTGTGGCCCTTCTCCGTCTTATGTTTCAAATGAACAATTTCTAAAAAAAAAAAAAAAAAAAAATTGTGTTTATGTATATTTTATTGTCACACACACAAAAAAAAATAGAATCGGTTTGGAATCGAAAAGTAGGCTATAACTTTTCCGATTCCGATACTGATCTTGGTACCCCAAACAGTTCCGATTTTTCCGATTCCCGATTCCGATTCCGATTAATTGTCCCAACACTATATACATATATATATATATATTACCGTTTTATCTGTTTAGTTACACATGTTTCCGCTACCGAATATACATATATATGTTTATCTGAATTTTGTTTGCTTCTGTGTACAATGTATGTATCTGTGTTACATTTGACACTAAACTCACCTGCTTTATTATATTATATTTATTTGTATCTATTTATATATATCCCACCTCTATTTCTATATACGCATGTGTTTGTATGTGTGTATATGTATATATGTATATGTATGTATATCTGTATGTATATATATACGTATATATATATATATGTATATGTGTGAGTATATATGTATTTATTTGCCACATTTCCCCTTACTTTCATTTTTACTATTATTTTTATCTTTATTATCCTATTATCATTATCGCTCTCTGTTACTATTATACTCTTTATTATTGTACTTTATATATATATATATATATATATATATATATATATATATATATATATATATATATATATATAATACTACCGCCATCTATATTCATAAACTGAACTTCTTTGCATATTTTATAACTATCCAACCCATGCCCGGTAATCTTTAACTTATTTTTTCTCTCATAGACAATCACAGCAAATGCATTCAAATAAGTGATTCACCTAAATTTTACGTAACTTTTGCTTACCGTAAGAAGACGCATCTTAGTTACCCTTCCCCACCAATCCGAATACATCCTTAACTTGTCAAACCTAATATGACATCAGGACAATCTGACGACGAAATCGTGGTAACTACTCACCTGTTTCATAAGTATTTCCTTTTGCTTATTAAACAGTTAACTACCACTCTTCCCCTACCCTCTCCCATACCCCTTTCCCTCTCGGCATCTATCTCTCAATATTTTCTCCATATACTGGAAATCCGTGTCATGTCTGGTCTGATTAAAGTTTTTTTTTAAATTCACCCCATCCCACATTTTTCTATTTCTTGTTCTTTAGTTATTAAAAATTAAATGTTAATCGTCTCCATCTAATGTCGTCTTTTCAAATCCTAATAACCACTTTTGTCCAAGTCTGACGAAGTTACTGGATCGTTCATACGATTGGGCAGCGGAAACATGTATAACTAAACAGATAAAACAGTAATAAATTAAAAAGATATATATTTGCTCTGCAATAGTATTGAGCACTTCTTCAAATTTTACTATTTAACAGTTCTTATATATATATATAAACGATATTAAGGTTAACGTCTCCACCTTGGAGATCCGGTGTTTTTCTTAGAAAATCGGCCATTTTTTATTTGGACGTATTTTTTTATTATTTATGTATTATTTTTAAATAGAGTAATCTACGGACACGCGTGTTTCGGAGTCATACTCCTCTTCTGCGTAGCTTGACTGTTGTTGGGATTCGAACTCCGGGTATCATGTATTTCAGTCCAGCGCTCTAACCTATTACGCTATGATGTCATGGACAATTTACTGTTTAGATTTTTTTTATCATTTATCTGTTTACGTATACGACTACTTCGTTTACTCACATAAATTAATATACGAAAGTATTATTTTATGCGTAAACATTAAGTATTTACTTCAACAGTTCTTAATACATAAGTAGAGCTAGGTAGTAAGTTATAAAAATATATATTACAATTAAGCTACACAGAATATTCCGCGTTTCATCCACGCTAGCCTGACGAATCCTAGCGTGGATGAAACGCGGAGTATTCTGTGTAGCTTAATTACCATATATATTATAACTTACTCTCTCTCTCTCTTCCTCTGTCTCTTTCTCTCTCTGTCTCTCTCTGTATATATATATATATATATATATATATATATATATATATATATATATATATTCTATTACACATATAATATGTTCTTACTTTCGACAGGTAGTTAGGTAGCATATACGTGTTGAAATATTTCGAGAAGTCTTTTCCTTCGCCATCCATATGTCTGTATTTTAAACAGGCATGGTGAATCAACGTCTAACAACGAAGCAATACAGTATTCAGTTTCTTTTATAATTTCAGAATATTTTTATATTGGAAGAATACGTCTGGTCTAGTTGGCTCGCTCGTATTCATGGAGATATGAGAAAATTGCGCTGATGGATTGGGTGAAATATTGAATTAAAAGACCTAATCAGGCATTGACTTCCATAAAAGTAATCTCGTATACTAATACAGCATCAAAGTAAAAGCTTTCCCAAGAGAAGTTATATATATTTCGTTGTATAAAATGTATTCCTTGTTGAAACCATCCATTTTCCTCTGTAAATAATCCAGACATAAATGTTAAAATGCTGAAATCTGTTATAGAAGTTAATAGAAATTCAACAGTTACTGATTTACTTATTCTGAAGAAGTTAATAGAAATTTAACAGTAACTGATTTACTAATACTAATTTACTAATAGGAATACTAATTTACTAATAGAAATACTAATTTACTAATAGAAATACTAATTTACTAATAGAAATGCTAATTTACGAGTCAAGATAAGATTCAACAGTAACTCATTTACTTATGTTGTTTGGACAAATTTATCAATGTTGTAAATTTTGTCCAAACAACACCGAACTTAACAGCCCATATGGGTTCATATGCGTGTGTTGTTGTTGTGTGTGTATATTACACAGACGTTAGCAACTTTTAATCAAAATAGTCTTAACAAGAGGCAATAATAAAGTCACGCTAGAGCTTTTTCAAGGTCGTTTCTTTAGAAGGAGCAAGTATTAAATTGCTTTTCCGTTTGAAGTAGCAACTTATAAATCACTAATAAAAAATCAACTATAAAATCACAAGCAATCTTATATGAAATTGAACAGAAATTTGTTTATTATCTTTTACCAGTTTTATTATTATTATTTTTTTAATTTTATCGTTTTTTCTTTTCGTTTCTTTCTCTTACCCTAACTACTAGATCAAACATTCCGTCTCTTCACATTTGAATGCAATTCTTCTTCTGTGTTTAACTGTTCCAAACCGTTACTTTTTTTCTCTTTTTCAGTCTTAGTGTTTCTTCCCATCTCCTCCCATTTGATTGCAATCTCTCAATCATATCTCGCGTTATCAGTCGAAATCTTTCATCACTCGCTCCATCCGTTTCCATTTCTTCTCATACGAAGACCATATCTGCTTCTCTTGTCTAAACCGATTCCTATATTCCTCTCGTCCCCCCCTCTCTCTCTCCCTCTCTCTCTCTCTCTCTCTCTATCTATCTCATACGCTCATTCTCTTTACATTCAAATGACATATTTATTGAGTCTTCCGCTCCCTACAACCAAACCGCCTTTTTTTCTTTCATTTCTTTCTTCATTACTTTTTTCGTTTACTTCCTTCTCCACCGTCTGTATTTAATTTCTCTCATTTCATACTCTCTTTATCAATCAAAACCTTTCGCCGCTTCCTCGCTATCTAATGTTCTTTCTCTTCGCATTAAAATGCAATCTATTAGGTCTCCTCTGCTGTACTTGTCAAAACCGTTCCTCTGTTTCTTCTTTTCTCCCTCCCGCACCCCTCATTCCCTTCCTTTACCAAAGATCTCCATTGATTCAATGTCCAGTTTACTAACTTTCCTATACTAAAGAGTAATTCGGTTATGCCCCCTCCCCCCATTCTCCAATAATGTTTCTTTTACTTCTCGTCTCTTTATACGTTTAATATTATTCATTAAAAATTCAGAAATATCATTTTTCCCTTGATTTATTAACTTACAACAAACAGTTCGCTTATTCATGACATGTCAATCGATAAGCAGAGTTTCTGTACAAACGGACAGGCAGATAGAGGAAGAGTTTGTGAGCACAATCGATCACAGAATCTTTTTGAAGACTCTTATATATATATATATATATATATATATATATATATATATATATATATATATATATATATATATATATATATAATGTTATTTACTTAATTGTATTTTCATAGCGGAACCTAATATTCGGTTATATTTGTTCTGTAATATGAATAGTCGCATCTACATTGCGGGTATTTTTGTCGGGATGTTTCTTAAACCTCAGTAATTTTAAAATAAATCTTAATATTTGTATTGCTTTGATTTATCGGACTACTGTTCTCATCTTGTGTATTATTCTTTTCACAACGTTCCGATCGATGTAATCTCCGACCTTCTGCAGGTGTCCGCTGTAAAAGCTGTGAATCTTTATGTCGAACTCGGGAATCTGAACGGTATTTTGAACAGCTCGTTTTATTTAACTACGGAGTAGAATGGTCCGATTCCATCAGCCATGACTGGGTAGAAAACCTAAACAATTCGCCATTGTCTGCAAAGACCTATGGCTCAGAGGATAAAGTATTGATGAATTCAGTTGAGTTGGAAGTTTAATTATTCAGTCTAGGCGACCCTCAAAATCAATATTGCGAATTAAGGAGATGACTGATAGAACGAGAGCATGCTACCCCGTGGATTAAAAAGGGGTTCCGTTCGCAATTCTCCTTTGATTTCTAAGTTTAGGAGATAAATTCCCAGGTTGAGACAAATACATGTATAATGTCATTTATGTCAGTTCTAAAATAAATAATTAAATTCAGTAATGACTTTATAACGTACACGACTCAGTCACTTTAATTAAGTAAAAATCTACACGCGCCATGACATGATCGTATCTCTGAAATTGTCTGTAAAAGCAGTTGTTTGAAACGAAATATCAGTTCGATTGAAAATGTCTGCCCTATCCCACGAAACTACAACATTCTATGAGGATAGTTCGAACAGAAAAGCTTCCTATTTTTATCCTAAAACGTTGAAGATCAATGAAGTGGTGAGTGGTGCAATTATAATAAGCGCATTTTATGCTCAGGGATTTATTTATTTCTACATAATAACCAACATTCCTGATGCAATGTTCTTATTTATTTGCCTCCCCACGAGAGCAGAGTTAAACACAAGGTGGATTTTAATGTGGAGAAAATCTAGCTTTCCAAAAAGGGCACTCTGGATAGGAACAAACAAAAATAAACATTTTCTCAGTAAGAAAGGTCGTCTCCTCCGCCCACCGAGGAGAGAAAAGGTGAAGTGTAGCATGCAATGTTGCAAGGCATTCAATGATCTATCTCCTGACAGGGTTTGCTTTTTTAGAGTTTCACATTGTAAATATCTGCTACTAAGAGATGGACATTTTAGGTCATGAATGTATACTTTCGGACATCATAACGATACAATTTGCAACATCCTATAATATATTCGGGTGAACAAAAATAAGAGGCAATGCTTTTGGAACTCTCCTCGTAGACTGGATTTACACACTAATAGAAAGTCCTGTTTACATCCACCAAAACGATGTACTCGATGTACTATTTAGTATGAAATAAAGGGAAGATAATAGATAATAATCTCAGTTTGCAGTCTATCACTTCTGAGAAAAACATTTCGATAAATTCTGACAAGTTTGTGCAACATCGTTTAATTGTTTTACATCATCATCATCATCATCATCATCATCATCATCATCATCATCATCATCATCATCAGTATCTGCCCAATGTCCTGTTTACGTTGGCATGTGTTGACTGTGTATCGCTTTTCTCTGGCATAAAATGCTATTTATTATTTATTTTCGATGATAATAGGTTTTTCTGCTCCTGTCATAATTTATTTTATACACATGAACGTTTACACATGACAACGTCTTTTTAGTATTACTTTGGAAATAATCCGCATTAATGTATATATATATATATATATATACATATATATATATATATATATATATATATATATATATATATATATATAAGATAAAAGTTAATAAAATATGTTTAAAAAACACTTTGAAATGAGTTAAAAACATATTTAATCTGAAAAGGAAACACTAGATAAATGGATAGTCCTTAATCAGCTGAGTTTCGAAGAAATACTTTCCTTCTCATCAGAGGGTAGGAATTAGCAAAATGCGGGATCGGATTTTGCATGCAGAAGTATTTGATGAAACAACAAGTAAGTCAAAGATCTTACTTGAAAACAAAATTGAGGTAATATAGTGAAGAAAAAGGTGATTACACATGTCTGGTGGAAAATAAATAATCCAGTGATGGTAAAATCCAAATGTAAAACTTCAAGAAAGTTAAAAGAATTTCCATTTGTACAAGTAAAATCCAAGGAAATCCCGTAAATTAAAGAAGATGGTCCATAATAATCCAAAGGAATAATTCACAAAAATGTGTACAAGGAATAAAGAAAAGATTCCAATAATATTAATAAAAGAAAAAAAAGATATGCTTTTCACTCTATTTCCGAGGCATAAATATAAATAAGAAACATCAGGGAAGAGAAAGAGGAAAAAAATGATGATAAAGTTAAATATAAAACATAAAATAAAGGGAAACAAAAGTCAAAATGACCCAGACAGGAAATGTTAAAGGCGCGAAAAAATATATAGGGTAAAATAATATAGGTCAACTGAAATGTACAGGTCGTCAATTAAAAAATGTTAAAAAATCAATTAAATTATGTTTTATGTATACGCGTAGTATTAAGTTTGATATTTACATAATCATATTCTTTTTACGGCTTTCTTTATTTTCATCAGCCAATGGACGAATTTCACCTTTCCCTAATATTCGAAGGAAATGATCCTTGTTTGTTTATTAAGAAAAGTTGTATTGTTTTAATCTAATTATCATTATGGAGGTTTTCTTAAATTTTATTTATATTTCCGGTGTTATATTCGTTTAGTTTTAATTATATATATATATATATATATATATATATATATATATATATATATATATATATATATATATATATATATATATATACACGTGAGCAAAATAAATGGGCCAAGAAGATTTTATACATTTTATTGCACTAAAAACTATATTAAACAAAGAATAATTGAACAAGGAAACTTAAACAAGGAAACTTAAACGAGACTAATAACACAGAACAAGACATTTACTTTAATAAATGCTTAGGATGGAATCGCATTCTCTTTGGATTTCTTTAAAAGATCAATCCTTTAAGACATGCTCTCAACCAAAGTGGAGCACTGTGAAAAGGAGATGCTATTCCATTCGCTTTGCACAGCTTCCAACAGTTTTTCATTGTTCGAAAAAAGTTCTTCCAGCCAATGCACGAGTGATTATGGACCAAATATTCTCGATTGGGTTTAAATCAGGGCTTTGATCTGGCCAAAATATCACATCAATTGAATAATCAGAAAACAAATTTTTGTGACTTTAACAGTGTGTGCAGGGGCATTATTATGTTGAAAAATAATGTTCTGGGATATTTCCAGCTTCTGAATACTTGGTACCAGTCCTGTTTCTAATATTCGAATGTATTTCTTTGTATTGATTGACGTCTCACATCTTATAAGTTCCCCAACTACTGCTGCAGTAAAAATTCCCATACCATTATCCCTCCATTCCCGTGTTTAACTGAAGAGAGGTAAGGTACCTCGAAAAATGCATGTCCATAGATTACTATTGTAAAAATAAATAAATAAAAATTATATACGTATGTATATATATATCATTCTTGGTTTCGTTGGGTATAAAGATATTTAATTGAGTGCTCGATTATTGGATATAGAAGGAGCGTAATATTAATATATATTGCTTGAATAGTTCAACATTATACTTGAGGTTTCAGATTTAGAGCTCATGGAGGCAAAACAAAATTCATTAAAATATGGCTGACAAAAACCAGTAGGCAGTTTGTAATTAAAATTCAAATCAAAATTCAATGCTTTTCAACTGGATCCACCCCTATATCACCCAGCTGGAAATCTAGGGCTTAAATCCTTCTCAAGTTCATCGATTTCACCACTAGAGAACATCGGGAGCTTCACTAACAAAGCAAAATCTTGAGTCATCTAACTCGAAAACATTCCTGCACCAGTCTCTATCTTTCTTGCCATAACACGAGAAAAAATCTTTCTATCATTGATGTTCATCTTAGATAAAAATGGCTTACTTGCAAAGCTTTTAGAAGAAAATCCAATTTCTTTCATTCGACTAGATATTGTATATCTAGAAAGAGAATTTCCAGCCCCTGTTTTGAATTCTTTGCTATGTTCAACATAAGTTTTCTTTCAATCCTTCAAAGCAGTTAATTTAAGCCTGTGGTTGTCTTTCAAAGTTAATGCCCTAGGGCGACCAGATCCAGATTTCCCTTTTACCAAGCATTCGACTTCAAACCTTTGACCAGTTCGCTTCACTGCAGAAAGAGATGTTTTCACATTTTCTTTTCTTAAAATATCCAGAATCTGCTTGTAAGTCATTTTGGAATCCCTTAATCCTGCAATTTGTTTTTTTATATTCTCGCCAAGATGCGGTCTTTCAATTTTTAGGATTAATTTTTCCACTTATTATTATATGCTATAATAATTATGATCTGCAAAATAGAAATTTTCAGTTAAAATTAACAAAAATTCATAGACAAATATTGAAAAATCAGTTTTTTCTTTCTTTTACTTTTGCCCCATTTTTGTTTTTGCTCATGAGTTATATGTGTATATATATATATATATATATATATATATATATATATATATATATATATATATAGAGAGAGAGAGAGAGAGAGAGAGAGAGAGAGAGAAAGAGACAGGCATTGTTGAACAACACGGAGTGTTTCTGCTTAATAGTCGAATTTATGTAAGAAAGTTTCATAGCCGTTTTTTTTGTTCGTTATTACATCAACTCGACTGAGATATTAAAACGACCATACGAAAAATAGAGAAAGTACAAAAAATGATTAAGCAGAAACACTCCGAGCTGTCTAACTAAAAATATGCTGCCTAAATACACACACACACACACACACACACACACACACACACACACACACATATATATGTATATATATATATATATATATATATATATATATATATATATATATATATATATATATATATATATATATATATATATAAGTTGTGGCGGACTACCTATGCTACTTAGAGATGAACTAATCCATACACAATAAATACCGAAAGCAAATCCTATTGCGTGCGGCGTGTCTCCGGTTAACCAACCAAGATTTTTGGTCGGCTAAACGAACAACACACACTTTTTTAATGTTCCTGTAATGCATTTCTTTTATTCTGTTGCCGTGTTTTATTTTCTTAGTAACCGTTTAAACCGGGTTATTCACTGGCGACGACGATTCAAAGTAGGTGCTCATGATAATTCGTAATAACCACGACAAACTCAACTACTTAATTAATATACATTAAGTACAATTTAATCAATTAAATACAATTTTTTTTTACAATTATAACATCGACTAAAGAACTCGACAAACTCTCGCAAAGAACACAAGTTTAAATGCGTAATTACTCAGCATTCCTATCTCATCGTAGTTCATCACCTAAAAAGCCAGAGGATGAGTTGAACGGAACACGGTGAAACAACAACAACAAGTGGATAACTGTCGACAAATAAATAAATACGGATTTCCATGCTTTTCCTTCTGTCTTTTCTGTTCAATAGTTCAACAGTTGATTAGGTGCTGTGTACGGTTTTTTTCCTGCATTGAAAATTATCTTTTTGCTTGAGTAGAAATAGTACTAATTCGAGTAAAAAAAAAAACAAACAAAAAAAAAATTCTAAAACATTATTTCTACCATCACAGGTTAAATATACAAAAAAAGATCTTGGTACATTATTTATTGTTATCATCGACCATTATGGACACTATCCAAGAAAATTTAAAACAAATAAAGAAACGCGCAGATGAAAAACACCAACAGCAACACGAATCATTCAATCACCAGAAACGTTCTGATGAAAAGCTCACCCACCAAATGTTTAGCATTAACATCAGTTGGAACAATTGATAAAAAATACAGGTTTAACGGTAAATAAAAGAACAGTCAAAGCGATTTCTAACAAAACTTTGTTCAACCTAATCGAGTTTAACTCTACAAAACATTAACTAAAGCCTGTCATAAAATAAAAAAAAATAAAAATAAAACTAGAAGGAGATTGATCCGGGAGTTGCGCATAATAAAGTAAGCAAACTTAAAACGCACGTAATAAAATACGTGCGAGAAAAAATGGCCAGACGTATCCGCACACTTCTAAAAAAAAAAATTCTCAGATAGAAAAAAAATCCGGCTCCGGTAAACAAATTAGAAATTTCCATTGGGTTAGAAACTGCTTCTGTGTCAAAATGTTTGACATGTAATGCAATCGCAAGCAAAAGTCTTCATTGCAAAAATAGAAATAAAATTAAACATGTGTGTGTTTAACGGAAATCGAAAAGGAAGAAGGTTTACGCAAATTTCACGGTAAAACTTCTGGATAATGAAAGAAAAATACAATTGGTCTCAGAGTCAGATATTTAAATATTATATATAAAGATCTACAATGCTGAGATCACTAAAATAAAACAGCTGAGGCACTAATGTGATGAACGAAAAATTTAAAAATCTATGTACTAAGAAATGCCACTCACTTCGTGGCTTCGGACTCCATCCATAAATTTTAATTATGGAACCAGCCAATCAATAATTGTTTCAAAATAAAAAAAAAATATCTACAACAGACGCCCAAGCCTTGAAAAAAAATAAAAGGAAACTTTTCTTGTTCCATGTTACAACAGGCCAAACATAAGGTGCAAGTAACAAGAACAGCGCCTAACAACAAACCAGGAAACGAAAACTATGCAAGGTACGCTACTGCTAGTCCTAAATTGATAACAACCCAGTTAACCGACCAAGTGGCAAGTGACTATGCGACTGCAGGCGATTTTAAACCGGATACGAAAAGTATCCAGCATAACAAGTATTAATCGCAGCTATATTTTCCCCTGTATTAGAACATTATCCATCAACACTCAACGTTACTCAATGATATTAATTGCAGCAAATGTATAATAACCAAACGGTTTTTACAGAACATGGAAGAACTACTAAACCGTTTTACACGACGTCTATCCAAAATAGGCTGCTCTTCAAGTTGCAACACTAGTGAAACCCCCCACCCTGGGACAATATACTCCCTTGTCAGATGGATTATTACAAACGGGGTCCAAGGTGGGTTTATTGCCGGTTAAGTCTACCCACGAATGTAATCAATAATTTTATTCAGTTATCGCAAGTAAAATGTGATAATATGGCAATAAAACGTTTATTTTTGTAGGTCAAAATAAAAATCGTCCATAACAATTAATCCCCCAACAAGTAAAGGCTATTAAAACCAGGTACGACACAGTTAAATTAAAAGAAATATTGATGCACCTTTTCAGGGTAATCAGCTGGAGAGAGTGTTTTGTAACAGACTACCTGTGTTCCCAATGAATGATCTGTTCAATACAAACATTTTATCGGAAGACAAACCCGTATGGCGGGGTATCTATATCCAGTGCACCAACCGAGGTTGTTCGTCGGCTAGACGAGGAACGCACACTTTTCTATGTTCCGGTAACATATTTTTGTTACTCCATTCCCAGGTTCCGTTTTCCTTGTAACCCATTAAAGTTAGTTATCTCTCTCTCTCTCTCTCTCTCTCTCTCTCTCTCTCTCTCTCCCCCTCTATATATATATATATATATATATATGTATGTGTATGTAATCTATTTACACACACATACATATATATATATATAATTTATTTACACATATGGAGGAGTACAAGAAGGCTATAACAATGTAGAAAATGGGTGTTAACGTAACGTATGAATAGAGATGGATAAACGAACAAAGGTCTTGTAAATCTTCGAATATCCATTCATTTTAAAACAAACACACCTTAATAAATATGGTTTTACTGTTTGCGATAGCTGAGATGGAGGAAGTCTGAAATATTTCGAGAATATCCTGTATTTTTTTTCAAAAACAGAAATGACCAAATTATATTAAAAAAAGGAAAAATATCCTAAAAACACAACCGGAAGTTGGATTCATTAGATGTCAGGCAAACATGCTTTTTTTAAGCCCAATAAATTTGGTATTCAAATCATTGAGTTATTTGTATTTTTTGGATGAATAATTTTATTATTATTATTAGTAGTCGTATTTATCATCATTTTTCATCTTAAATTTTGTTTATTATTTTATGATTATGTTTATTTTAGCGAATGAGAAATTGGTTAATATTTGAATTCAGGCCGATGGAAGCAGTTGTAACGGTGTCCGTAAAATCTGGCATGTGTCGTTATGGGAACTGAGTTTAATATTAAATTATGTCGATGTTTCTAATAAGATTTTTTGTGTATTTTTACGTTTTCGTATTAAATCTGGTGATCTCATATATATATATATATATATATATATATATATATATATATATATATATATTAATATATAATGTCTTCGTAATTTTGGTATAGTTTTTTATTTTTATTTTGTTTATTTTCATTTATATAATTTTTATATTAAAGATCTTATTGTAACTATGTGAAGCCATGTCTAAACTGAAAAAAAAACATTATGATAGGGTCCCTTCTATAGTTTACATAAGTTACTGAAATAATTTTTTTATTTACTGAATTTATTTACATAAAATATGTTATATGTCTTTAAGGTTTCTGTTTATATTTTATTTATTTTATTTATATATTTTTTATATTTTCGTTTATCGTTTTATCTTTATTTTATATCAATTTATTAAGATTTATTATATACATTTCTTTTTCTCATGTGTTTCATACATTGCTTATGTTCTTAATCTTTTAGTATTAATCATCATTAATAATACTGTGTATCTTACTACTATACCCGGCCACGCGTTGATATCGCTCAGTTTCTTTAAAGTAGAAATGAACAGTGAAAAGAAAATGAAATGCATGTTTCTTTTTTATGTTTTTAATACTTGTGGATACGCAATATTTTTAAGTGTTTTTCACTATAGATATACAGATTGTCGGATTTGTCTACTGCAAGACACGTAACATATACTTTCCCATATGTGAAGCAATCATTGTGTAGACGTAAGTCACACAAATGTAAAAATGGTCCCTGTCTTGTTGATGGTTATGGCAAACGCCAATCGAATTGTGACGTGCACTATCTTAAATTAAAATCGGGTATCTGTTGAAATCATTCTATGCAGGTTCGCTGCCGTTTACAGAGGAGAAATATGTGGGCTTAATTTTAGTATGGGCATGTATATGAGCACGCACGGGGTGATCTTTTTTGTTGCATGAAAGTATATTGTTTTAATGATAATAAATCTATAAAAAAAATTAAAATAAAACTCTGTAAAGAATAAATCACCAAAGTAAGTAATAGACCGATGATAATTCAGAAAGAAGTAAGAAAGGAGATAAAAATGTAACTTGTTGAAGGATAAGTTTAAAAAAAATGAAATATTTTGAAAAACTGTTTTAATTTCGTATAAATATCCTTATTTCGCACATTTGTTTTTGGAGAAAAGTATTGCTTTCATATATAATGAAAATATTCGTAAACATTTTTGGTGTTTCTACGCTATTATAGAAAAATTTGGAAATTGAAATAATATCTGTCAAGTAAAACCAATTGTATCTGCTTAATTGCTTTGTCAGAGTTATGAAAAAATCCAAAAATTACGAAAAATGTTAGGTATAAATCAATTATCAAAGAAAATATTCTTCGAAATAATTAGAAATTTTTACTATTTTGTTAATGTTTACATCACATGTCACCTAATAAAACAGATATAGCCGAAATCATTTTTCGTTAAACTATGAAAGACTTTAATAATTGTGACATGCAAATTAGGTAGATTATATTACCTATAGCTAAATTTGATAAAAATATTTGTAATTATCGTTGTTTATTTAATTAAAAATCAACTTTTCGGTCGTCTGATTTTGCTACAATGACGAAGAAGCACCTCCTGTATAGATGTAAGCCACGTTTGTTAATCTCTGCAGTGTTCGTTTTGCAGGAGGATTTACATACTGAAATTAACAAATCCTCAGTTCTCAACAACTGAGCTTTGGTAGAAAGTGACAAGGGATAAATACTTATTTTTTTGGAATCGGGAGAATGAAATATTATGCAATGTATATAAGTATCTGAGTCGGATATAAATGTTTGCGACCTCATATCTGTCCAAAGTGCAAAATACTTCCCGATGTTGACAAGGAGCGCTAAGAGTTAAGCTGTATAAGTAAACATGTACAGTATATTTATTTTGGCTCATAGACATTTTTCATCGGATGACCTGTACAATAAACATATATATTTTTCCTCTTTTCTGTTAACATTTTGAGCGGATTATTAACGATGGCAAACTAAAAAAATGAAAACTAAAATGCAAAAAATCTCAATATTTAAAGATTTTTAAATGGTGCTTATTTTCTAATACAGAGTTCTAATAAATCAATCCCTTTTCTTAGAAACACTCAGCGGAAAGACGCAACCGAATTATTGCCAATATGGTTGGGAGGATTTCCTTTCGTTTTATTTTTATACTATCAGCAGATTATTATTGATTACACACTGATCTACCAGATTCTGAAATTATGAAAATAAAATGTCAAAATTTCAAAGCCATTTTTCGTAACAGGAACCGTTTAATTATTAAACGTCTTTTCTTTTCATTATATTGAGCAGATAATTGGGCCTCACATCAGTTAGGGGCTGGGGGCGATACACGAACAAACCGTAGGGAGGAAGGCCTCGAAACGGTACATATTCTCTCCTAATGACCTGATATTATCTGTAAGATGAAATCCCCCCCAAAAAACATGACTATATAAAGCTTACGAGAAAAAAAAAACTAAGATATGCAATGAAATACCCCCCAAAGCACCATCCTATAACAAACTTAGATAAGGAAAGCCCAAGAAAGGTGCGTTTTCTCTCTTGACATTAACTTTATCTGAAAAGGATTCATTCACAAGTGAAAACAGCTGATAAACATCATTATATACATATTGTTTAAGGATAGCTCAGGTTCTAATACAACAGAAATAAAAAAAAGTGTTTGGTGGTTTGACAAAAATACTTGTAATAACTTAGCGTTTGATATTATTTTTTAAATAAAAATAATATTTATGTTTGGAAATACATTCCAGAATATCATTTCACTCTAAATAATTTAGGTGACTAAAATAAGAATTAACCATAGTAAGTAAAATTTCTTCAAACAATAATTTTACAGACTCTCCAATAAATCGGTTTCGTGTATCCATCAGGTGGTTATAATATAAGGGATATATTTACCAGATATTATATTAGAAGTAAAGCACCCTCCTAAAATCATTAAATATTGATTTTTTTTTTACATTTCTTTCGGTCAATTTGAAAAATTGAAAAAAAAAAGACGAAAAAATATTAAGGATGTGTACATTGTAGAGGGACGCTTTTTATCAATTAACTTTTTAACGATTTCTAGGTAAACTATTTAGATGTTAATTTTTATGAAGATATTTATTTTAAAAATGAATTACATACGACACATTTATTAAATTGAATAAATATAATAAAAAAGTTTACTGATATTCAGCAGTCATTTATTATTGTGACAATGTGTCCCTACACATTTGTCCTACACCCTTAAATTGTGAAAGTTTTATGTTTTATCGTGACCGGTGAATCACAAGCGGTGATAGTTCCTCTATATAAAAATTGGCAACATTGGTATAAAGAAAACCACATAATTTATTACATAAATATTAAGTATAACGTTATAAAGAAGAATGGCCATATAAAAACACGTATGGATACAATGAAAATACTATAGCAAAATGTCGAAGCAATCGGTTCAGTAGTTTTTTTTAAAGATTATTTGTTAGTTATAAACAAACAAGTAGGTTAGATTTAATTAATGATATTTAACTTAGTCATTTTGTGTAAGTTAGTAATATGATTATATTTTAAATTGTATTTTTTTTTTTACACAGTGATCACCACTTATCAAGGCCCGGAAGCCACTCAGGGATAAGGGTTATTGCAAGTACATTAAGTTAGTGAGGAGATTTGCTGAAGTGTTTACTTAAGGGGGCGGTTCATTAGGAATTTGTTAACATTGGACTTGAAGATATCCAAGTTGTAGTCCGGAGGGAAGCAGGCAGACGGAACAGAGTTCCACAGGCGTGCAGTTCTAAGAAAGAAGCTTTGTTCATGGAATCCGCGTTTTTTTTTGTTTCTTATTGTTTTCCCTGATGTAATCTAATAAATATTGTAGCTATGTGTCATTCCTATATTAGTTGCTACTAAGTTAGCATAAGGTACATTTATATTATTGTGTTATATATTTTACTATTGCAAATTTACTATTCTAACTATTATGAATAAATTTGGATGTTAAATAACTGTATTTTGAAAGATGACGATTATAGTCACAGGGTTGTAACGCCTCGTTCGAGGAGTTGGTTAGGACTCTCATTTCACTGGATCTAGGCTCCTCGGAGGTTGTTACATAATCTGGTATGCTGAAAGCGAATATCGAAGCGGCAGGCAGGAAGAAAGACAACGATTGTAGTCTATCTACAAAAGCTTACTTCTCATAAAATTATGTACAAATGTTTTTACAATTCTCATTCCGATTTTGTAAGTTCTTTTCAAAGTCTCAACTCTCTTCACAGACAGCGACCGACGGATGGATGGGGTGGGGAGGGGTCCTCTCTCAGGGAACGGCGTGTTTATACGACTTGTTCTCCCCGAATTCAACGAGCAATCTGTTTAATTTTAGAGCGCATCGACCACATGTGGTGGGGTGGAAGTCTCCCCAGCCAATCAAATCACGCTAAGCCCCAACGATCTGAGACCCCATTTAAGACTAAAAATCACATAACCTCGTGGTCACCAACCATCACTCAGCCAGTACAATATGTCCGTCTAACATCCTCGCATTTCCTGTTGTTGAGTTTTAGCCGTAAAAATATATTTCTCTGGTTTTCAAACAATATTTATTTTGACATAAAATAAAATATGTATATTTGTCTTCTCTATCCTAAATCCTTGGCTTATCTGGCGTCACCCGGGAATACAAGCTACCTCAGCGTAGTTCTAACGCTCCTCAGTGGGGGATTACGTTACAGGGTGCAGTAAGAATAGTGTATATAATGTTGTAGCAGTCTTATTGAAGGCTAAAGTTGTTCGTTATTCCAGTTGTGTTTCATATTCACATTATTTATATTGCCTTCTTACACTCCTACATATTTCTTAGACTCCTACATTCTTATACTCCCACATACTAATTATACTCCCACATATTTCTTATACTCCTGCATACTTATTATACTCCTACATACTTATTATGCTTCCAGATACTTCTTATACTCCTACATACTTCTTATACTCCTACATACTTATCATACTCCCACATACTTCTTATACTCTTACACACATATTATACTCCCACATACTTATTATACTCCTACATATTTATTATACTCCTCTTACTTATTTCCGAGCAATGATTCAAACAAACAACGTTTTCCTTTATATATAAAGTTGACAGTAAAGTCCTGTGTTTTTTAACTTTTACATTCACATGAACATATTTTGACCCAAACAATTTTTTTTTGTCGAAATAAGCACCATTGCAATGAACACACTTTCACTTATGCGAAACAAATGTTTTCATGCCAGTAACTAAAAAAACCTCGCGATGATAGAAGTAACTGATGGCAATTTTGATATCGTCTAGGTTTTGTAAGCATTTCTTATGCAGGAAGTGGTCGACATGCTGGAAAAAGTTATAGTCAGTAGTTGAAAGGTTTGGAGAGTATGCCGGATGAGGCAGAGTTTCGTAGTCCAATTCGTTTAACTTCTGCAGGGTCGGTTTAGCAATGTGCAGTTAGTCATTGGTCTATAGGAGAATTAGACATTTTTGTTGACTAATGCTGGGTGTTGCTGTCGAAGTTTCTGATGCATTTCATCTATTATTTGACAATAATTCTCTGCAGTAATGATTTCGTCTATGTTTAAAAAAAAAAAACTGTAATTGACGAGACCAGTCTCAGACCAGCAAACAGACATAATAATTTTCTTTTAGTGCAACTCGGGTTTAGCGAAGTGTCCTGAAGCTTCGTTGGCGTGTACCACTGTGCCGAGCGTCGCCGGTTGTCGTTAAAGAACCCACTTTAATCGCAAGTCATAACTTGGTTGAGAAACGGGTGGTTATTTTTGCGCAAAAGAAAGGAAGATGACACTTCATAATAGCGTTTCTTTTAATTGTCATTTCATTCGTTAGGCACCCATTTATCAAGTTTTCTGTCTTTCCAATCTCAAGTGGCTTTAAATCGTTGTATACATTACGTCTAATTCAGAATCAAGTTTTTGAATATTTATGCGTGGATTGGCTTCGACTAAGATTCTTAATTAATTGTTGTCAATATCCGATGGCTGCCACTATACTAATCATCTTCAAGACTTTGGTCGCCGCCACGAAATTTCTTAAACTCTTATTTTACTGTGCGTTCAGTAATGATTTCCGAGGCAAACGCTTCGTTGATATCGCGAGTAAGCAGTTTTTCGGCTTAACTTAAATTTACATAAGAAAATTGTCCGAATTTGCTTTTTTCCTATCTTGTATTCAAAGTTTTACAAAATTACGATAATTGTTTAAAAACGATTGTAATGGAAACGAGCAGATAGAGTTAAAAAGTCCCTTTAAATGATATATATAAAGTAAAGATATTACAACGAACACTTATCTGAACATACATCATTTGAAATCAAAATGATAAATTACACAATAACTTTCTTGTCAACCTAATATATATATATATATATATATATATATATATATATATATATATATATATATATATATAAACGTATAGAGTTTTATTTTACAATCGTAATCCCTATATATAATAAGAGAGGCGCAGTTTCCCCCCTCTGAACAAAATGCCATAGTTTTACAAGAACAGATGCCACATACTAATTTTAATATGTCTAACTTATTATCAGCCTCCTTATCTAACTTTCGATCACCGTTATAAGCAAATTTATTCGTTTGGTTAAAACTTATCGCTGTCATCTATAGAAGTAGTTCTAACTTTCCCCTCTCTAGCTACAGTATTCTTCCTGTCCTAATCTACACCCGAAACATATATGCACATTCTTATTGTGTCCTCCAGTCACCCTTATTAACTGGATTATAAACTCCTATACAAAGCATTAACTGTCCATTTCCCTTACAAAAAATAACGATTTCTCATACCCACACTTCCAGCACACTCATTGGTTGCTATCTCTCAACCCGACTATTCGAGTTAGGTACCTTACTGAATAAACGAACACACTCTGTTAAAGAAAAACATGGCCACTAAATCGCGGATTTCTTTCGTGTTTCGTTTTCTATTATCCTGACTATATTACTTAAATTTTTCTACTGCTGTCCATTATAATTATTCTTTCTTGCACAAAAAAACACAGCCATAATCGCGAATGATCGACGTTGTCCATACTAGCGATCGATCGATATATTTTGTAAACAAATACACAGGTACACATAAAGACATACAGAGATAATAACACAGCCTTATAAGGAGGCATGGGGAGAGGCAGATATACTGATACCTAGATATAAAGAGAGAGACAGAAAAAGAAAAACAAATAGCGAGAGAGATAGAAAGAGAAACAGAGAAAGATTTATATATATATATGTATATATAAATATATATATATATTTATATATACATATATATACATATATATATATATATATATATATATATATATATATATAGAGAGAGAGAGAGAGAGAGGGAGGGAGAGATATAGGGAGATAGAAACACCTTTTCGAAAAAGATTACACACTTTTTATTTAGTTTAGGCAGAAAATTTTCTTTGCTTATAAACAATACACATATACATTTACATATTATACCGATTATTAATCAATATAATTGCTTTTTGAGTATTATAAATCTTTTTAAGACTACTTATTACCAAAAAATGACCCAAAATGGCGAAATTTTACGAAAATGACGGTGAGAGTAATCAACGTACATAAGCACAATATTTTTTTATAGAAAATAAAGTTGCGAAATTATTTTAAACAGAAAAAAGCAAAATCATTTTTCTTCCCTTACAATATTTGGACATATTGGCATTTTATCCGCAAAATTATTTTCTAGAAAACACACTTTCGAAATTATTAAAATACAAATTATCGTATACGTACTTGCGTTTTAAAAACAAAAAACAATCGCATTTAAATTGTCCGCAAATAAGTAGCTTTTTCGAATGAAAATAAATCACTATCGTTTCCCTTCGTTATTTGTGACCTATTTGCGTTTAAATAAAAAATACCGCATTATCATTGTACGCAAATAGGTAGTTGTTCGAATATTCATCAATATAATTTTTTCTCTCTACTCTTGAGATCTATTTGCGTTATAAAAAGACTAATATTTTATTGTAGTTTTCGGGAATGTAGTTACCGAAGTTCCCTTTTCTTTATTTTTTCTCTATACCAGCGCACAACCTATAAATAAAATGGATCCGAAAGGTCAACATGGATATCTGGCTTGATGTAAACATACGTTTAGTCTACATTTTCACGTGAACAATTTGTCTATATTAAAATGCTTCACAAACTTTATACAGGTTAACTTTAATACGTTATTATTGAACATACAATCATGTGATTATAAAATTTAAAGGTAGAAGCACATATTATTTAGAAAACCTCCTCCTCTAACATGTTCAGAATGGCTTTCAAAATAATATTATTTCAGCACGGTAACAAAAAATACATAAGTACCCGACATTTTCATTTTTTCTGACCAATATTGAACACCCAAAACTTCAAGGTTTTTTATAGTATTTGCACGTGGGGATCATAATTAAGATTATTAAGATTAAATTTGGAGCAGATATTTTGACAACCAGTCCCGCCGGAATGGGGTGTCTATTCCGAAAACAGTTCTTAACATGGTAGGTTTGGGGTGGCCAGTCCGAAAGCCATTCTTATCATGAGAACGTTGAAGTTTCTATTCTAAGATCCGCTATTAAAACGGGGAGGTTGGGGGTTAGATGTTCAGGGTTGGGCAATACCAACAACACCAATACATAAACTTTTTACGAGAGGATGGCATGCTTCCACCGGGTAACGCCGGTTAACAAGTCCTGCTAGTAAATAATAACCAGCCTATAATAAAACCGTATGCTGCTATTCTGTAACATTTGTGCCATTCTGAAATCCTTTAAAATGAAACATAAAAAAATATAAAGTAGCTACGATAAATCATTTATACAATCTACTGAGACTAAGGTTCTTTCCTTCAATAAGTTGCATTGTTCCTTGTTTGGGGGCGAGAAAATCTGAAACGTATCTAGAAAATATTTTTCTAAAATGGTTATTTGATGAATATCTTACACACATTACACATTGCTTTTCATAAGAATAGTTTTACTTACTTACTAGACATAATCCCCAAGTATCTTCAAGTATTGTGAGAATATACGAACACTATGATTCCAAATCAACCCTGAACAAATATTCTAAATGACAAGAATTATTCAAAGTCCTATTGAGATTCCGCTGATACAAGGAATACACTGATTCACACCAGAGATGGCGACCTTTTTGTAATAATGTTACTTAAAATAACAACACTTAGTTTTGATATTCCAGCAGATTAAACGTAATCTTGTTCTAGAGAAAAATATACTTTAACATTTTTATTTGTTTTTATTTTATGAGAAAATAATCTTTGGATTCATCGGATTACTGTCCTCATATTAAGAGTAATTTTCCCAACGTTTCCGTCGAGGTAACTTCCGACCTTTTTAAAGTGTGTTTGAGCGGAATTTCAAACAGAACGCTTTATTTATTTCACGGTGGTAGCATGCGCTCGTTCTGTCAGCCACGGGAACAGATTCTAATTAATTCGCAATTCTATTTATCGGGCGTCCACACTGAGAATTGAACCTTCAACCTTCAAGAGAATATCACTTTTATAAATGATTTTATTTCAAGTATACTAACCATTGTGCCACGAGTCCTGGCAAACAAATTACTTAGAAGGTCTATCAAGTCATGGCTGACGGAACGTGAAAATTCTAGCCTGGTGAAGTAAATAAAATGGTTTGTTCTAACTTCCGTTCAAATTCCCAAGTTGAACAGAAACATTTCCGAGTTCGACGAAACACACTTGAAGAAGGTCAGAAGTTACATCGACTGAAACGTTGTGAAAATAACACTCAAGATGAGAACAGTAATAAATCCAAATAATACGAATCATTTATCCTCATCTTAAAAATTCAGAAACTTAATAATTATTCTTCCTCACTCTTTATAAACTGCACGTTTTGAAGTAGAATTGTGATTGAAAACACGGACAAATATATATATATAAATATATATATATATATATATATATATATATATATATATATATATATATATATACATAATCAAGTGTACGTCTAAAAAACTTGTCTTTTGATTCCTGATAAGTTATGGAAGTAAAACGCAAATAAAATAGAAAGGCTGGTAAATGCTTGTGTTAGAATGACGTAGTTTTGCAACTCAGTGTACAGGCATTACCGTATCTGTCGAGTGTCATCTTTTCCTGTTCCACGGTGGTCGGAGGCATTTCCATGGCTTCCCTGATGATCTTATGAAGTAATTGATGGATTTTAGCCGCGGGCTGTGTCCACTGTCAGCCACGTTGCGAATGCCGTCCAAATGATGACTTGCTTCGGCTGCGGCGAAATTAAATAACGCTCCGCACTCATGATATGACATTTGAAAGCAAAATACACACATCACACATAGTCATACGGAAAAAATGACTCACACATACGCACAACTTACTTACAGATAGACACATGATTCTTTACACAACTAGTTATATACTAACGATCTCTTTCCTCTTACATAAAACATATGTGAATAGACACAAAAATCCAGTTGCACATTCTTAAGGGAAGTAAATTACACCCACAAGCACATTATAGCACTTTCACCTGCATATGTAATACACAAAAGCATACACTCAACACGAATTACATACTGGCACAGAGATTGTATTCAACGATGTACACATTGTAACATAAACATAAATAAACAAATGTCAAACTATCACATATAAATAAACATGGACATCTGGAAACGCAACCTCACATACAAAAAGTTGTGTACACTTAAACGTAATAATAAAAAATGGAGAACCTCGCATGCTTATTAAAGAGTGCCCAATGCAGGACAAAGTTTTTACATAAGCTGTTTATTATACAAACATTATTGGTTGCATATGTGCATACATGTTTCAGTGGAGCCTCCATTCAGGGACAACGCTTCATCAAACCATAAAAGAATCGGTTCTTTTTTGGTCTGATGAAGTGTTGTCCCTTAATTGGAACTCCACTGAAACATGTATGCACATATGCAATCAATAATGTTTTTATAATGAACAGGCTATATATATATATATATATATATATATATATATATATATATATATATATATATATATATATATCGGCATTGGTTTCCAGCCGTCCTGTACTTCACTTACCACTGGTATTTAACAATGTCGTCTCAGGAGAGGTGTGGTTGGATATATTCCAAGACTGAAGGAGCCTGCTTGATATATATATATATATATATATATATATATATATATATATATATATATATATATATATATATATATATATATACAGCAGTGAGAACCTTCAGCATAATATAAACTGCTTCGCTAAGATCTGTAATTATTTTCTTTGTACTATCAGTTCGATGAAGACTTATATAACTAATACAATGAACTATGGATGTGACCTACCCTCTCTAATAACCGTCAACAATTACCAACTGTCAATAGTAAAAGGTTCCATATACTTAGCATCAACTGTTACTGACACTCTTGACAAAGGACCAGAGCTTTACGCCTAAGCCATATAACCCACACATTCTCAAACTGGATAACATAGCGTTAGAGAACCAAAACTGAACAATCAATACCAAGGTAGAGGTGTATAAGGCTCCGTCATGCGCACGCTGCTGTACGCCAGCGATACCTCGACGCTATATGCATATCATAAAAGATTCTTATACTTTCCACATGCATTACGTAAGGAGAATCTTAGGTATCAAATTGTCAGACTTTATCATTTTTAGATCTTTAATCGTGGTATATGTTTAATACATACATTTTTTTGCATCAGTGTCGACGGCAATGGCTTCAACATGTCCGCCGGATGCAAATCGGCCAGATCTCCAAAGATCTCTACTACCGAAAACTAAAAATGATTGAGAGAATAAAGGGTCGCTTACAGCTTTAATTCAAAGACTCGTGTAAAATTGGCATGAAAGAAGTCGGCATGGATCTTTAAAGCTGGTAGGTAGTCGCTGAGCACCGCGATCTGTAAGAACATCGGGTCACCAGTAGCCTCAAGACGGGCAAGAATAAACATCGCCAGTCATGACAGAAAGCGAACCCGACACAATAAACAAGAGTGCCGCCTGCTACTAGCCACCCCCTTTAAGACACAGAGCCCAGAAAAAAACAACATAATCAATGAATCACAATGATATATATATATATATATATATATATATATATATATGTATATATATATATATATATACTTTGATAAATTTTGGATTTTTCTGTACTGATATTCATATTAAAACATTATTTTTTTTATTTATTTAAAAAGAAGATACAACTTTGTTATATATGGGTCGTGGAATTGCATTTATCTGCAAAAGATCTAGCTAATTTGCATATTTTTTTGAAGTTTAATTTTAATTAATTCACTATTAGTTTTTTCGGTGTTTTCATGGGATGATCATATTTAATTATTTCGTGTGAATATATTCTGCAAATATTCTACATGGTTTATCCTTGCGTAATATTCGACTAAAATGTGTATATACATTCATATATGCGCATATGTATTTGTTTAAAAAAGTGTTGCCTACCAAACTCTTCTGTCAATTTTTATTCTACATACACGAAAATTAATATATATAGATAATTCGAGCCGATGCGAAATGTATATTTAGGTTTTAGACGGGAAAATCGGCGCAAAAGTGTGAAAATTAAAAAAATTATAAAAATATAAATTTTTTATTAATATATATATATATATATATATATATATATATATATATATATATATATATATATATAAAGCTGTTTGTCGCATTTATGTTTATAAGTAGCAGGGAGACCCGCCATTGCTCGGGATTGAATGGTGATCAACGAGACTTCACTATCCTAAATTTTTATTATGATCGAAATCTGTCAAATCGCCCGAGAGGAAACTTCACGTGGCTCCATGCAGTATCTTAGTCCAAAATGTATGTTTCTATGCATTGCACTCTGTAGAGCCTACTGTTTATTTTATGAAATTATTTAATATAACCTTTTTTTAGTTAACGAAAAGAAACATTAAGAAATGCATATGTGGGGTTTGAACCTACAGACCACGTTATGCATTACAAAAAAACAAAAAAACATATCTTCAAGTTTTATCAAATTCTTTGCAGTTACTGAAAAAAAAATGAATAAGTTTATGTGCGGAGTTTGAACCTACAGACTACGTCATGCGAAAAAAAAAACACACACACGCACAAAAAAATAAAAAACGCCATCAACTCACCCGCAGCAGGATTTTCACGGCCCGTTTCTCTACCATTGCTGTTAAGCGACCACATGGAAAAATTGGCTTTACAGCGGATACATTCATTAAAATAACTGTTTCGATTATCATTATTGGTAATCATCGGGTGTATTCTGAGACAAAACTTAACAAAGATCACTCTCAGACTTATACACTTAACTTTTTTAAACTTGAAAGAAAATCTCTTCAGGCGTTTCGGAGAAACGAACTCTCACACACAGAGACAAAGTTGCATTTATATAATTTACAGTTAAAAGCCTATTTTATCTATTTAAAAAGGTAGCCTAATAATAGAGGCTTACTCTTCTGTTCATGGGGTTCTGATTTCGAATCTCGATAGAATCAGGCATTCTAATGAGTTGTAGACGACGAAACACATGTCAGTGGATAATTATATTTAAAAAAAATATATTTAATCGGATTTTAGTCGGACAACAACGAACGGTCTTCTAGTCTCTCTCTCTCTCTCTCTCTCTCTCTCTATATATATATATATATATATATCGATGCTTCTATAAATTTGAGTTTTTTTGTGTATAAATATTCATATTAAAATCTTTTTATTTCTATTTATTTAAAAAGAAAATATCGATGCTCTTAGAAATGTGTGGTTTTTGGTGTATTAATATTCATATTAACACCTTTTTTGTATTTATTTAAAAAGAAAATATCATTTTGTTACATATGGGTCGTGGTATTGCATTAATCTGAAAACGATCTAGCTAATTTGCATATTCTTTTAAACATTCATTTTAATTAATTCCCTATTAATTTTGTCGGTTTTCTTATTGGATGACTATCTTTAGTAAACTATTACGTGTAATTATATTCATGTAAATATCTTACATGATTTATGCTTGCGTAATATTTGCGTACAAAGCTTTTAGTAAACACAACCCTATTTCTATATATATTTATGTATGCGTATATACATATATATATATATATATATATATATATATATATATATATATATATATATATATATGTTTAATAATTTTTGCCTACTAAATTCCTCTGTTAGTTTTTGGTATGCAAACATCTAACATAATATATTCGAACCCAAGCAAAACATTATATATGGGTTTTAGCCGGGGGAAATGGGTGCAAATATGTAAAAATTAAGAAAATAGAATTTGCCAGTTAAAGGTCGAAAGATGGCATTACGAATCTGCATGCGTAACTTAATATGTATTGGTTCATGTTTTATTTTTTTGCATTTGCAACACACATGTTTTAATAGGTCAGGCAATAACGTCAAAGGAAAAAGTAAATCGTCAGCTAAACATTTTGGTTTCGATTCTCGCTGATGGCGCACGAGTATATTTTTTTTTTTTTTAACTTTTAAAATCATTAATATATATTGAGTCGAATATAACATAATAATGACTATGAAACTTTATTAATGAAAATAATATATTTAAACGCATTTTCCGACCGGGAAATTTCGGGCGGCCCGCTAGTATATATATATATATATATATATATATATATATATATATATATATATATATATATATATATATATATATATATATATATATATATATATGCATACTTCTGGTGTTTCTGATGAATGTCTAGATATCTAAAGTCGAAGAAACGAGAACGATGTGTCACCACAACGAAATAAATGAAAAAAATCTCGTTTCGATCTCGCTTCCTATTTTAAAGAGAAGGGAATGGAAGATGTAGGGGAGAAAACGTGGCAAAGAAAATGATACGACGTTACTTTTTTTTAAAATGGTGATTGACTTGTCTAGAGAAATCGAAAAGGGATATTGAGATGTTGATGAGAAGCTAATGAAATCCGACTGATGTGCGGGCGGGGGATGATTGGTCAATGCCAAGAAGAAGGTACATAAATGCCTAACCCATCGGTGACTCACGGATGACTCCCTTCTCCACAAAACAAAAATCCGATTAGATGACCTCTGGTAGGCTTTCCATAGTTTGAGAGAATCCGTGACTCAAGAAGATATAAAACCTGTCAAATTTTCCATTTCTATTTACAAGGTTAGATAAAGATCCCATTTCCGCTCCCTTCGACCAGTGTACTTATATATAAATATATCTTATGAATAATGTATGTGATAAATAATGTTTTATTGTCTGTCTCTCTGTTTGTTTATCAATAATGGGAATGCTGCGAATTTACGCAAATAAACAAAAAATAGCACTTTCCTCAAATATTCAAAATTATATTAATAATACTTTCTCCTTAACCCGGGATATACTGTCATTAATAACCAGCTTGTATTAGTGAGCAGAGACAATGGTGGAAAGTGTTTCCTAATTTTTACGAATATTTACAAATGCATTAATTAATGGATTACCATATTTTCGGATCAACAGTCATTACCTCTAGAAGAACTCTTGGAAAATTACAAGAGTTCTGTGTTCGTCTTTATATGCTTACTTGCAAGTAGACCCGACTTTGCCCGGGATTGAATCATGATCAACGAATATTTCACACTCCTATATCTTTATTGTCATCGAAGTCCGTGAAATCGCCCTGGAGAAAGCTTCGCACGCCTCAATGCAGTAACTTAGGCCCAAATATATGTTATTCTACATTGCACTCTAGAGAACCTACTGTTACTTTTATAACATTATTTTATATAAACTTTTTTCAGTTAACGAATAAAACACATTAAGGAAGTAACGTGCGGGGTTTTACCCTACAGACCATGTCATGCACCCCCCCCTCCAAAAACAAAACACGTACATTTTCAAGTCTTATACAATTCTTTGCTGTTAATGAAAAAAAAATGAAGAAGTACTATAAATTAAAAAAGACATCTGTTCAGTCATTTCTGAGTATATAAGGAACGGTCTCACACACATACAAAGTACATTTATATAATTGTAGAGATAAGACTATTGATGCACTGTGGTATTTAAATATTAAAGTAAAGTCGTATTTAGGTCTGTGTTTCAACAATTTGATTAATACGTATAAACAGTAAACTATATCACAAATTAATTTTCATACTGAAAACAGAATTTATGTACCTTTATTCTAGCACAATTTCTATATATACTATTTATTTGAAGGAAGTCTTAAGTAAAGAAATAACGTCATTTGCATATAGCAGTAAATAAATCTGTTTTTTTTTAAATCTTATTAATTTTTTGTTGTAAGAGAATTGTTTGAACTGTTCTATTTAGAAATAGTATATGAAGGTGGTTTATTTAATTCATTTTTATTTTGATTTATACCTAATTTAATGCATTTTAAAGTATTACCGACACCAGTTGCGTTTAAAAACGTAAGTTTATTTATTTAAGCTTTGAGAGTTATTTCCCCTTTAAGCTATGTGAGTAATTTGTATAGACAGTTGTGAATCAATTCAAAATGTCCCGTCATGAAAATAGTAATCAGTTCGGATATTCGGCGTATTTTAAATAGTATTATATATAGTATGTGACTAAGTCCTCGAGCCAGCAATGTGTATTAATCTGGCAACGCCGGGTATATACAGCACGTATTAAGATATGTATTGTGTATTACTTAAATTAATAGGTGGTTTTCATTTAATATACGGGTGTTTTGTCGTGTAAAAAAAAACGCTAATTAAATGCGCTTAAAGCAAACATTAACAGTTTATATGCTCACAGATGAATAGTTTAGAGATGTTGCTTACTTTTTAGTTAATTAAGAATTACAGATCATCAGAGAACATGAATATGGATTTTTCTCAATTATAATCTTATAATGGAAGTAATGACCATTTTAAGTGATATATTTTGTGATTGAGATGTATAGAAAAAAGGTTTTAGAGAATCAAACCTTGTATAATCGTTGGTAAAGATTCTATTCTCCAGTTTTTATGTGACTATAAAATGTTCGTTGGCAAATTAATCCCATTACATGTTTCATGTATTAATGATAAAGCTGAGAATTCCAAATCTACTGATACCAATTAATCATTAAGTAATATTTTACTATTTTCTTTGATCATCGATAATTTCATACGGAAGAAGTTCAGAAAAATTCCCAGATTTCTGTCATTATCTATGTATCATCTATATCTGTCTCCCCCCTCTCTCCTCTCTGTCTGTCTCTGTCTCTGTCTGTCTGTCTGGCTGGCTGGCTGTCTCTCTCAATATATATATATATGTATATATATATATATTGTTTACAGAAAGTGTTAGATGAGATAAGTCATTGGTACCGTCGATTTCAAACCCGATAATTATGGACCGTTTTAGATATCAAGACATCTTCAGCCAATATTGTCCGAAGAGAGCTTGATATGGGTATCTAAAACGGTCCCTAATTATCGGGTTTGAAACAGATGGTACCAATGACGTATCTCATTTAAAACTTTCTGTAAACAAAAGATAAATAATACGCTCTTATTTTCGGAGTTTCCTTATAATTGAGCATTCTGTTGGATTTCTTTTTAAAAAAAAAAACTTATATATATATATATATATATATATATATATATATATATATATGTAAAGACAGACAGAGAAAGAGAGAGAGAGAGAGAGATTGATTGATTGATTGATTGATTGGTGTAACCAATAATCGTGATAGGTAGATTTTAAACATCATGATCAGCAATGGTCTAACCTGGGTAGGGCCATATCATTTAGAAGGACGGCTGAGCAGGAAGTTATTTACATTAGATTGTAAGATGACACTGCTATAGTCAACCAGGAAGAAGAATGGCAAGTTTATAGAAGTCTCTTCTCCCAACAGTAAGGTCCACAGGAATCTGCCTTTGCGATAATAAGATTTCGTACTTGTTAGTTTCTAAAATCAAGTTTCTTCACACTTTTTAAAGTGATTTCCATGAAAACACAACAATAACAGATTAACAATACACTTAATCCTACTTATGTGTAACTAATATTTTTACTGAAATAATAAAAGCGTAAGAAAAGTAACTTTTTAAAAACATTTTCTTTGTAAATTTTCTTTTTGACAAATATTTTTGCATGCTTATTTTAAGGCGCGCATAAATTACAATTGACTTTTTTTATGCACATTAGTTTTCTTTCTTATTTATCAAAAATGTCCTATTTTTTTCATTGTTTTAATTAACAAAAAAAACTCTCTTTTTAAACGGATACATATTGCATGTATATTTATATGCATATTCATTTATATGTATATATGTATGCGTTTTTGAACACAGCTGCATAATCAAATTTAAGAAATGGCTTCCTTTTTTCACGTGCTCATCCCTTTGCAAGATAAAAATAAAAATCCATTTCTTTTATTCCTCTTTTATGTACACATATATATCTATGTTTGACATTTGAACAAGATTAAAAAATGGAGTCTTTTTAAATGCTAAATGATTTCTAATTTTTGTTATGTATAATTGAATATAAAAGTATATATTTATTTTGGAGCAGAATGAACCAAGGACAGTTCCCCATTATAAAAAGTAGGTCGGGGGTTGCAATATTTCATAATGGGTAGAGATCCCGGACAGTCGGGAGATTCTATTTATAAACGATGCTGCTAGGAACTGACCAATCGAATTAATTCACGTTCTGCTACCAACCAATCAGAAACCAGAATTGCTCCATAAATATTAAACCTTTCTGTAGCAATTTCGCATATTTTCTTCGCCTTCGGGAAGAATCTTTTCCTCTATGGATACCAACTCGAGAACTGGTTCTGAACCAGTCACCCCCCCCCAGGACTTGTGTAGAACAACGAACCATCGGAAACTGTTCTGAAAATAAACACGGATTAAACTTCTAGATAAGATATATTGATCTCGAATATAACTCAATCCCAGAACTAAAAGAATATTTTAGAATTTATATCCTGTGAGTAAAATGTTTAGAAATAAGGCGTTCGGAAATGAAAACTTACATAACAATAAACAGTAATAGCGTTCATCCCAACATAGCTTGGCCATAACAATGCCATTGCGCAAAATCAAATAAATATAATCAATCTAAACATATTAAGTAATAACCGTTTTATCTGCTTAGTTACACATGTTTCGGTTAGCGTATCGTATCAACAACCCAGTAACTTCATCAGACTTTAACAGAAATGGTCATTATGATTGGAAAAACGATATTAGAAGAAGAAAAAAAATAAGAGGGGGTTACATTCTGATTCGACAACATTCAAGTAATCAGATTTAATAAACATTGGAAGGTGGTAAGGGGTGAGGTGAGGTTTAAAATATAAAACCAGACAGGGATAAGAGTAGAGGGAGGGGGAGAGAACGAGAGAGATAATGGGGAAGAGAAGGGAAGGTTATAAGATGCGTAAGCATTTGAAAGCGGGTGCAGGGGGAAAGAAAGGGAGAGATAGGAACTAAAGGGAAAAAGGAAAAGACAAACAATCAAGAAGGTGTGTCGGACTGTCGCTATTTGACACGTTAAAGATCTATGCGGATTGCGGGAGGGGACGTTGTTCGCAGTAACTAAGATTAGATACATTCTCCCAAAGTAAGCTTATATATATATATATATATATATATATATATATATATATATATATATATATATATTTATATATATTTATATATATATATATTATATATATATGCGTGTGTGTATGTATATATATATGCATATTAAATTTATTTATATATATATATATATATATATATATACATGTATATATAGTGTAACATGCCGTTACGCTCAAACCGTGTTCGTTACACTTCAAAACTCTCTCAGACAACAGCGTCCGGTACTGTCGCAAAGAACAAGCAAACAAACATAAGCAAAACAGACTGGCATTTTACTCTGTTTTAGCAAAATACATTTGTTACTGTTGCTTTTAAAACAATGTTTGTTTCTTGTTTATTCTAATTGTTAATGTCAGTCATAAGATAAACAAAATCCCTGCCGTATCAACATAAGCTTAAAAGTCTCTCGCCACCATCAGGGGACACACGTTCATCTTACACGGTTCGCGTTTTTTTCCTCCCAACCTCAAGCTACCCATTTCTCGTCTAAGACTTTACACGTCCATCTTTTCCGTCGAACATTTTACTTTTTCCAGACTGAGTTCAGTCTTTTTATGTATTTTGTCTTTAGATGCAAGCCCGCGCACATTTGCTAATTTGCTGAGTAGCTAAAACGGCTGCCGCTGCTGCTAAGACCTTCGCAATCCATCTACCTTTCAGCTGCTTCCGATCTTTTCAAATGCGGTTATACGCGTTCTGTTATATATTAATGTTATCAAAGAGTATATCCTTAACAGAACAGGACCTGTTAAGAAAGAACAAGCTGATCGCTTTTAATAAAACCATTTTATTGTACACACACGCACACACACACGCACACACACATACATACACACACGCACATATATATTCTTAAAATAAACTGATTTTCTTAAAAGGGATGAGCCTGTGCTTTCTTGAAAAGCTTATATATATGTGTATGTGTGGTGTGTGTATATGTGTGTGGGTGTGTGTGTCTGTGTGTGTGTGTTATGTGTGTAAGAATATTAGCCTTGCTTTATGCCAGTCATGGCAAACTATATTTCCTCTCCTCTAAAATTGAAAATGGATTGAACCCTGTTAATTTTATTTTTTTATTTCGGACTATTAGTCTCATCTTTATTAGTTGTTTTTTTTTTTATCTTTTTATTGGTTCACAACGTTTCGGCCAACTTCCTCTGGCCTTCGTCAGGTGGTAACCGCGACGGATAGGAACTTCGAATCTCCTAACTGCATTCTCAGCCATCACTGCCATCCCTAGTTGTTGTCGTCTCACCACATTTTTGACCAATTACCTCTGTCACGCTTTGGGTGGGATTGAAACCGCTATCTTCAGACAATGTTCATCTGGAACTGTAGAGATTCAACGTCTCTATCAACTAATAAAGATGAGACTAATAGTCCGAAATAAAAAAAGTAAAATTAACATAAAAATGCTCATCTCAAAATAAAAAAAATTCTAATTAAGGAATAATATATATGGATTGAACCCTTTTCAATTTTTTAATTTTAAAACCTTTTTGCCTGATGACATCAAATTATATTGAAACGGTCTGCACACCGTAGCAAGATGTTACTGTATTTACATGAATAATAATAATAATAATAATAATAATAATAATAATAATAATAATAATAATAATAATAATAATAATAATAATAATAATATATACATATATATATGTACAAAGGGGAGAAATAAATATTCGTAAACTTCAAAAAATGTATTTTTATTCATGGAAAAGCCTAAAGAAAGCCAAATTTAAATATATTTTATCCATGAAAATACATACTATTATAACATTATAATTAATTTAATTTTATTCGTATAATGACAAAGATTAATACACATTCATATTACCCAGTAAAAAAGTGTTTGTACAGACTAAAAAAAAACATCATAAATGTCTTTATCTAATAATTTGTGGAATATTAATTATTCAGTTCAAATGTTACCAATCTATTCCGGTACGTCAGAACTAATGATTTGCACACCACCAAAGATATTTATATACGCTTCAAAGCCTTGATATTTATTATTCCTCTTTCCCAATTTGAATATTAATATATTGCCACAAAATCTCAGTAGGATTCACATTTGGAAACTGAGTTAGCCATTGCAAGTCATCAACATTATTACCAACAAACCATTCCATTGTAGATCTAGCGGTACGCTTATGATCATTATCCTATTGGATAATTCAATCAGAAAGGAGCCTAAGTTTCTCAACAAAAGCAATTAACTTCTTCGGGAGTATTTCTCGTATTTTTCAGCATTCATCTGTTCCTCTATTATTGGCATTTAACCAATTCCCTTGCCAAAAAGTCGCCCCAGATCCTGATACTGCTAACATCAGACTTCACCATCATTCCTCTACAAACGGTTTTGTCAATTATTACCGGAAAACTCTATTTTCATTTTATGTGTCTATAGTGCGTTTTCCCAATACAAATATTCTTCATCTTTATTGTCTCTAACGAATTTTAGCCCATCTCTGCGTCGTTTCACGAGGAGTTAAGTCTTCTTTGGAGTCCGTGATTTCAAATTGTTCCTGTGTTGTTCATTACTTATCGTACGCTTTGAAACTTCAATGCCTTATGCACGCACGTGTTCCTGCATGTCTTGTATTTTGTTGAATCTGTCGCCATAATATAATGATAACATAGCTGATTGTGGAGACATTTTTCTCGGAGCCCCTGATTGTTTTTAGTTTTAAACGCTGTTATGAATTGTTTCAACATACAATTAACCGGAAATTTTTAGTAAAGTGACAATTCAGGTTTTTATAAATTTATATATCGTTTGTCAAAGAGAAATTATGAGTAGAATTTTGTAGAATTATTAAAACCTGTTTTAAGACTAGTAATTGCAGAATGTTCTGAAAAGGAATGTATTATAAACTATGGTTACTGATTACACAACTTGAACATTTTCGAGTATAAGAATCATGGAGGTCTAACAATACACTTTGTTTCGTGATACAATTAAATACTTTTTCACGAGGTTAAATAAAATAAAATGCATTAATTTTCATTAATTTATTATAATTATCTAATAGCATGAAATATATCAAAATTTGTTTACATAGGCCACAAAGTATGGAAATACATTTTAAAATTAAAAAAAAATGTTTACAAGTGTTTTTGATATAGATGTACATAAGAATACTTTGATAAGTATGTTTTAACTTAAATAGGGATGGTATAATACAATTGTGGGGTCTGTGTTCGCGCCTGGCCTCCATAGGATGGAATTAGACACACACTTTAATACAGACTTTTCATATCTATCTGCGTAAGTATACTTTGATAATGATGTTTCAGTTTGAAGAAATATGGTATTATAAAATTATGGGGTGTTCGTACGCACCTGACCTCCATAGAATGGAAAAGTTTAACAAGGCTTTTTTTTAATATAGATCCATAGAATATTGTGATAAGTGTTTCAGTGTGAACAGGTATGGTATAATAAATTATGCGGTTTATCTATTTTATTTTTACTTTCATCATATTTTGCTTTGGTTTTGATACCCCACATTCGAAGCTATCTCTTTACAATCCTTTCTTTTCATAACCTATCATAATTTCATGAATCAGTCCATTTTCTGTAGGGTGTTTTTGAACCCAGTCAACGACGGGTACTTTTGCTAGTATATATATATATATATATATATATATATATATATATATATATATACATATATATATGTATATATATATATATGTATAGTCTTTTATTATGAAAATGACTTATTCTTGTTAATTTTACTTTTACATCCTTTCCTCTTCATAATTCTAAATGTGGTTGCGTTATTATTATTATTATTATTATTATTATAATTATTATTATTATTATTATTGTTATTATTGTTATTATTATTATTATTATTATTATTATTATTATTATTATTATTATTATTATTATCTTCTATATATTATTACGCTTGTCGCTTCGGCCGTTCACATGCTGACCAACACTAAAAAAGAAAGTTGGATACTCCAAATAACATCTGTGTTAATAAAACAAAAATAAATTGGTGTCGCTTAAAAGACAGAAAACGTAGCCACATTCGTATTGGATGGCGGAAACATTATCTATATCCTGATTGGATAAAAGAAATCTGGCTTACAACGAAAACGTAAAGAAAAAAAATCGAGGTTATAATGTTTTGTTCAAATGCATTTCATCATTAAAACTTAAGAAAGAAATATAAAAATAAAACTCAAATAGTTAATATGAGGATGCTATTGTAAAATTTTGAATGAAGAGAATAGATTATTTTTTTGATCGGATTTTCAAGTTAAATTCAATTTTTTCGGCGGCTTTTGTTTATTAAATTGTTAGGGGAAAGTACAGTATTCTTTTTTCTACTTATATTGATTTTATTACAATGAACTTCAAAGGATTTTTTTTCTCTAATTGTTCTGAAATATTAAAATATTAAAAAAAGATAAAATCCCTGGTCCGTATGCTTTAATGTTACAGCGCTATTTTTAAAATAATATTTTCGAGTTAAATTCAATATTTACAATATTTTTATTTATTAAATTGTAAGGTGAAAGTACAGACAAAAATTTACACAACGTCCCCCTCCCATGTAAAGAGTGGCTTTATAAATAATAACTTTAAGATTTCAGCGCAGTAACATAAGTGCATAGATAGAAGAATGTGTTATTTTTAACATCTACAATGCTTTGTTTTGATAATAAAAAAGTAAAAATAAATCCATGCGTTTTTTCTTAGACAAGGTTCAAAAGAGAGTCGCCAATCTGATAGGTCCTGAATTGGCATCTAAGCTTCAGTCTCTGTCCCATCGACGAAACGTTGCATCCCTCTGCCTGTTCTACAAGTATTTTAATGGTGAATGCTCTGACGAACTGCAGGCACTTTTGCCCCCACGACGTAGACATCCTTGACAAACCCGACAGGCAGCTAAATCCCACCCCCACACGGTAGAGATCACTAGATGTAAAAGATCTTTCTACTCTAGTAGATTCTTCCCTAGGACTGCTAGACTCTGGAATTCCATTCCAGGTCCCTGCTTCCCCAACTGTACTGACATGCATAAGTTCAACTGTAACGTGAACCGATATCTTGCTGCCCAAATCCCAACATAGTGCCCTAATAGTTGCTGCCCCTGATAGTACACCAATGTGGCAATGTGACTTGTTTGGGATGAAAATGTAAAAAAAAAAAGTACTTTAGCGAAGGTAATTTTTGTTGACATAAAATAATAATTCTAATTAAGATTAAAAAAACACGAGTCCATTATATTTCGTGATTGTAATGCAATAAATACTGAACATTTCATTAGCATTGGTTGACTTCTTGAATTTCGGTGATTTTTTTAGTTAAGGAGGGCAAAATGTTTATACATTTTGGGAATCGGCCATTAATTTTGGACGAAGCTAAAGTTCCATATGTTAAGAATGGGTTTCTAATTGATAACGTAATTATTTCAGCACGGTTAGTATTCTGCAAAAATATAATTTGTTTTATTTTATATTATTGCAAATAAAAAAAATGCGATACCACTAAAACAAACTATGAAACGAATGCTATTAACATAAATATACAAAATTTATTTCATCAGAATACATTTCAGTTTCTTCGTAAACAAGTCAGGTTGCCGTTTCGGCTGGGAGCAAAATATAGTATCTATTCTGAAACTACACTTGACTTTTCTGTCCTCTGTCAAGGGAAAAATAACCTTCTAAACTAAGACAATTTGAATTTTTGTTCCTATTAAAGTACACCGTTTTGGAGAGCTAAATTTTCTCCACGTTATAAACTTACCTTAATGGCTTTATTTAAACTTTCAAATGCAAAAGTTAAGTATCATGATTCAATTGTTCTCTTAAAAACATTCATTTCGAACGCGTCCCTGTCTTATAAAAGAACCAACTTTTGATTTTATGAAATTATTGTTTCATAATCACTTGAATCAAATTTAAATGTATCCTGGTTCCATTTTTCTCTAAAAAGAAACATACATTTTGAACGCACCTTTGTCTTATACAAGAATATAAAGTTGATTTTATACACTGAGCCTTTCTACTTGTTGCGCTGATATACTTCTCAAATTCACTTTTAATGTTAGGTTGTATAAAATGTCAACTGTATTCAAAACCAAACTGGCTTGTTTAATAGAATTCTTTCGATTATCGATTTTCGATACTTATCAGACGCATTCCGATATAAATCTTACGTGTTAACAGTCCTAGATACATCAAGTACCGTCGTGTGATATGTGAAACATTTGGCCGAGCTATTTCTTGGTCTATAGGGAACGAACTTATACAAACACAAACAATATTCCTTTTATATAATAGTAGAGATATAATAAACCTCGCAATTTATGAGAAAAAAAGGTATTAAAATATTAATAAAAACGATTAAGCTCAGATTTTAGCTGACTTTATAATAAAGTTTTCTATATGACAATCTATATATCTATAAAAGTGAACGTGTCTGTGCGTCTGTGTGTCTGTCTGTGTGTGTGTCTATCTGTGTACATTTCCATACGCAATAACTCTCAATTTTTAGTCTACAGACTCGAAATTTGATGTACAGGCTACTGAGCTTTGGGAACATCTATGTGATCTGTTTTCGACCATCATTTCGGCTGGTAGGGGTCAAAGTTGAACGAGTTGACCTTTGAGAATTCTACCAAATTTCTCCGACAATTTTGGGTCTAAACACTTGAAATTTTAGATAGAGGTTCCTTAGTCACTGATCTAACTTAGTAACTTAGATTTGAGCCCAAAACAATAAATGCTACTGGGTCATAATAAGGGTGAAAGTTAAAAAAAATGGACTTTTTTTTTTTGCTCAGCCTACATCAGCAATCACCCGGGCAACGCTGGGTGCCCATGCTAGTTTATAAATAAAACTGAAATACATTTGCATAGTTTTTATGAGTTATAATGCAGATGTAAAATTGATTTTTCTCCTGAAAACAATCAGAAAAAAAAAATTGGTTTATTCCAAATCTTGTTTCTTCTAAAATTAGCACCGACAAGATTGCAATTTTGTATAAAAGTTCAATTTTCATTTTATAACAGAATTCTAATAATTTTCTACTTCAAGGATCAAAAATAAAACTTATTATTTAATATGCAGCTGAACAGAGACATACAAAATCTAGTACAGTATAACACAAAACACGAATAAAGTAAAACATATACTTTATATGTGAGAAAGACAGAGAGAGAAAGAGAGAGAGAGAGAGAGATTGAAAAGGAGAGATGATGAGAAATAGAGAATTGTAAAAAGAGAAGATAACCGTGTCTTTCATTTTAGTAAACCAAGTTGGCAGCCAGAAAAATTAATATAGCGATTATCAATTCTTAATAATAAAAGTTCTGTGAATAAGTTTTTTAATAAATTAAATTTAAATGAATTATAAATGAGTTGTAAATGAAAAAAAAAAGTTCTTAATAAGAAATGCAATGTCAGCATATCGGTGTTAATAGACATCACAAGAAACTGTTAAACTTTTTACACTTTCGGTTCAATAGTTTATATGAGGTAGGCATTATTAACGCGTTTGCAGTCGAAGTATGATTATATTGTCGACCGTTTATACTTACACTTGATCATTTTTACATTATATTATAAAATATAATTAGTATTACGAATACAAAGTTTATCATTAAAACTATGCTACGAGTGCCACAGTTCTTGATATGGTAGGTGACAAGCTGCAATAAAACAGTCCTTACAACTATTATCTATTTGGAATAACGGCATTTTCTGGATTTCTATACCGGGATCTCTACATAGATTTAAGTTCATTAAATTTTTTGCACCTTAATTTTACAACATTCGTTATTACCCTCTCTCTCTCTCTCTCTCTCTCTCTCTCTCTCTCTCTCTCTCTGTCTTTCTCTCTCTCTCTCTCTCTCTCTATATATATATATATTAGTGGGACGATTCCAATATTTTTCGCGATTCCGATACAATTACCGATTCCGTAGGAAATTCCCGATTCCGATACAATTACTGATTTTGATTTTTTATACATCTAAATATTTTACTATAAAGTCGTTATTTTGTCCCGATTACTCTAAAAACACATCTTAAATGTGCGTGTATTTTCTCAAACGTAAAAACACACTTGTGAGGTTGTTGTGATCCAAAGATTTTGGTCCTACTAGAAGTTTAAATCAATAAATAATTATTATTTTATTCTTACTACGAGCAATGGAAGATATTTTATAAAAACAAAATAAAATGAAAAAGATAATTAAAGGAACCAGTTTTGGCATCGGAAAATAGGCTCAAATTTTCCCGATTCCGATACACGGAAAAGCATAATTTTTTCCGATTCCCGATTCCGATAACATGTTCCAACACTAATATCTCTCTCTCTCTCTCTCTCTCTATATATATATATATATATATAGGACGCATCAGACCGTCTGAAACGTACGTAAACGATTTCAATGACTTAAAAACATTATTACAATGATCCATACATAATTCTCAATGAAAAACCAAGACACGGAATAATAAAATAATGTAAAAAATACACATTGTTGGTGACTACTCCCTTATTTAAATATATATATATATATATATATATATATATATATATATATATATATATATATATATATATATATATATATAAATGAGGGGGTCACCAACAATGTGTATTTTTTAACATTATTTTATTATTCCGTGTTTTGGTTTTTCATTAAAACATGTTTAGATTATTGTAATAATGTTTTGAAATCAATAATAGTTTTTAACGCATTTAAGACGTTCTGTGAAGCGTACTTTTAAGAAAGTATTTAAAATGTAAAATATTTAGAATATACTTAAGATATATTTAAAATGTAAAATATCATTTTCGTAGTCTATTTTGGTGACATGTTTCCGAGCGGTGGAAATATGTGTAAATGATTCTACTCTACTTGGCCTTTTTGTCAAGATCAAAGTGTAGTATCTGTTCCGGCAGATGCTGCACTTAAGATAGTTTGTACCAGTCAATGGAGGGGAAGCCCTCTATACTGGGACAATTGTTATTATTGGTAACCAGAGTGACCCCTTTTAGGGGAGCTGGTTTTTACCTCACATTAAAAACGGCTTTGTGCCTAATTTGCTCAGTGGGGGAGCAAATAAATACCATCTGTTCCGGCAGATGCTGCACTTAAGATAATTTGTACCAGTCAATGGAGGGGAAACCCTCTGAACTGGGACAATTATTATTTTTGGTAACCAGAGTGCCCCCTTTTTGCCTACTTTTAGGGGAGCTGGTTTTTACCTCACATTAAAAACGGCCTTGTGCCTAATTTTCTCAGTGGGGGAGCAAATAAACACCATCTGTTCCGGCAGATACTGCACTTAAGATAATTTGTACCAGTCAATGGAGGGGAAACCCACTATACTGGGACAATTATTATTTTTGGTAACCAGAGTGACCCCTTTTAGGGGAGCTGGTTTTTACCTCACATTAAAAACGGCCTTGTGCCTAATTTGCTCGGTGGGGGAGCAAATAAATACCATCTGTTCCGGCAGATACTGCAAGCAAAGACCATATGTGGGGGCAACCCCATATACCTGACCTTTAACCAGCTCCCATTTCCCACCTCTCGGGAGCTGGTCCCCTTTTCCCCTTCCCCCTCCCTTTACTCCTCACATTAAAAATTGGCCTTGTGCCTAATTTGCTCGGTGGGGGAGCAAATAAATACCATCTGTTCCGGCAGATACTGCAAGCTATGACAAGCTATGATTAGCAAAGACCAGATGTGGGGGCAACCCCACATGCCTGACCATTAACCAGCTCCCATTTCCCACCTCTCGGGAGCTGGTCCCCTTTTTCCCTTCCCCCTCTCTTCACTCCTCACATTAAAAATCGGCCTTGTGCCTAATTTGCTCGGTGAGGGAGCACATAAATACCATATGTTCTTCAGATGCTGCACTTCCATTTCTTGTTCTCTTTCGGTGGAGGATCACTCTTTCACGACTGAGACATTTTTTTAATTTTTGTTTCTTTTCTCCACGTTAAAAAACGACCCTGGTGTCTAACTCTGTCCCGTGGGGAACATAGTAAATAGGTACTCTTCATTCGTGTGTTCAATACCTACTCTTTGCTCGTTGGGGGTCAGACCGTGGCCATTGCTGTCTTTATATATTTCAATTAGCGGGAGAGGGCTCTCTGCCTTGTCCGGTTGTAAAATACGGTTAAATATGATACTTTAATGTATCCAGATTTCGTATATATTATTACAGAGTCTTGATTTGAAAAGGAAAAAAAAAACGAAAAGTTATTTGAATGCCATCAGCCAGGATCTAAACCGAAAACAAATCTGTAGCATTCTAAGTTGGTGACGTCATCACTGTACCAACGTGACACGCATATGAAGCGATAAAATACAAAGACGTGATTATTCTTCAATAATCAATTTTTCCTAACTAAGATTTCATCCTTTCCACTCATTTGTCCCGGTCCTCCTCTGGTGACGATGATCCTTATTATTGAGTGGCAACAGAAATTTGCTAAAGTGTCACCTATTACTAATATATATATATATATATATATATATATATATATATATATATATATATATATATATATATATAATTATTAAATACCTACAGACACTAGTGTTTCTTCCTTTCAGGAATATCAAGTGCAGATTTGAACCCAGCGACAAAAGCAATCTCTGGCGTTATTAGCAAGGACCTTATCCATTCGGCTACCGGAAACCGCGAGAAATGTTGTTGAAATTTAAATATTTATTCTTTAAATACTTTTTTAACACTTGTCAGAGTGATCTAATTATTATATGATGATCTGTGCATAAGAGCTAAATAGACCGACTTTATTTCAACTTAAAGTGCTCAACGATGAGAAACGAGTTTTATAAAGAGGCTGACATAATTATTTACTAAATTAATTTTTAAATATCTAGATACACTAGTGTTTCATCCTTTCGGGAATCATCAGCGAGTGGTATCACGATTGGCACTAATGTGTTTATGGGGGATTATTTGTGTGTGCGTATATATATATATATATATATATATATATATATATAGGCTATTGAATGGAATCGATGTTACTTCGTGTTTTTATGCATTCACACTGAGATCGCTTGTTGAACAATCATATTATTGACACACACAACCAATGGTTGCAATTTTACCAGCCAGAGGTTCAGCTGGCTTACCCTTGTTCTTTAATAGTTTTGGATGAGATGATGCCAGTTATTTCTGTATTCGAAAGTAAACTAGTTTATTCCGATATGGTAAGATATCTTCGTTTATGTTTTAGCTTATGATATTTTATTTATTTACTTATTTATTATTATAATTATATTATCATTATTTTCATTTGTATTATTATTAATATTCATATTATAATTATTATTATGTTAGCATAAAGGAACTTTCCTTTTGCATATGCATTCGTTTGGATTTCACTCATGCAGTTAATAAATTTTGAGGTTCTTTAATATTTGGGATAACTAATTTCTCATTCAAACATAGTTTACACTAATCGTCTAAATGCTGATTTTATTCGGCGTTTTTTCGATTATTAATGCACTTCTGTGGGCGCGTAGTACCTGCTTTTAAAATTTAGAGATGTCATATCTACATAATAGTTCTTGTTAGTAAGTTTGGTTTTTGATAAATATTGTGGGCTGGTAAACGTTGCATTTGAAATATAAAATCAACACATACCATGAATTATTAAAATTACACTATATATATATATATATATATATATATATATATATATATATATATATGTATATATGTTTTTACTCTATTTTTCACCTGAAACAAAACACATTGTAACTTGGAACCTGACGAGCTACGAATTATAATAGTGTTTAACAGGTATGTGAGGAGTCGCGCAGTTAGATGTTTAGTCATATTACATTTTTTTTTAATTTTGCGCTTAAAGAATACAGATGCCATGAAAAAAGTGAATTCTAATCTAGCAGTCCGATGGAAGAAACTATTAGAATAGAAAAAAATCGTTTTCTAATGACCTTACAATTGAAGGGGTAGGATTTTGCTGTTTGTCGGATTAATTTGTATTATATAAGTCGAGAGAAGACAAGTGCTATGTGTCAATCCATGCTCATTTCATTAAACAACCTGAAAGTACTTGTAAAAGAGACGGAGGAATGCGACATTTCGGCGATTGGACAGCAGTTGCAGCTTGGCTGGTAGTACAATTTTCTATTAGATTTTAGACCCCTTTTGCACCCTGACCAAGAGTGAGGGAGTAGTTTTAATAATAATTGTATTATTAACAATACGAATGCTTAATTTAGGGGAATCTTAGCTCATCAAGCCCCCAAGACCACTCCAGAATAAAGTTTAATGACTATGCAGTGGTCACCGAGACGACTTCGTGGTAATCGATAGTGGTGTGAATTGAGTACTTGTTAATTATTTAGGGGCCAACCCAACAATAACCTGATAATATTGGACTGCAAGGCAAGCATATTGTTGTCAGCTAAAAAACAGTTCAGCGGAAGAGAGTTCCACAGACGGGTAGTTTTGGGACATAAGCCCTATTCATTTATATTTAGGTACGATAGGGAGGAGGTAAAATTGTTGATAGTACTTATAGCTAAGCGATTGTTTTCTTTTTTTGTGAAATTTTGGCAAGGAGGGACCATAGATTGGAGCTCAGCCGAGCACATGCCATGGAAAAATGGCATAATAAAGAGAGGCTCGCAACGAGAAAAAGGTTGCAGGGAAGAGAAACTAGCATCACTTACTAGGTTTTGAAGCCTGTTTTGAACTATGTCAAGGCAGAATTGGGTGCCTGAAGCAACTCCTGCCTAGATGTGACAAGAGTACTCTATCCTAAAACGTACTTGGATCTTATTCAGACAGAGGATTCTATCGGCAGTGAAAAAAACAAGTGCACATTGAAATTGTATTTGCGTTATCAATATTATTTTTTATGTGATTCAGAATCGTGCGCCAATGATTTTAGCAAAAAATGAACAAACATAAAATCGTGATGTCACGACCGTGTTGTTTTTTTTTTTATTCAAGTGTAATCATTACTTAAATTTATAAAGTTTAAACAATCTTATTAATTTACTGATATATGATTAAATGCACCGTGAAAAAATAAAAAAAAAGTATATAGAGCAACTATTTTCCTTCATTTAAAAAATCGTATGTATATATATATATATATATATATATATATATACATATATATATATATATATATATATATATATATATATATATATATATAAGATCTAAGTAATAACTGAAAATGAGGAATGATGATGACGACCAATCAGTTCAGAATCATTAAGATCAGGAATAGAATAAGCAAAGCTTTTAAACATTACACAGAAATAAGTCACGTGTTTTTCTACAATTCCTGGGGGGTTGTCTATTAATTTTTCGGAACATTAACTTTTAGAGTAATAGAATTTCTTTTACTTCCTTTCGAAATTCACCGTCTTATTAAACATCAAACGTTGAACTGATATTTGCATAATAGTCGAAAATATACTCGTAAGTCGTAAACAAGTGAACAACATTCGGTATCCCGACTGATCTCTTCATAGATACGATGTTATTTTAACGTAACATTTGCAATGTAGATTCATTTGCGATAAAATTACTCCGACTTACACATAATTCTCAATCAAACATCAAAACACTAAAGAGATCTGACGTCAGATGTTATCATTTTTGAATGTAGATCGACAGAAAAAAAAAACATGGGTAAACATTAGTTTCAGGGTCTTAAGTATAATTACTTTTAAGCAATGATTGTACATTCGTCTGCACGGATGACCACACGAATACAAACATTTGAATTTTTGTATGTATCATTTTGAACGAGTATAAGTTAATTATTTAGAAAACTTTATGAAAAGAAAAGAGGGTTAAGTTTCCGTTTAACTGAGACAGTTTCCATTCACCACATCCATTCATGTCTGAAAATTACTAGGCAAAGACCTGGTGCATTATCCGCTGGCGGGTAACATCTCTTCGCGAATAACTCATGCAAAGCAGCAGGTATTGTGTCTTCGAAATTGTCTCCGCTGGACTGAAACCTATTCTTGAAAAGTATCCTCTCTTGTGTAAACTGCTGCGACACACCGCTATGGCCACTTGTTTTTATCTTCCAGTTTTGGTGTCAATGCACATTCCCTTAAGGCGGTGTCGTCTTACGTCATATATCAGGGGTTTTTTTCCAATCGAAATCGTAGCTATTAATTTAAAAGTGTGGGTGTGTCTCTTTCAATACTTCCATAAATTTATGGTATCAGCTTTTGTGATGTAAGTAGGGTCTACATTCTTAAAAATATTTTTAATGTTTAGAAAAAATAATTATTAAAATAATTTATAATTGATCGAAACATAAATTTAAAATAAATAAAGATTTGAATTAAAACAATGCTTTTGAAATAAAAGCACGGTATTATTGACCAACGGGATTGCCTTATTTGCCAAAATAATAATAAAATAAGTATTTTAGAATGTACCCATGGGTAAATATTTAATTGCTGTCCACATCAGCAAAATGTGGCACAAGGCCGGAAAGTGGGAACGCCGCAGGCTCCCCTAAAGAAGGGACACTACTGCAATTTTAAAAAATTGCCTGAGTAACCCCGTCGGCATTCCCCGGTCGGGGCGCCTCAGGCAGCAAGCAATAAATTTGCCCCACCGAAAAGCCCGGTGGCAAGGCCTGGAAGGGTGTGCCTCCTAGGTATTACCCAGGCGGCGTACCTCAGTCCAACAGGTGCTGGGCCGGTTCCCGGCCCCTCACCTGTTGGGCTGAGTGTCAAGTGACGAATCCTTGACGAGTACTACCCTGTCTCCCTGCAGCCGAAGCCGCTACGAGACCTTCCCCATCAGAGGCAGTAATAGGGTGTGATCCCACACAGTCGGACGATTCTATTTATAAACGGTGCTGCTAGGAACTGACGAATCGAATTAATTCACGTTCTGCTAACAACCAATCAGAAACCAGAATTGCTCCATAAATATTAAACCTTTTCTGTACCAATTTCACATGTTTTTTCCGTCTCGACACGGTAAGAATATTTTGTTCTGTGGAACTGTCTACTGCAAACAAGTCACCTCTCAGGACTTATTTAGAACAACGAACACTCTGAAACTCTTCTGAAACTAAACATGGCTTACACTTCTAGAGTATCCATGGTGTAAACGGCGGAACAATAAAATTCTCGCCCTAGAAAATACAGTGGGATTCCATTTTCCTTTGATACAAACCGTTTTTTTTTTGTTTTGTGGTGCATACCTTCTACTAATTGGTAAGTTGAGTACAAATTCCAGGAGCGATAACTGCTTTCCATCATGTCTAAAATTGGCAATGTTCAACAAGCGAGATCGGAGATGTGCCGCTGTACAACCCATGCTCTCACCTGATCCAGGATATTACAATAAGACTATTTGCAGCACCCTCAAAATGCAAATCCGGACGGTTAAACGCTTGAAGGCGCAGCTACACAAATTTTCGGCCACGGTTATTGTCTTTGATGTGGTTTTAAGTAAAAGCCACACCATGCTACCTCGCATCTCCGAAGTCGGCTTGAAAGTCAGCACTAAAGTTTACCTGGATGTGTTGGGGAGTGCGGTATTCTTCTGGTGAAATTAGCTAGCGGCTGCCAGACTGGGTAGGCAGCAGGATTCGACGCCGGCACACAAGTTACAAGAGTCGCAGGCTTAGCTTCAGAAAGAGTGTTACGACTTTGTATCCTTCTCTCACTGGCAACCTCATCCTCCAACCTGGACCTGCTGAAGTACTTCGTTTTGTCGTACGTCGAGAACATCACATACATAAACTCCCACAACACCAAAGCCAGCCTGGTCGCCCCTATCCGCCGAGTATTCGCCAAGATCCCGTCGGCCTTTGTGGAAAGGGCATGCATCCAGTTCCATACTCGTACTGAGGCGAGAGTTGAGTCTAAAAGCGGCTACATTGAATACATATCAGCTCTACTACAGAATGAAGTGTCCGAAATGTTTTCAATAAACGTTTTAAAATAAAGCTGTGATGTTTTTTTGGGACGACAAATTTATCGTTCCACCTTGTATCTATCATGTTTGCTAAAATAGCACAGTTTAAAAACGCTTAATTTTTACCAACCGAGTATACGTCCACGCCAATCAGTCCGGCATTGACTTCGTTATAATAGGGTTATAATAGGGTTATAATAGGGTTATAATAGGGTTAGGGTATGCTTTTATGCGACACTACTATATACAAGAGCTTTAGCTCTATCATTTCATCTTATTTTGGATGGGTCAGTATGGAATGAGACATCTAGCTGAAGATACAAATACGCTTCCTATCGCGTTCTGCTTATGCGGTTATCTATGTTATCCATGATGATTACCTTCTAATTAAGTTATCTTGAGGATTTTCTTTAGGGAATAACTCCAATTGATTTCATCTATCTGTAAATATGTGTACGAAAGAAACCTAAGTATCCTGCTGAGTTCCAAGCAGCGGTATATTAATGGATAGAGTTATATTACTATCTTTATGAAAGAGTTTGCTTGCTATTAGTTATCTTCAGTTTCTCATAAGGATGTTTGTATGCTTTTAAAGAGATCGCGTATGACAAAATATCCAATGACAAGTTTACTAATTTTATATCTTGCGGACTATTATCCTAATCTTTTCTTAGTTGTTTCACGACGTTTCGGCCAACTATTCCTCTGGCCTTCGTCAGGTGATAATAGTTAGCCGAAACGTCGTGAAAAAACTGAGAAAAGATTAGGATAATAGTCCGCAATGAATAAAATTAATAAATAATACTCATCTTAATGAATTCTAATTAAAATAATATATATACCATTCGGTACAGACCCGGCCATGGAAGATCAGATAATAAACATGAATTTATAAGACAAATAAATTCAACTTTTATCGTCCTTCTGGGCCCTTGGAGAAGTTGATAGCGACGTTGAATCTCTACAGTTCCAGGTGAGAATTGTCTGAAAATAGCGGTTTCAATCCTACTCAATACTGGGCAGAGGCTTACTTGGCCCAAACCTGGTAAGACGACAACGACTACGGAAGGTAGTGATTTCAGTGAATGCAGTCAGGAGATTCAGAATTCCTATCCGCCGCAGTTACAGCCATGCGAAGGCCAGAAGAATAGTTGGCCGAAACGTCGTGAAACAACTAAAAAAAGATTAGGATAATAGTCCGCAATAAATAAAATTAATAAATAATACTCATCTCATTGAATTCAAATTTAAACACGTTTACGTATTTAATGAAGTAAAACACAGAGTTTACACATATTTAATTCTCTCTCTCTCTCTCTCTCTATATATATATATATATATATATATATGCATATAAAATGCTTACACACAAACACACACACATATAAGGCGAGAGAGAGAGAGAGAGAGAGAGAGTATATCTTCATTTTATGATACTTATGTATATTTTAATGGCTTTATTACGCAGAATACATTTTGCATTTAATCTAAGAAATCTCATATATATATATATATATATATATATATATATATATATATATATATATATATGTGTGTGTGTGTGTGTGTGTGTGTGTGTGTGTGTGTGTTTATTTATGAATTTATATATATTTATATATACGTATTTGTATTAGTGAATGTATATATATATATATATATATATATATATATATGTGTGTGTGTGTATTACAAAAGAAAATGCTAGCATGAAAAGTACTATGGTTTAGCTTAAACATGGAAAAGTAAAGGACTCGTTGTTAAAACTGGAAAAGGAAAGGACAAAGTATTCCAGCAAATAATATAATAAATTTATGACGCAAAATATTGCAGCATTAAGAATCGATTATATAATGTTATCAATTAAATTAAAAAAGATAAGGCTGCAATATTTTAAGTTATAAATTTATTATATTTTTTACTAGAATATCTTGTCCTTTTGTGTTTCAGTTTTTATTACTAGTCCCTTACTTTTCCATGTTTAAGCTGAAAAATATAACTTTTCATGCTTGTATTTTTCTATTGTAATCCATGGGGTTTTTTTTTTCAGGCTTCCGATAAATTTATTATTTCTTTGCTTAATTTCAGTCTTTTTTGTCCCTATAAACACATATGTAAAAACAATGTACGCACTGATCTGATTTCAATTAAATCCCCTCCACCAATTATCTCCCTATCATGCTTTCATTTTCTATGTTTCCCTTGTTAGTTCCCTTTTTACGGCTGCAGTGAATTAGTAGTAACAGTATCCGCTGAAGCGACGCGGTTGCTATGGAAACTAGTCATAAAACGTCGCTCACCTTCTTACATATTTTTACGATTTTGGACACCAGAAAATTAATGAAAACTGGTCTTGTTTAACAATAATTGAAAATGTTTTCCCCCTAATATTGCTGAGAAGGTGATCTTTAAACTGTAATACTTGTGTGAAATTTGGTCGAAGAATGAGTGAGCGGTGAAGCTTTAAAGCAGTTCTAAATGACTAAAACTGTCACTTACCATATATTCAAACACTACCGTGTTTGAATAAATTATATATATATATATATATATATATATATATATATATATATTTGTGTGTGTGTGTACATATATATCTATGTACATATATATATATGTACATACATATCTATGTACACACACACACACACACATATATATATATATATATATATATATATATATATATGCACTGTGAAATTCATTATTTAATTTTACCATTTATTATTTTTCTTCTTATATATACATGTGCGTGTGTCCCTGGCGGCGTTTCTGATCATAGCATTTTCCATATTTATGATGAATATAGATGCAGTATTAAATCATATCTAACTTTATGATTGCATGTTATATAGTAAATGTTCTAATGGAATTTATCTGTTCGCCTGAATGACTGATAAGCGTGTGGGCTGAAGTACGCCACAGTTAATATACTTGTTTTCAATTAAATTCGTCTGAAAGATAATTGTGACGGACATTGGCAATGGCATTAGGCAATTTATGTAAGTGTGAAGAATTTATACCGCTCACTTTATGAGAAATAAGTATTTTATCAATCAGGAGAGTATTAATCAGACTACTGTAATCAATTTTTGTATCTAATATTTACTTTAAATACACCAGTAACATTATACTTTATATATAAATGTCAAATAATTAAACCGTATTTTTTCTCTTTTTGTTATCTAATAATACAGTAAAATTACACGGATTTTAAACGTTTGACATCGATATCATTGAATCTAATAAATCGATATTTAATTCTGACAAGCTTATTTGTTTCTGTTTTGATGAATAAATTTTAAATATTTCCACTTTAATTTTTTTACTTTATTATTATCAAGTATATTAATTAAATTCAGTCAGGTTCTCAGCTTTTTATATCGATAGCATTGAAAATTGGAAATTAATAGTAGATTCTGGCGAGATTTTTTCTCTTTCTTTTGCACCTATTTTCCCCGTTCTTTACAGTTTCATTAATGAAAAATGCATTTTTTTACTTGCACTCTTTCAAAATGCTTTACATTTTAAGCCCGTTATGATACAAACCAAGAACAAAACAACGTGTTTATGTTATAGATCATTGTGCCAACATTCCGCCTCGTGGGACAATGGCGTTCTGCATCTAATCTTGTGTACTGCAGTGTCTGCTGTAGCTATATAGTGGAAGCTGTGATTTCCTCTCCAGATACAGGCATGGGCGGTTGACAAGGAGACCTAGACTTGCCCAGCTACCAGAATCCCCCTCTCAGTGTTGCAGACAAAGTCCTACGGAAAGGCAAGCCAATACGGTCGGAGTAAGCGCAGCTGCAGGTTTTGTCTGGAAGATGTAGCAGTGCCTCACCATTCGCCAATCGAGACACCAAACCAGATTTTTGTCAGGGTTGACTTTTACAGAGCATCGACAAGGCGGTTAAACTATTTGTTGCAAAGCGCGTCAAAATGTGAAAATATTTCCAACTTCGACTAAATTGTCATCGTAAATATTTTTGGTTAGGTTCTGATTGTGTAGTATATTTTGACATATTATATAATGCATAAAATAATAAAAATTAAAAGAAAATTATATACGAAATCAAAGCAAAAACAATTTTGAAGATGCTTACACATTTAAAATATAGTAAAATAACTTTTAAATTATATTAAAAAGCAAGTGTTGACGTCAGTGAATTGCGGATCTATATAAAATTTAACGTTTTGCCTCCAAGGAAGGGGTATGATCAATGATTATGATTAAGTTTGTAACTGGGATTTGATTATCTTTGCAGGCTTCATAAAATGCTATAAAACAAAGACATGCTCACTTCATCCAGCAGTTTTACATATATTTTAATGTGATAATCTTTGAGAATAATGTTATTTAATTGTTGATGTATTTTTTCCAAACCTTGTAGGACAAATGTGTTTTCTGATGAGTAAAACACAATAATCCGCGAGTTATTTTATTTAAATCTGACACTTAGGATAAATAATTGCGATTGCATATATACGGTTTATGTTTTTAAAATTTGATTATGCGGTTATTACATCATTTCCCGAAATGAAAATTTCATACATTAAAAGGTGAGTTATTTTTTTTTAAGTAAATTTTAAACCGTTTTGCTACTATTCAAAGAACATTGATTGTATTAGTTAGTGTTATAATTTTTATATTTCTTTTTGTTTTTGAATTGAAACATGATTGCAAGTAAGAATGCTGAAAATACTAGGGTAGTTCGAAAAGTTAAGTCTTATTTTATTAATTCCAAAATCTGAAAGGCTATTAAGACAGGGGTAATACAATTAAAACAAGCAACTCTTTGTGCTCCAAATCTTATTTCTCCACATAATTACGATTATTCTACATGACAGCTATGAACGGTTACGGTGCATCGGCGCCCAGAGCGCGCCTTGTCATTTCAAAAATATAGCTGCTTTTTTTAAACCTCAAAAAGTTTAAAAGCTACAAAGACTGGAGTAGTACCATCAAAGCAAGAACTTTTTTGCACTGATTATTTTTTCATATTTACTCCGATATTCACTTTTGCTCAGAATTCAATGACTAACGCTCATAAGAGGGGTTGCTTTCCTAGAGTCGCACCCCCTCAATATCTGTAAAGAGATATAGAAACTTGCAAGTCATGGATGCAAACGTTAAATCATCATAAAAATGCAATTTTTAATACCCTCGGATCAATTCGAGGTGAACTGAATAAAACAAAAATGACGGCAATCATATTTTGATTAGTGGTCGTAAATAAATAAAGCAATTATATTTAGCATTTTAAAACTCAATTATTTCAAATTTGCAATAGGCGAATGATGTTTTATATATTTATTAAAATAATTTGCCCTATTTTGACAGCAACTACACCGCCTCTTTTAACAGAAATACCCCCCCGAGAAATTTGTATACTTTCAAGATCACTTACTACTTTAGCTATTAAAAGTAGAATCCATTTTTTTACAAGGAGGTCACGGCGTGTCACAGTCCGAAAGCCATTCCATAATAAATTTTATATTGTTGCTAATTTATAGTACTCATTTCAAAAGTAGAAAAAATAAATAATGCAGCTTACGTCTAGCTAGAATCGAAACCAAAATATTTAACGGCCAGCAACGTTCCCTAACTAATCTCTGGCGACAGATAGATGAACAGTTTTAAAATTAAACCATTACAGTGATCTCCGAATGAATTTTTTCATGCGCAAAAATGATAAAAATATGTCGACAAGTTAAAATGAACAGTTTGCATTGCAACTTGTAAAAATATTTCACTACGCGTTATCCACCTATTCAAACAACGACTTTACTTGTATACACCATCCTTGGATATATAATAATTGATTCCTGTTAATTTTAGTGTTAAGTTCACAATAGTATAAGAGTTTATCAGTTAAATATTTTCACACACATAGAAACATGTTCTCTGTTTTCTTCCGAACGAGGATTTATTTTTCTTATTTATTTTTCGTTATATTTCCATTTTCCTCTCATTTTCTCTCGCGCTAGGTTACTCCATCTCTGGCATGTAAGAGGGAATAATTCTTCAAGATCAACGAAAATTGGATTTTTCTACTTATTTTGACAGAAAAAAAATGGGGAAAAAGCACACTTAAATTTTTTTTGAAGGGCGGCCAAATTCTGTGAGAAATGTCATTCTTGGGTTTTACATTTTAAACTTTTCAAAACTTTTCAGATTGGTTAAATAACAATGTTATATACTCCTTGCCATATAGTCTATCGATATCAACGGTTCTCATCAGATTTTTAGTGTGTGTGTGTTGGGGAGGTACTTTAAAATATTTCGAAAAAGCATGAAGCCAAATTTGAAAAATATAAAACAAGATTCTTAAAGATGCAACCCATAGAATATCAAACAGTTTGTGTTTTTCGGTGAGTGTACAAATAACATTTGACGGTGACAAAAATACTGAATCATTATATAAATCTTAGATATGATAAATAATTTAACAATTAACCAAACGACAAAATAAATATGATGATTTAAGCGGGGAGAGGAACAGGAATTACATTTTGCTTACAGGAGGAAAAGATTAAGACTGGGATTATACAGGCTTAAATTAATATTTGATACTTTCTGAAAAAAAGCCTAATATATCAAAGAAAATATTTTTATTTTAAGTTGCAAAACCTGCGATGGATTGTAAAGAAAAAATTTAGGACTTTTACTATAATAAATAAATAAATATTACGATTGTGAAATCGTTATTTTATTGGGGAATTAGGATAATACACTAATATATATATATACATATATATATATATATATATATATATATATATATATATGTATAAGAAGAAATAGTTAATAAAACATGTTAAAAACACTGTGAAAAAGAGTTAAAACATATTTAATCTGAAAAGGAAACACTTGATAAGTGGATAGTCCTTAATCCGCGGAGTTTCGAAGAAGTACTTTCCTTCTCATGAGAGGGTAGGAATTAGCAAAATGCGGGATCGGATTTTGCATACAAAAGTATTTGATGAAACTGCAAGTAAGTCAAAGATCTTACTTGATAAAAAAACGTAAAGTAAAGGAAATATGGTGAAGAAAAAGGTGATTACACGTGAATGGATAATCTGGTGAAAGGTAAATTATCCAATGACGGTAAAATCCAAAAATATAAATCCAAGAAAGTTAATTAAATTTCTATTCGCACAAGTAAAATCCATATATATATATATATATATATATATATATATATATATATATATATATATATATATATATATATATATATCACTCTTTCTCTCTCTCTTAAAACCCACCAAACTACATGAATCAACTTTTAATTCAACACCCTTGCAAAATAGAATATCAGTCACACATTATCTTTGATCACTTGTAATTGGATAAAATCGCAACCTCATTAAGTAGAATCTATGTAGGTAATTGGTGTTAAATATTAGGAGAATAAATCCATTAGTATATATTCGAAGGCCGTTTTAAAAAGTAATGCCTTCCATTTTTTTATTTTGCCCAAATGGATTAAAAGAGATTAAAAGTGGCATTGTTATTATAAATAAACTTATATATACATGACATGAAACTTTCATCTCACGGTTACAGATACATACGGTGTGAGACTCTAAGGAATCAACCCCTGCCATGGACTTGCATCAGATGTTTAGATGTGTCCTAAGATTCTTCGAAATATCGAATCGATCAACATTCATCGGCGCCTATTACCGTTTACGAAACCAATTAAGAAGGTAGGCTCATGGACTTCAGATGGCGATAGAGTTGTTAGCGACAAAGTGCATGTCAGACATTTGCAACCGAATAATTTTTAATCGCTTTCCAAAGTAAATGTAGAATAATAGTTAGGTTTAAGTATACCAATTTGGTTTTCAACGTCTTACAATTTTTTCGTTAAAAAATGAGAGCCGTTCCTTTTAGAACGATCCTCATCGTGCAGGCGGTCGGGTTTCAATCCTGGCTTAGGTAGTTGTCTGTCTAGCCGCACTGATGAGCTGTGAAACAGCGAAACAGTAATGTATGTGGATGACTATAATTGCAGCTACCGTAATATGATGGCGTAGCGACAACTATAATTTAGTCTGGTGACGTCATGAACATCGGTCTGTTGAAATTTTGTTATGTGTCTCATGACTAAACCGGAAGTTGGTTTAAAGTTTTGGAGAGTTCAATAAATTTAAACATGCCGTCGAGATGTAGAGTTCGAAAATGCCGCGGTAACTACGAAATGGACTAAAAGTTACCGTGTTTTCATTACCAAAAAATAAAATGGAAATAATTTACCAGTGGATTAATGCAATAAAAAGAAAGGATTTTACTCCATCTAAATATAGCAGAGTAAGTGTTAAAATGTTTGAGACATTTTAAAAAAAAACGCGCTTTTTTATTTTTATTTATTTTTTAGAACGTATTTTAAAATAAAAATGAAAGTATGTATATAAAAAAATGAATTTTACATGTAATTAAAGTTATGTGCTGAAATAATAAATTATTATTTAGAAACTTACTTAAAATGGGGAGTATGGTGAAAATATGCACTTTCACCTAACAATTTAATAAAAGCGATATCGTAAAAACGGAATTCCTTGTTTACATAATTCTAAATAAGAAAAATCATTTATCTTTTTAGTTCAACTATTTTACTGTGCAATACTTTTATCAGCGTGAAACAGATTTAACTTTTTAAAAAAGTTTATGACCATTTTTGTTATCCCAAAAGCTTATTAATAATTATTTGTGGTAAATGTCGTGGCCCTGTAGGTGTCACAATTTTGGAGAATATACTTCCAAAATAAACTATTAAAGTTGTTTAAAAACATAATAGAAATATTATTTTTTATTTAAAAAAAGTGTTTACAAAATGCCGGCAATAAAATATAATATTTCTATTATTTTTTTAACAATTTTAATAGTTTATTTTGGAAGTAAATTCCATAAAGAAAATAAACAACCCACTGTAACGAAGAAATTTCGAGTTCTGTATATGTTATTCGCAGTTTTGTGGTAGGGTTGTCAAAAATGCCCCAAAATTCTGATACTGCATGTGGCGCTGTAAACGAAAATAACGTTTAAAATTACGGCAAACGAGTAGTTTCCAAGCTATGAAGAAATGTTAGTTTAAAAAAAATGAGGGATCACTTTTGTTTAAAAATTCAACGTAAAATGAGCACCCACTTTATGGTCATCGTTTTTTTTAGGGCGCTTTCTTTTTAACAAAAAAAGCGACGAAAAATGTGTATGCCCACCTTCATGTGGGGGGTTGTGAGTAAATGTAAATGAACACAGTTTAACGTAAAATGAGCACCCCCTTTCAAGAAGTGTAAACAGAATTTTTGTCAACTGTAGGTGCTCATTTTACGTTTAGTTGTGTTCATTCCTACATCAAAGAGGCACTTCGCCTTGTTTGAGGCGAAAATGCAATTACAAAAAATAATTGCTCATTGCCAATGAAAAAAAAATGGCCATACAGTGAGTGGCCGTTTTCGGTTAAATTATGCCCCCCCTTTTTAACTAACATCTCTTTATATCTTGGAAACTACTAGTTAGCCGTAATTTTAAACGTTATTTTCGTTTTCAGCACCCCTGAAACGCATAAAAGTGGTAATTTAAAAGGATTTTTCGAGGGTGGACTAATTCTGCACATTTACCTTATTTTTTTTATTTTATCGTTTTTTGTCATGTAATATTCTTTTTTTTTTTGTATTAAGTAAAACATTGTGCGATTTTCTTTTAAATTATTTCTTTAGGTATGTAAACTTCATTTTCGACCTGAAGACGTACAACGAGAGGCACCAACATTTGATGAAAGGACTGGAAAGAAAATTATGAAAAGTGTTCGACTGAGCTTCAGTCTATGCTCCCCCTCGCCAAACTTTCACAAGATACACTCGTCTAGCTGAAAACACTATCAATAATTCCCCCCACTCTTTATCTGTGCCTAAACCTAAACGTAGATTCAATGAACAAAACTTATATCTTAGAACTGCACGCCTGTGGAATTGTCTTCCGTTTTCCTGCTTTCCGGCTGACTACAATAGTGTTGTCTTCAAGTCTAACGTAAATAAGTTCTTGACGAGCCGTTCCATATAAGTTAACAAATTTACCGAATTTTCATTACTAATGATTACTATATTGTCCAATGTCTACTGCACACTCTTTAACCCTTATCCTCGAGAAACCTCTTGGCCTTGATAATGTGGTGATGCTTGTGTAAAAAAAAATTCAAAAATCCCTATCTTAAGGATGGTGCTATTCCTCAAATATTACCAAATTGACCCTCCTATTTATCGTCATCAACCACTTTCAGAGAGTCTCCTAACGCAAAGAAAATGCGTTTAGAAAATTCTGCTCGTAAGCGTGCATTATATGAATGCATTATGTTGCTGACGAGTTAGAGTTACGGAAACGTAAAACTTACCATAATATTGATAATTTAGAAAAAAATAATGTTTATAGATAAAAGTTATTGGGCTTCTATTAGGCAAGACAATACCATAATTATATGCCATATAAAGAGATGGCCATGCCCCAAAATAAAAATGTCTATGGTGATTGAACCGAACTGTGCCGTTAGAGTATTCTGTAGTGATGTTGAAATGGGTGCTATAGGGGAGTATAAAATTCCTAAACATGTAACAGAGGAAAATACTCTGCAGATTTTGATGGAAAACATGAAAAAATGGACATCGAAGAACAGGAAATGAAAACTTCTAATATAATTCTCTATTAAAATTAATCTTATTATTTTTGCTATAAGTGCAAGATGAATAATTTAAACATTTTAATGCTATTAAGTTCATATATGAACAAATTAACATAATGACAATGAATAAGGTTAATTATTCGACTGAAATGATGGTATTTTCTTCCTTATTACATAACTGCTCCCCTAGAGCGTACAGACTGTTAAGAGGTACTAAAAATGTAATTTTACCATGCTATTACACAATTCAAAGATTAACCTTATACACTTCTATGAATCCTGCCATTGAACAACACGATAACAATTTTCTCATGTATATCAAAAGTCAGTTCAAGTTACTAATGCAGAATGACATCACAGTATATTTACTTGTTGATGAAATACATCTCACACCTTATCTTGATTATAAAGGTTGTAATATTGTTGGCTTAGCTAACAACAGCAATGAACCTGCCACAAGTGCATTTGCTTTTATGCTTAGCAGTGTATTCTCACAAAATAAGGATTTTGTGCATGTTATGCCAACTAAATGTCTTCTAGCTGAGAACTTATTTGACATAATTAAACGTGTAATAATCGGCTTAGAAGATATAGGGGTTAAGGTATTATCTGTTATAACAGATAACAATACAATAAATAAAAAAAAGCTATGTCTTTCTTTTGTAGCCCATCAAAGCTTCCAATTGTATATCCCCATCCAGTTAGAACGTATGCCCCTCTTTTCTTCTTATTCGACTCAGTGCATGTATAAAAATCATTAGAAACAATTTGGCTTGACTAAAATGATTAACGCAAATGCATGTTGTTCCCAAAGTCTTGTTATAATTGAAATCATGAATTAGATAACAACCAAAGTGCTCCATTTTCTAGTTTACATAAACTTTATGCCCTAGAATCTCAATCACTTGTGAAATATTGCTATAAGTTGACTTCAAAAGCTCTTTTTCCGATTATTTTTGCAAGGCAAAATGTTAATTTGGTTTTGCAAATTTTCAACGAATATACGATTCAAGGTTAGGTTACCTTAGGAAAACAGGATTGTTGCCAAATTATGCAGACATCGCAGAATAGATTCAAATATTTTATATTTGGTGGACTGAATGTGAAAACACCATATAAAGGTTGTCGACTTCGTAATCAAGATGCTAGTCCACTTACATTAAATAGTGATAATTATAGTTTCCTAAATGTGTTCTGTGACTAGTTAGAAACTTGGAAGAGAATTCTTGGAAGAACTGGTAAGTTAACAAAGGAAACATATACTGCCTTGCACCATACTACTTACGCAATTTTAGAATTGAATAAATATTGTATAAATGTACTGAACATGGTGTATATATTACCAAGAAAGTTTCAGACACATTACCTTGAAGCAAGGTTTGGCCAGTACCGACAACTTAGTAGAGATCAGTATAATATATCGATACGTCAGGTGTATGAATGTAAAAAAAAAAAACTCAGAATTTTATCAGTTTTAAAATTGAGCTTACCAATTGATAATCGAACTATTTAATTGAAACATTTAAAATAAACTAACTGGGGTGAAATGACACGGGAGCAGGAGTTACATGTTTATGAATTTAACATAGATGTAACAGAAGATGATGTTAATCAATGCAAGGAAGTACTTCCTATTACATTATACTTAGCAGGTTATTGCTGTCATGCAGTTTCAAAAAAAAAAAAAAACTGAAATGCAATAGCTTCAAAAATTTTATATCCGGGAGAGAGGTTGTTGAAGAAATAGCTGAATTAAACAGCTACTTTCAGGGTATTAACAGAGGTTCTCTGCTATACCCAGATGATATTACTAATAATTTTGTCTTAAATAATTATATAATTATAAACAAACTTACAGAATGCGATTCTTTTTTTACATTCGATTCATCAGAGAAAATTAGCAATGTACATAACTTTAAATATTTTGGCTGATCAAAATCGATTATTTCATGTTGCTCTTGTGATGAACGGCCACACTATTCATCAAATTGAAAAAATGCTGATATAGAATTCCTCGAATCCCCTTATAAACAATTTATAATATGACAATATTAGTAACAAAAATATCAGAAAAAGAAAAATTAAAACTTTTAATAACATTCTACAACAGATTTTTGAAAAGTTTTAATATTAAATGTTTGAAATATTTCTGCATTAGTAACTTTGTTTATACTAACATTTGTTTGAATTTGATTTTTAACTTATTGTTTGTTATTCAGTTAAACTAATTGTTTGTTATCTAGTTAACCTAATTTATTGTTCGTTTTTCAGTTAAACTAATTTATTGTTTGTTTTTCAGTTAAACTAATTTATGGTTTGTATTTCAGTTAAACTAATTTATCTTTTGTTTTTGAGTTTTGATTTTTAAAATATTGTTTTTTGGATTTAAAAATATTTTTTGTTCATTTTTATTTATTTCTATTGAATAAACTTCAGTTTCATACAAATCAAATCGTATTCCTTTTTTTTTTTAATTTTTAACAACTTTTCTCTCTTTCAATTCGTTTTTTATTATTTATATTTTTATTATTAATATTGGATGAGTTTCAGTACAAAATATCATGTTAATCTTTTTTATCCAATTTTGAAGTTTTCTAACGATTTCTGTAAAAAATGTCTGCTCATTATCGACAGACTGTGTTCCACTTATCTTGCTTGCTAGGACCTATAGCGATGACGTCATTTTTCAGCTAACAGGTCATCTATGACGATAGTAACGCTATAATGCTTCTCATCTTGAGTTGAGCATATTAAGAAGTAATACACGAATTACCATTAGCGTATAAAGCAATGTTCTTTGTGTAAACAAATCGAGCGTAGGTATTTCGGACGATGTCAAAACATCGTTTATTCAGGACTCGATCAGAAGCCGCCGATTAGCATAATGATTAGGAGCCTTGACTGTCGTACCGGCTGTCGGGTTTCAATCCTGGCGGTAGGTAGTTGTCTGTCTAGCCGCACTGATGAGCTGTGAAACAGCGACACAGTACTGTATGTGGATGACTATACATATATATATATATATATATACATGTATATATATGTGTGTGTGTGTGTATATATTGTCTGAGGTTATTGCTTTCCAGAGATTAAGTAACCAATGAAGTTTAACGATATCAATACAAGAGTGCTCAATACCGAAGTAGAGCAGGGTACACTATTCATTTGTTTTTACATAAGCAGTAATATGTTGCTTCACAGTCATGATCATGTTTCGGTCAGCTAGTTATCAATAACTAGGCACCACTTTAAACGATACATCTTATACGAAAGCAAAGTTTGCAATGAAAATATCAGGCCTTCCTCGTCACAGGGAGTTAATATCAGGAGGTTCCGTCCAATGTTGTGAAAAATAAGATTTGGTTGTATGTAAATAAGACTTAATAGGGATGGAGACTTGAGTATTTGATTAGATATAAGAATGGGGATTAACACACAGGTACATACTCAAATCTGCACCTCTATTGGGTATCATGTTCATACAACCAAATCTTATTTTTAACAACATTTGTCGGAACCTCCTGATGTTGACTTCTCGTGACGTAATGAAAAATAAGGAGTATATGTATATAAATAAAATTTTAAATGTATGTTTTTAACTAACCGATAATCTAAATAACCACTGGATCGATTTCTAAGACATTTTGGTATATTATTTTCATCGAACCCATGCGTGTTTTTACGTATCTGTTTTTATTATAATATTATAATTAATTTTTATTTAATATATTAAATGGTTACTTTTGGAACGATTTTGCCATTTTTTATATGAAGACATATCACCGCCGGTAATTCACTGGTCATGTGACATCAGTAAAATATTATACTGTTAGAGTATTTGTTAAGGACGTAGGGTGAATATATACAGAGAAAATTTCATAAATAGTAAATGACTGCAGAATATCAGTAAACCGTTTTTTGTATTATTCTTATTTAGATTTGTAGGCGGGTTTGCTGTTCAGATATCCTCGAACCATGTAATCAATAAAAAAAGAATCTTTCGGTTAACATCAATACGCTGCTTACAGTAAACCAAATTTGTTTACATTTATGAAATGAGCAATATGGGTACATAAGAAATATCTAACACATTTCAAATGGGTAAAATTAAAACACGTGATTATTGAAAATGTAATCATGCGATTAAAATTTCATTAACCACGTATGGTCGCTTTCCTGTTACTTATTCTTCGAAAATGGATATTAGCAGCAAAGCGACGATTGTGGATCATGTTCTTACTGTTCAGGAAATTAGATATTCAAATGGAATTTAATGTATATTTGCTCAGTGACTAATGAGATTCCTATTTCAGTCACCTAAATTATTTAGAGTGAAATGAGGTTTGGAGTTTCAAAACGCAAATATTATTTTTGCTTTAAAAAATAACATTAACACACTAAGTTATACCAAGTTTCATCGTGAAACGATCACAACTTGTATATCTACCTACGTTGTATTAGAAACTGGGCAACTCGTAAAAATCTTTAAACATTGAATTTGTTGCATTTACAAACAAAAGAAATGCACATTCTGATAAATGAGTGTCTGCTGAAAATATTGAAAGCAAAAAAAAACAAACAAAAAAACAAAAATTAAACGAAAGCGAAAAGAAACTCTCCCAACCATACGGACGATAATTGTGTTTCATGTTTTCCTTGAGTAAAAAGGAATCGATTTACGAGATCTTTGTATTAGAAATTGAGCACCATTAAAAAATCTTTAAATATTGAATTTTTGCTTAAATTTATTAGTTTGCAATCGCTAATAATCTGATAAAAAATTGAAAAACAGACGGAATTAAAAAGAATAGTACTCTTGTAGAATTTCACCCAGATTCTCGGGATTTTCCGTCAATTATGGTTTCGACTTTACCGGCAATCTCCGCACTAAGCCTAGCGTTGTTAAAAGGTTTAAATACTAATTAAGGTTTCTTTTTGTCATTGTATAAAACTGATTTTTTTAATCATTTCTTGATTGATAAGACACATTTTTTCTGTTAATGTTTTTAATATCTGTTAACAAAAAATATCTCTAAATTTTCTTGAAAAAACTTGTCTGTACTTTCACCTAGCAATTTACAGTGTTCATAAATAGCATTAATCTTTTCTTATTAAAAACTTTTATGCTCAGTCCCAACCTGTGTACTGTTGTATTCCTGTATTTGTTTAGGAAGTACTTTAATGAAATGTGCTCTTAGGACTGTTTCTAAGTGCACACTTCAGATGAAACAAACCAGCAGCAAAACCCACCCCTTCACTGTTCAGGATTCCATATACCAGACTCTTTTCTAATCGAATAGCTTCATCCCACACACCTTAGCCTTTGCAATTCCGTCCCCGTTTCTTGGTTCGCTTACGTTACTAAACCGCAGAAGGTCAATGAGTTGTAAACTTAAATCTCGCTACTCTACTCCCAAGTCACAATTACAAATAGTAGCCCTTACTTCCCTGCAGCGATATGCATTGTGTGGGTAAAAAGTACTATTTATATATAGAAGTGTTTATATATATTTTTGAGCGTGTGTGTATATATATACAATTATATATATTTTTGAACGTGTGTATATATACAATTATATATATTTTTGAACGTGTGTATATATACAATTATATATATTTTTGAACGTGTGTATATATACAATTATATATATTTTTGAACGTGTGTATATATACAATTATATATATTTTTGAGCGTGTGTATATATACAATTATATATATTTTTGAACGTGTGTATATATACAATTATATATATTTTTGAGCGTGTGTATATATACAATTATATATATATTGTTGAACGTGTGTATATATACAATTATATATATTTTTGAACGTGTGTATATATACAATTATTAATATTTTTGAACGTGTGTATATATACAATTATATATATTTTTGAACGTGTGTATATATACAATCATATATATTTTTGAACGTGTGTATATATGAAATTATATATATTTTTTAACGTGTGTATATATACAATTATATCTATTTTTAACGTGTGTATATACACAATTATATATATTTTTGAACGTGTGTATATATACAATTGATTTAAATACATAGTTATTTACTTCGTATGTGTATGCGCAGACAAAATAAATCCTTATGCTTGATTGATTGACCGAAACAGTAACTTTAAATGGATTTATTATTTGAAGAAGTTATATTTTTTGGCAACAAACCGGTTTGATTTTCAACGGTAATATATCAACATTTTTTTTATAATTAATTATTCTTATGAAGAAAACATAACGTTTCCAGAAATCAATTTCTATTTAAATCATGAGCAATTCCGTATGGATATATATATATATATATATATATATATATATATATATATATATATATATATATATATATATAGTAATTTATAAAATATATATAGCGATTAAGCTACACTGAATATTCTGCGTTTCATCCACTGTAGGATTCGTCAGGCTTATGCGCGAATTTTGTGGTTGCTTCTTGTTTTTATATATGTTGAAGATTTCTAGTTAACCAATCAGCTTTCTAGTATCCACCGCGCCCCCTCCTATCAGCCAATGGGCATGCATTTTATCGAACAAAGGATCTGTTTTAGAACTAGGTATTGAGCACTTTTGAAGTAAATACTTAAAGTTTACGCATAAATCTATACTTTCGTATATTAAATTTGTGTGAATAAATGAAGTAGTTATACATATACATATATATATATATACATGCATATATATATTTTTTTTTCTGTAAAGTCTGAGGAGGCTACATAACGGCCAAAAAATGTAACTGAACAGAAAAAAAAAACGTTAATAAAAAATAAAACGTATATATATATATATGCATGTGTGTGTATGGAAAGAGAGAGAAAGAGAAATAGAGAGATTATGATGATGATTGCTACTTCTTTACAGATTTTCCATCTCAGAAGTTAAGTGTTATCCGTCTGTGTTCACGTAGATGACTTTTAATCCAGCTTTAGTCCTACATGAAAGTGCACATGTGTGACATAAAACCTTTTCCTTCTTGTAAAGGTGATTGCATGTTAATATCGTGAATCCTCGAATGTCGTGTCAGGCCACTTTTAAATTTGCAGATTTGACAAACAAATATGACAACTTAACGTTGCGGGCTTTGCTGTAAACGCCTCCTCATTAGACTGTTGTTCCTCTCCCTGATTGCGTGATTTCAGATGATTTACACACCCAGCTTTTGACAAAAGGTATCTGCCACATACAGTGCGTCTCAGTTCCTGTTATAATTGTTCTGATATTATATTTTCTTCCTGTTTGCTCGAACAAAATATTTTAGATGGCAAAATCTACACGCTGCTCTTCCAAAATATTAAACTTTCTCTGATGGGTATTATCCACAGTGACCAGTCTTTCGCTTGGGATTCCCAGTTATGTACATTCGTTGCAAGTATTTTCAAGTTGATTTTCAGAGAATCCTTAAACTCTTTTCTTGTTTTATGTTTGGGTCTTTTACTCCTATCTATCTCGCCATAAAACAGCTGCTTAGAAATGTTGTTTTGTCCTCAATCCTAACAAAGTATCCAGTCCAGCGCATCTAATTTTTAATGATTTTCATTTCTATACTAATACTAATTGATCGTTCAAGGACTACAGTGTCAGGAGTTAGAGTCCTCCGCTTAATGTTAAACGTTCTCCGAATACAACTTTGGTGAAACATTTTCAATAACTTAAGATGCCTTCTATATACTGTCTAAGACTCTTCATTATATAGCAACCTAGTGAACACTTCGTAAACACTTTCTTTTCGATGTTATTCCATGATGTGACAACACAAGTTTCTCCAGTTTGCCAAAAGCAGAACTTGCTTTGACTATTTTACGATTTATCTCAGCATCAAACGAACAGATATAAGGAAAACACATCGTAGATTTTCACAATTAAAAAGATTATTTTTTCAGGAACATTACGATAAAAGACCCTAAATTATGTGTTACTAATATCGTTATAACAGAAGACGAAGAAAAATTAATTATCTCGAACTAACGATATTATCATCGAGTCAAGCCTTCAATGTTTATTCAATATTTGGTCAATGATGCCTAAAAGATGAAATGAGGACTTTTAAAATTTGATTTTAAAAGGTATTCGGGTGCATTATGAACGAATATCACAGTTAAATTTGTTACAGGCAAGTAATCTATACATATTAAGACTTTCATATTCACATTTTTCTTGTAATTTAAAATTTGTTCTTGTTACATAAGACATTTTACGCATGCTTCAAATAAGATAAAACACCTCTCCCTAAGTTAAGAATAGCAACCACTGAAAACAATAAGGGATACCTTGGATAATGAAGGTTTAAATCTAATAAGAACTACCTGCCGGCGACAAAGTTAACCGTGATATTTGATCATACCAATTCCGAACATCCTTGAGAATTAACTTTTTTTATTGTGAGTCTCTATTTGGTCCTCTAGACCACGATAGCCCTACAGTTTTACCGAAAAAATAATTACAAAAAATATTTCATGTTATTTATACGGTGATATGTTTAGCGTAAATTGCACATGGAATATTTCAATAGATTCCTAGAATGAACATTTTTTACTGTGTGTTTTTAACTCGTAAATATATATTTTTTTAATTTTAGCGAATGCCTTAGTGCTATCCTGCCTTCAGACACAATCCTAATTTAAACATAAACTAAAATATAATTATGTATAAGCCTGATTGAAAAGCATAGATGCCCGTTTTTGTCAGTTGATTTTACTAGTATATATCGTTTCGATTTGCCTGTTTATTGCAGCAGCTTGACACAAGTTCTGTTTCGAACCCAATAAAAGCTTTAGATTCCGATAAAACACACATTATTTATTCAGGTAGGCAGAAGAGTAACTTACCTTACTATTGGTAACATTCATTCGTTAAATATTTGAATTATTGACCTTTTTATTTTTCGTTCGTTGGCTTTTCTGCTAAATGCCCGATAACGGTTTTGTCAATAGACCTTATTAACTTCTGTTTGTTTCTTGGTAGACGTAACCAGATTTACAGGACGGAACTCAATGACGTCAGTAGCTTATATCTGTTGAGTATTCTTAATCTTACAGAGGGTTGCGACAAGGCCGAGCGCGAACAGCTGATATTAATAAATATAACCACCTCTATTCATTAATGTAAACCCACTTGAAATCCTCTAATGTTAAACTCTGTAAATACAAAGCTACCCTTAATTACTATATATAACTATAAATACCCACGCTCCCCCACACACATACATATATATTATATAAATATGTATATATATATATATATATAAATAAATAAATATATATATATATATATATATGTATGTATATATATATATATATATATATAGATGTTGTTGGTCTTTGTTTTTGCGATACGTTTTGAATTCAATTATTTACGAAAGTGTAATTTTACCTAAATGCGAGTTGGAAATAATTTTCCCTTTAACCAATTTGGTACCCCCACATGGGAAGCGGCATATATATTATTTTTAAAATATAATTTTTAAAATACAATTATCTACTGACACGTGTTTCGCATTCTACGGCTCACCAAAGTTGCTGACTCTCTCTCTCTTTCTTTCTCTCTCTCTCTCTCTCTCTCTCTCTCTCTCTCTCTATATATATATATATATATATATATATATATATATATATATGGTTAGCTGGACTATCGGTGTAATCTGGAAATAGTATGTATAACAAAAAAACATGTAAACGATAGATTATACACGTGTATTCTTCCACGTAGGTATCTAATTTTTAAAAGGTAACAATTTGAAATTATTTATGAATATAGATATTTGTTGGATTTTTGATTATAGTATATTTTAGTAAGGAATCATTGATGATTATCTTGAAAATAGTACATAATAACTGTGACTAACTGTCTGATCATATCGATGCGGAATGCCGATTCAATATGAAAAATTTTCATCCGAGTATCGTAAAATTGAATAGCCAATTATTAACTCTACATAAATATATTTAAAACGGACATTATTAATAAACAATTTTAATAAAATACAACTAAAAATCGACTTAATAGTTTACTTTTAATATATATATATATATATATATATATATATATATATATATATATATATACATTTATATATATGTAAATATCAAAATATATGTACGTAAATATCAATATCAATATATATATATATTTATATATATATATATATATATATATATATATATATATATATATATACACTAGCAAAAGTACCGTCGTTAACGGGGTTCAAAAACAGCCTACAGAAAATGGACTCTGATTTATAAAAGTATGATAGGTTATTAAAAAGAAGGATTGTAAATTTGTGTTGAATTTGGAGGTATAAAAACCCAAGCAAAATATGATGAAAGTAAAAATAAAATAGATAAACCCCATAATTTATTATACCATACCTGTTCACACTGACACACTTATCACAATATTCTGTGGATCTATATTAAAAACCTTGTTAAATTTTGCGACATATTTCCATTCTATGGAGGTCAGGTGCAAACGAACACCCTATAATTTCATTATACCATATTTCTTTCAAACTGAAACATAATTATCAAAGTATACTTACGCAGATAGATATGAAAAGTCTTTATTAAAGTTTGTGCCTATTTCCATTCTCTGGAGGCCAAACGCGAACGCAGGCCCCACAATTTTATTATACCATCCCTATTTAAGTTAAAACATACTTATCAAAGTATTCTTATGTACATCTATCTTAAAAACACTTGCAAACGTTTTTTTTTAATTTTAAAATTTTTAATTTCCATATGGGCCAGGCGCGAACGCAGCCCCACAATTTTAATGAACCACCGTTCTGCTAGATCGAACATACCCATTCCTGTGTCTCGATACATCTTCTATCATTATATGTAATCTTTCTTTTTTTAAATAGTCAACCATATAGGAGCCTATTCGTGACCACACACACACACACACACACACATACATTCAGCTTTATATTATATATATATATATATATATATATATATATATATATATATATATATATATATATACAAATACCCACTATGACAATCTTCCAACAAAGTAATCGACTGGTTTTCTAACATTCAAGATAAAAAATAACGTTAAATTTGTTTCTTTTGACATTGAATCATATTACCAATCTATATCACCTATCCTACTAAATAAATCTCTATTAATGACACGAAAATTAACTAATATAACTCAAGACGAAATTAAACTAATACTTATAGCTAGAGAGTATTTAATAACATTTGATAATAAATATTGGACCAGGAAAAATACCCCTAACCACTTCAATATTTTAATGGGATCGACGCATTCGACTAAGGTCACTGATCTAGTTGGCCTTTTCCTTTTAAATGAAATACATTGTATACTCCATAAAAAGTTCAAACTTGAAGGAGGACTATATAGAGATGATGCACTTTTCCTAACTAACTCTACTAATAAAAATTATGAAAAAAGCAATTAAAGCTCTACATAAATTATTTAAAAATTATGGACTTAGTATAAAAATCGACCCTAATAAAAAAATTGTTAATTTCTTAGACATAACCTTAAATCTTGAGAATTCTACCTTTGAACCCTATCATAAACCTAACCAATCACTACTATATGTCCACAATCAATCAAACCACCCTAAATCAATATTAAAATCAATAGTTCCCAATATCGCTTTAAGAATTTCTAGACTGTCTTCTACTAAATCCATATTTACCAAAAATGAAAAATATTATAATGAAGCCCTTAAAAACTCTGGATATAATTCACAAATTAAATTCATAAATAAAAATGATAGTAACATAAACTGTATTGAAAATAAACCTATTAAGAGCGTAATAACATATAATATGGCAATGTCTTCCCGTATACGAGTTAAGAAAAATAACCAAGAGACAAAAAATATAAAACCAAACCACAAATATTAGATAATAATAAAAATAAACAACAAACCAAAACCTGTAAACGTAAGAATAGACATAAGGATATCCTATGGTTCAACCCCCCATATTCCAAAAACCTAGAGACAAACATAGCCAGAGAATTTTTTTAAAATATTAGATAAGAGCTTCAAAGCCCCCATAGATATAATAAAATTTTCAATTAAAGTCTCTTACTCTACTATGTCTAACCTTCATCAGAAAATAATTAGCTCTAATAACAAGAAAATTAATAAGCTACAAAATACAACTGTACAAAATACATCGGACTGTAACTGTAGAAGAAAAAATAAATGTCCCCTACAAGGCTCATGTAAAATTAAAAATGTTATCTATAGCTGCACAGTATCAAAAACTCCAAATCTACATGAACCTATTAACAGCCATAACTCAACTACCAGATTAAATAATAACACCAACTTAAACCAATATACCGATCAATTACAAATCAACCCACCATATAATAATCCAACAACAGACCTAACGGAAAATAATCACAATAAGCAAGAGGTAATATATTTTGGTTCCACATCTGGCCTAATAAAACATAGAATTTCAACGCACAAACATTCTTTTAAAAATAACTCTCTGTCAAACCAAACTACTCTATCCAACTATATTTGGCAACTAAAAAATAGCAATATTTCTTTCAACTTAAAGTGGCGAATAATTGAGACTTGCAAATCATATAAACCAGGAGATAAATTATGTGCACTATGTACAAAAGAGACCCTTAAAATTTTAAAATATGAAGATATAAAAAATACAACCACACTATTAAATTCAAGACAGGAGCTTATATTTAATATATGTAGTCATAAACGTTGGTTTAAATTTAATAAATATAAACCACCTTAAATCATTAAAAATTACTTATTAGTAAAAATAGATTAATTTTTTTTTAAATTAAGTTAGACTAATTATCTCCCTTACACCCTTCAAATAAATAAAGTAAAGAAAACATGACAATTATCTCCCCTTTTAATTGAAATATAAACCGTAGCGTCTTTAAATCAAAAATACGCTAACGGAAATATTTTATTGCACGGGCGTCCCCCCTTTAAAAATTCATCATTCAATAAGATAAAAAGCTATAGCAAACATCTAAATGAGTATTTTAACCATAGTTCCTGATTTCAAAAAGCGAAAAATTAAAAGGTAAATATCTCTATATATTTTTAAAGCAAACTTATAATGTAAATTCAAAAATATATATTTTACTATATTTATTTTATATCTCTAACCCATATTAATTTTCTTCTAAATTTTAAATCCATACCTTTTATTTCAATTTTTTCAGATTCATCTGCCTTAATTTTAATGCTAGGTTTATTTATGGTGTCTTTCAAATTCAATAATAACCCTTCAAAATTTGCTGATGAGGAGACCTTGCTTATTAAAAAACTATATGTAATTATTGTACGTAACTTGATGTATACCACAATAAAAAGCATTGTTTTTCGAAACGATCGTACAGATACTTGATTTTGTTGTTGTTCCTTCTTATGAAACGGATTTTTAATTTGATTATAATTTGATTTTTAAATTTTAAATTATCAATCACATTACTTAATATATATATATATATATATATATATATATATATATATATATATATTAAGTAATGTGATTTATAATTTAAAAATTTAAAAACAAATTTAAAATTTAAAAATCAAATTTTAATTAAATTAAAAATCAGTTTCATAAGAAGGAACAACAACAAAATCAATTATCTGTACGATCGTTTCGGAAATCCGTGCTTTTTATTGTGGTATACATGAAGAAAAAGAAAAACTAAAAGATTCATCTGCCTTACTTTTAATGCTAGGTTTATTTATGGTGTCTTTTAAATTCAATAAAAATCCTCCTAAATTTGCTGATGAGGAGACCGTGCTTAACAAAAAAACTATATTTAATTGTTCTACATAACTTCATGTATACCACAATAAAATGCACGGATTTCCGAAACGATCGTACAGATAATTGATTTTGTTGTTGTTCCTTCTTATGAAACTGATTTTTAATTTAATTAAAATTTGATTTTTAAATTTTTAAATTTTTTTTAAATTTTTAAATTATAAATCACATTACTTAATATTGAATTAGCTCTAGGACATTTAACTATCGAACTTATTATATATCTAAATTACAACGAGCACTTTCTATTTCATGTATTTTAATTAAACTAGTAATTTCACTGTTACATTAAAATACACTTACCTCTTTAGACTATTGTTCTAATCTCCTTTAAATATATATATATATATATATATATATATATATATATATATATATATATATATATATATATATACGCTCATACCCACGTACATACAAGAGAAAAAAGATACGGATAATTAAAAACAAAACAATGACACACATAAATTTATTGATCAATTTGAATACAATGAAGTGTTTAGGGTTTATGAAAGCTCTTTATACCAGTCATTCTGAAGCCTAATGCTTCTCAGCAGATGAGAGAGTAAGCGGTTATATTGTTCCAAAACAGGATGTATCATGTAGTGAAAATGAAAGAAATTGATTCAAAAGAAACAAGAAATTATTGATCAGTATGAATGTACGATATAAAACACAGTAATCATATTATCGTATGAATCAGATACTTTTATTTTTATCATTGGTTTCCTGATATTTTTCTAATCAGGGTTATTTTTATTGAAAAAATCAGGCTCTTTTGGAAGGGACTCTGTTTACGTTGCTAACATCGTAAGTGAAATTACCTTGATTTATTTTTGAGATGAGAATTGCTTATTGAAATGGTAAATGTTGTCCGATGAATTCAAATAATACGAATAGTAATTGAAAGCGATTTTTTGGAACGAACAGGATTCGAACTTGGGACACCTAGGTCGTCAGTGCGTGCCGTTAACCACTGAACTTCACCCATTTCCCATAAAATGCAGTACGATGAAAAGGGGATATCTGTTATTTTCCATTTGCTAATATTATAATATGTATAATTTTTAAATAGCATAGATCTTGAAGGAGTTAATTGTAATGCACATAGCAAACATTTGTGCACTCTTGCTACCGAAAACGGATGTACGTAACGCGATATTATCGAATAACATAATGCTGAATTTAAAATGAGAAACTGTAAGATAACGTCTTAAAAATGGATAGATTAATGCCGGAAATGAATAAACTACTACTAAAACAAACGTAATTACCGAGGTTTGATTGTATGCATATAAATAATCTTATCAAGAAAACAAGAACTCTATAATAGAAATTATAAAGTGAAAGAGGATTGAAAACTAGTTTGTGGAGTCTGTCGTTTTATGTAGTTATTTACATGGGCAATAATTATACATATACCATACGTTGTGAACATTAGAAATATGTTGGTGGTAGGCAGAAACAATTGCACGTTCTGAATTCAACAAATATGATTTTTTAGTTAATTTGTTACTGTTTGTTTAAAGATTCCAATTTGTTCTGAGGGCATTGATTTTCACATCTCGTTCTACACTATTGCCCTCTTTTATATATACAGATACGCACACACCCACACACATATGTAGTTTAGAATATATATGTGTGTGTGTAAACATATACAGTCATCCATGAGCAGAATGTTTTACTGTATTAGAAGACTTCAGTGTGGCTAGACAAGCAAATAACTTTATATTGAATAATTTTGATAAATTATATATATATAAATATATATATGATTATATATATATATATATATATATATATATATATATATATATATATATATATATGTGTGTGTGTGTGATGGACTCTCCGTCGATTTTCGACGTATGGGACTCCGACAATTGACCTGAAGGTCTAGAACTCAGCGTGTCGACATTCACTTAGACGTATGTGGCACTTTAGTCCTGCTAGAGACTTGCAATGGCGACCGCAGTGGTGACAGACATATAAATGCGAGAATTTAGCTCCACACTGCTCAGTATTATTTTTTGACTTGGCTCTTGCTTCTTTTAGTTTTTCGATGCAAAACACCGAGAACTCCTTGATTTTTCTGTCACACATTTCTATCCACTTCATTCTGTCTTTTGCAGTTAGCTCAATGTTGTTATATTCAATATTTAGAACCTGCAAATTAGACTTTATTTTGTCTTTGTAACGCACTCATGGTCGTCTCACGTTTCGACGGCCTCTGTCTAATTAGCCATACAGGAGTTGCTTCGGTATCCTATCATCATCCATTCGCATCACATGACCCGCCCATCGAAGCTGTAACTGGATTAAGAAGCTTTCGATGTTGCTGATTTTACAAAGTGTGAATAAATATAATCATTCACACACAGAATGTTTCGCTATATCATAGGATTTCAACACGGCTTCACTAGCAAAATCTCTGAGCTAAGATTGAAACTCGACCGCCTAAACAGCAGTAAGCGCTTCTAACTTAGGCTATATGCCTGCTGCTAAGATGTGTAAATGAAATTACAGTGATCGAACGTATATATATATATGTGTGTGTGTGTGTGTGTGTATGTTTGTGTGTGCGTGTATGTGTGTATACAAGTATACATGTACATATATGTACTAAAACTATCTTGTGTTTATTTTACGCAAATATCCATAATGTAAATCTATGCATAATAGAATTTAGCGTAATTGTGAAATAGAACCGATAATCAAATTAAAAATACCTTTAAAAAAAAGTAATTTATTAACGTTCGTTTTTCAAAAGAGTATGAAAATTAGTTAACCTTCATATTGTTGGTCTCACATTCATAAATCCGTGTTCTGATGCTACACATATGTTAATTTGTACTTTATCAATAGACGGGAAACACGTCTCTGTTACATCAATTTTTATTTCTCCCTCTTTCCAGAGTGCTCCATTTTGGTTTTCTCCTACATAAAACTACCTTGCCTAACATTTTTCTTTCGCGTCGAAGCACATAAATAGCAATAGAAAAAAGTGCCCGGCTTTCGGCGTAAGGTTACAGTGCCGTATCTGTACTAATCTGACACTTAAGTTTCTTTGTCTTTAGTTTATAAGAGAGTGAGAGAGAGAGAGAAAGAGAGAGAGCGAGATTATACAAGATATGAGAGAGAGGGAGAGAAAAGACAAGTTAACAAAAGAGTGAGGAGGAGAAATGAAGTACATTAATAAATTTTATATATATATATATATATATATATATATATATATATATATATATATATATATATATATTCGCCGAGTTAACATTTCGTGTTTTACTTTCATTTGTATTTGTTAGTGTAGATTGGAAAAGGTGTTACTTTTTGATTGATCTCCGAGAATAACTTAAAAAAACGTGAACCCATCGTAACGAATAACCATGATTAAAAATGGAAGTGAATTCACAGTTCTACCCCCCCCCCGCGAAAATTTTTCAATTTATTCTGACACTAAGAAGAATCTACTCTCCCGTGCGGGAAATAATTAAACTCTAACATCATAAGCGTTTATAGCACAATAGATCACTCTTCCCCCGACCATCAACATTTTAAAAAGAAAGAAAGAGATGAAGAGAAACGGGAGCTAAAAGAGTATTTTTATCAAGACTTGTAAACTTGGCTTTCGCCCAGGTCTAACAATCGCTACCCTTGTTATTGGAGGAATTTTCAAAAATTGTTTGCGTTATGAAGTTTTGAGTTATAGAAGTTAGCTGCAAACAAGCCAAAGAGAAAATTCTTCTGATATAAGCTGGGCAAATAGCGTGTGAGGAATAAACACGTTCTTTCATCCGACAAAACAAAGATTTGTTTTAAAGAAAAGACGAACAAACCAATGAATTATGAGATTTTGTTTTGGAAATCGCTCGAGACAAGACTTGAAACCATTTTATGTAAAGAGCAAAAAAAAAAAAAAAGAAAAACGGAAGATGATTATCGCATAGACGCAAGATACTTAGATACTTAGTTTTATTAGATAAATGTTATAGATAGGAGGAAAACAGTAAGTAAGAAGGGATTTCTACAAGCCTGGTGTACTTGGGTAGAACGTACCTGAATAATGAACAAGTTTTTAGTTTGGAGGAAAACTAAGCAGGGAAAGATTTCGAGGATTTTCTATTTCTGGGAAAGAAAATACTGGAATATTAATCTGTAATACAGGGACGTATCAAAACATTAAGTTTAGTGAGTTTTGAAGAAATGAAACAAGGAGTACATCAGACATTTCTGAAGAACAATTGTTTTAATATTTATATAAATAAACTAAAACAAGCAAAATCAAGTCAATGAAGATACGTTGCAGTGAGGAACACAGGTGCGCTCACTCAAATTACAGGTACGTTCCTTCACTCTATCAAGAACCCTTAAATTAAAAACATATTCACCAGCTAAAATATGACAACAGTACCCAATACATGGTTTGACAATAGTTTTATAGAGATGGAGAAAAGACTCAGGTGTGTGAAAGCGTTTAGAATGAACTAATTGTGCGTGAGACAGAAAGAACCTACAGGGGAAATTTGATGAAAAAGGGAGACCTAGAATTGTTAGAGTCGATTTTAATTGGGAGCAGAGCGATCCATGAGGATTTCAAGAAGAAAATGGACGCGGCCAAGTTAGAAAGACGAAAATGTTAGAAACACGATGTGTAAATAAATAGATGAAGAGGAGAAAATGGAATAAAACTAGAATAAAGGAAAAAAGAAAACAACAAGAAGAAATAAGAGAACTATAAAATGATATGAAATTGTAATATACACAGTAAGTAAATAGCAACGAAAATAAGTAGAAAAATAAGAAATGAGAAATTAACGCGCCGTCACTTTGCGATCACTCGCAGATGAATAATGTAAACACATGTCGAAAGCAGTTTCATTAGTTTTCTATATATTCTAAGCTATTTGCATACTAATATGCTTACGTTAAACATTGAAAATAAAATAAATATAAGACATTATCAAGGGTGCTGTAAAGAAGCTCTATTGTGTACATGGCACAATAGCATATATATATATATATATATATATATATGTATATACAAAACCACAATAATTCTACGCATAGAATATTATTTGCGCATATATGACAATGTATCAACCACTACTCTTTCTCTTGAACAGAGTCCAATAAAGAGTCTTCAATCTCATAGATCTGGCACAGTTTATCAAATTCTATCCTTTCTTTACAATGTTTAATCCCCGTACTTGTTTTAAAATTACTTAAATGGAATGTGCGTTGAAAGAGCCTCCCTCGGATTAAATACCCTGGACCAACCCAAGAAGCAAAATCTTAGACCTTCACTTTGATGCTGGGAAACTCTTACTCGATATCTTCCTTCGAACTATTCGACTTTGAAATTTTTTTTACCTTTATCATGTTCTATTGATTTGTATTAGTTTCATACAAACAGATATCTTGCTGCTAATTTCCTCATTATTGGCTAGTTCTAATTTGATCTGTTAATGGGAGATAGGAGTATTACAAAAGGTAAGGCGCCAAGATTTAGTGTTGGAGCATATAAACATCCATTCATCAGAACATTTTATTTTGTCTATCTATCTATCTATCTATCTATCTATCTATCTATCTATCTATCTATCTATTATATAAAAGGGACTTTGTACGTGTGTGTCTGTATTTATGTGTGTGTATGTGTAATTTCCAATCCTATGCGCTCGAAAATAGCTGGGGCTATTTTTATGAAATTTTACACGAAGGTACTTTATACACATCCCACTATTCTTAAATAAGTATTCTCTATGAATGCATTCGATAAGTATCTATAATCGAAAATCGAAATAATCCGATGAAAGATAGAAAAGGCGATTTTTCATTTTAAACACAAATTCAAACTATTATCATCCCATAAGCAGTCATATCAGGCATATAAAATCGCACCTGTTTTTTATGGATGTTTTAGTTGGAGTACAATTGAAGCACAAGTCTTGATTTTTTTCATTTTAAAGTTCAAAGCCACAAATTATATATAAACTATTTTTTAATCAATGGTAGCTTCCCTACAGTGCATTGTAGACTACATTGTATCTGGACTACGTAACTGTGGGGAAGCATGTGAAAATGGTGTGCCGCGATGGGTCCCAAACTACAGAGGGCAATGAGTCGATTTGATTGAAAAATGGGCAATTACACCGGTTTTAATGAAAATAACAATTATGAGTGTAAATCATTCGTCAATCATAATGCAATCCCAGGCAATCTAGGGCTCTCCTGCTAGTTATTAATACATTTCATTATGTTAATGTGAAAGTGCAGTTTTGTCAACACCTTCTTATAAAATCAAAGCAGATTCTGGTGGGGTCACTTCTATTTGACTCGTCTACATTACTATTAATCCAAACTGTGGCAGAATATTAAGATAGGTCCCGAACTATCGACCAAACTCTAACTCCTGTCCCATCGCCGCAATTTTTCATCTCTGTGCTTGTTTGACAATGGAATGTGTACCGCATCAGGGTAAACATCCCAGATTAACTCAACGAGCATAAACGCATCATCAGTTTTACTTTATATATCCTTAAATGCTAGGAAGTCCTCTACTTTACCAGTTTCTTTCTTAAAACTGCTAGACTTTGGAATCCCCGACTGATTTCCTGCTTCCCTAATTAGATAGTGTTCCTGTATGTTTGATTCCAAATAGTAGCCCTTACATCCAAATGGGGCTGAGATTTGTTTGGGTTGAGTAACAGTAAAAAAAATAAGCTACAAACTGCTAAAAAAAGATTTTGTAAAAAATAAGGAAAGAATGAAAGAAAATGAAAGAATAATACAGAATCACGAATATGTACAACTAAGAATACAAGATTAAAAGAAGAACGATTAAAGGGAATGAAGGTTAGTGTAAAAAATAATTACGTTTACTTTTTTACGTTCAATTTCAAAAATGTCTTTCATAATAAACTTTTTAATCAAACTAAGAACCATTAGAATCGACATTATTGCTTTTGACAACGAAATACAAATTTATTTATCTCATTAGCATAGAAATCCGGAGTTCTGGAAGTGATAAAATCATTGAACACACATTTGGCGTCATCACGGCTTTTGAAGCATTTTTTTCGCAGGAAGTTCTTAAGATGCTTGAGAAAGTGATAATCGGGGGGCGAGAGGTCCGGTGAATATGGCAGATGAGGCAGTCTCGTAGCATAATTCTTAGGGTCAGTTGAGCAACATGCAGGCGAGCCTTGTCATGGAGGAGAATTGGTCTTTTATATTGACCAATCTCGGGCACATACGTTGGAGCTTCTGGTGCATTTCGTCAATTTGTCAGGAATACTTCTCCGCTGAAATCGCTTCGCTCAGATGGATGAGACCGGCCGCAAACCACCTGACAGTCACCATAACCTTTTTTGGTGCAATTTCGGCTTCAGGAAGTGTTATTGAGCTTCTCCAGCATCCATCCCTTGTGTTGAACGTCGTCGGTTGTCGTAGAGGATGCATTTCTCATCACACGTTAAAATCTGCTCGAGAAATTGACCGCTTTTATTGCGCAGAAAAGCGTAGAAGACACCCAAAAACGGCGATTTTTTTTATTATGATTCAATTCATGCGGCACCCATTTATCCAACTTTTTTTACTTCCATATTTGCGTTAAATGGCGGACGACTTATAAGTGGTCGATCTCAGGGGTCAACAGCAACTGCTTGTGTGGTTTTGCGAAGATCGGCTTCAATTATGGCTCGCAAATGTTCGTTATCAACCGCAGTCGGCCGGGCGTGGCCGTCTTCATCCTCGAGGCTTTCGTCACCATTGCGAAATTTTTTAACACCCCTTGTGCCACACGTTCGTGAGAAGTTCCTGGGCCAAATGTATCACTGATATCAGGATCTGTCTCAGCAGTTAGTTTGCACTGGAATAAAAACATCGTGCTGATTTAATTTTGTCCATGCTGTCGAAAAGCCTGCAAAAAATGAATGAAGAGATTGAGAACGGTAACGAATAAAACAATTTGATAGAGCGATAAATGCGCTTTAAAATATATATATAACATGGCTCTATATATGAATTAATTAATTCAGAAATAATATATAAAAGTAGCATATGTGAGAAAACGATATTATTTTTGCATCAACGACATAATTAAATTAGGTTTTCCTGCTAATCTAACACACCATATAAAAGTAAAACATAATTCAAGAATAATGATAGTATTTCTGAACGCTTTCATGACCGTATCAATCTTCAGATGTTTATGTGTAAAGTGAAAAAAACATCTCACTGTTTAATTCATTACAGTCTCCTGTTATATACAATCCCAAATAACAGCTTCTAACGTTGCAAATGGCGAATGCTTTGTGATAGACCTTTGAAAAATGACTCTTATACAGGTTGCATAATTGACAAAAATTAAAGGGAAAAGAAAAAAAATGTAAAAGATAAAAGTTACTATTTTCTTGTAGAATCCGAACGCTACGAATCCAAAATGATGAATTTTTCAGTACTAAAATATTTGAACTTTTTCTCTCAGTCGGACATCTTTAAATATGAGCTTCTGTGATAATAGACTGTCTCCGTCTAATGTGGAAAATGCCTGCAGGAATTTGATTAGTAGCCAACGTTGCTGAGACAAATAAGAAAACCATGAAATGAAAAAAAAAAGCAACAAAAAACAAACAAACGAGCAAAACAAACAAGCAGAATAGAGGAAATATTCATTTATAAAATGTAATGTAGTTCATGTATTTGAAGCGATGTATGTGAGGAAGCAGATGAAAAACAAACAGACACCCAATTTAACTACCATGGTGTCCACCACGTGGAGACATTTCTCTCAAGAAGTTCGCAAGGCAAATTACACACACACATACCTACGCATACATAAATAATAACATGCACACATATATCGCTTCCGTTTTCTATTCTTTATCACCTCGTTGCTGGAAATAAGACACCCAACCGTGTGTCAGACAGTCACTTACAATGCAGATATCCCGACCGAGAGATCTTTTAAAGATTCTTACCGTCGCTTAATTTTTTTATTAGGTTGGTACAAAAATAATGTCGTTTTCTTCGTTCAAATTCATGTATAAAACGACACTATTTTTTGCACCGACCTTATATTTCTCTTACACTTCGCCGTTTATATTCATCAGTTGCTTTTTCAATTACGGTACAATGAGAAGTCCAGATAATTATGCACGCGTGCATGAAAAACTTAGGTTGTTATTAAATTAATAATTTAAATTTATTAAAAAAAAAAACAAAAACCAAAAATGAATTGTATCTTTCTACGATATACCAATAGATGTTTAATTTCTATTGTTTTCTACAGTAAAGTCATCGAGCATTGTTGAGCACAACCCGGCGACAATCGTTTCATTGGCTATTGCACGATTATGCAGGATAGACACTTGGTTTCCAAGATTACACTACTTACACTTGATCTTTACCTTATAATACTCAGCGTCTAGCAAGGGGGCATAATGTAAAATTTTAAAGTCCTTTTTATGACTCTACTGCAGATTGAACACCGGCTATCCGGCCTAGGAGTGCACACATTAATCGTTATATCAAATAGACTATTCATAAACTTAATTTTGATATAATAATATATTTTGAAAGGATTGCTAGTTTACGTTAACAAATTTTGAAAATTCCATCAACAAAGCTTTTTTCCTTAAAACAACACGCCTGTGGAACTCTATTTTCCTGCTTTTCATCTAACTAAAATATGTACGCCTTAAAGTCCAACATGAACAAATTCTTGATAAGCCATCCAATTAAGTAATAAAATTTACCAAATTTCCACGACTAACGATTACTACGACCTGTTCTCTTTGACAAATATACACTCATTAACGTTTGCCCTCGAATAGCCTCCAAGCCTTGATAAGTGGTGATTTTTATAATATATATATATATATATATATATATATATTAAAAAAAAAATATATATATACATATATATATATATTACAAATATATATATATATATTAAATTAATATATATATATATTAAAAAATATATATATATATACATATATATATATATATTACAAATATATATATATATATATATATAAATATATATATATATATATATATATATATAGCATAGTTACATTAACACACCGCTTTTTGCCAAATAACCAACGTAAAGCAACGAAGAACCTGACTAATTTTTAATGGGTGACCATTTGGAAACACTAGACGCTATATGTGCTCTCCGCTCATCTCGACATTGTTTCCAGTCGTACTGAATTAATAACATCTTGAAAATGTTATTAAAACAGTGCCGACTCAGGACCTATGTGCTTGGAGATAGCACAACTTGTGCCACAAGAATTTATCACACAGACATCTTTTAGGGAGTATCTTGTCTGTCAAGGCTGAACGGAACCTTATATATATATATATATATATATATATATATATATATATATATATATATATATATATATATATATATATATATGAACACTTTTATTTAAAAAAAATCAACGCAGGTAATTTGGTTGTGTATTAGAGCTGATACATATTCAATGTAGCCGCCTTTAATCTAAATCACTGCCTCGATACGGGTCTGAAACTGATAGCTTGTCTTTTTCACAAGCGATGGCGTGAGCTCGGCGAATATTCGACGGATGGCGGCGATCAGTTTTTCTTTGGTGTTGTAGAAGATCATGTTCGTGATGGTTTCGACGTATGATTACACAAAGTAGTCTAGCGGTGTTAGGTTGGGGGATGAGGGAGGTCAGTGAGGTAAGAGTACAAAATCGTAGCACTTCTTTTAAAGCCAAGCCTTGGTCTCTTTCGACTTGTGGACCGGCGTTGAGTTCTGCTGCTCTAATCAGGGTCTGCCAGCGTCCAGCTGATTGTACCAAAGGATCACCAAAGTCTTCAGTACATACAGGTACACTTTGGTGTTGACTTTCAAGCCGACTTCGAAGATGTGAGGCGGCATGATGTTGCCCTCAGTTAAAACCACGCCAAAGACAATAAACATAGCCGAAAACTTCGTTGAGCTGTGCCCTCAAGGGTTTTACTGTCCGCATTTGCATTTTGAGAGTGCTAGTCACTTGAATCGGTAGAAAGCATGAGCTTCATAGCGGCGCATCACCAATATCGCTCGTTGAACATTGTATCATTTTCAAATATGATAGAAGGTTCCGATCGCTCTTGGGGATTGTATACAACTGTTCACCTGGTAGATATCTTACAACAATTGGATTGTTGCAAACGGAATAATGTTACAAATGTCAAGTAAAAACTACATTTCGCAAAAGCATCCTAGTATAAAGTATTTCAATTAACCAGTATAAAATGACAGTACCGAAGTTTCGTCGGTTTTAATTGACGGCTATGTATTAAAAATCGGCTTTATATTTTCAGACAAAATTTCTAGCACTGTCCCGTAGAAAATGTTAAAACAGCCGGTGATAAGACACAGGGCCGTTATTGTTTGTATTATAGAGATGTTAGGCTATGTTTATTTATTTATTTTATTTGAATTCTTTTTTTGAATTTTATGCGTATTTTATTAGTGTATATCGTTTGTAAAATCACTCTTTATCGTTTAATAACAAAGAGTTCCCCACGAAAGTAGATTATCTGAAATCATTTAGATAACAACAAGCAATGCACACATAATAAAAAAAAATTGACTCATAACAAACAATATGACACATAAACAAACATTAACCACTAGAAAACGCTTTTTTATGAGGGAATGATTGTCTATACCCGATAGCATGAAATGCTGTAATAAGAGAAGATCTACACGTCCCACGAGGTTTGTGTATTTCTAATTAGATAACGCTATCTATTGCGAAGCTTTTCCACATTGAAACGGCATCGTGCTTATTACTATTTGCGCACTTTACAAATTGAAAAAACAAATATTTGGCAAAGAAAGATAACAAGTCGAGGAGAAATATAATACAACTGTCTCTTTCAGTTAGAAATACCAATACTTATTTTGAAATTTTTAATTCATTTTCAAACTAATACTGATCTCTGATAGTTTATTCTCTGCAACTTTGATTCTTCTTAATTGTTTTGTCAATTTTTACTACCTGACTGCAATTGCAGTACTCTACCCAGTTGACATGTCCAGCCGCATATGTCCAAACATAATGTAATTCATTATAATATGTAGAACTTAACATATTGTTAAAACTGTGTGTGTATTTATTGATATATTATTTAATCTACGACTGAAATTTGCAACAGATGAGCATAATTGATCGTATTTACTTGGCCCCCCCCCCCCAACAATGACCAAGCGCAACATAAAGATTCGATATTTTATTAGTAATAAGGTCTTTTATGTACTATTGGCTGTATTCTCCAATACACTTTGGTCCTTAATGTATTTTTCTCTTTCTCTTTCAATATACATACATACATACATACATACATACATACATACATACATACACACACATATACATACATACATAATACTATATACATATATACATATATTAGCTGGCGGGGCGACCGGCTTTGCCCAGTCGTAAAATACGCTTAAATATGATATTTTAATTTGTCCAGCTTTCGTATATATTATTACAGAGTCGTTATTTCCAAAGTAAAAAAAAAAAAAAAAAAAAAAATACGTAGCATAAACGTTTATCAAAGCCAACTCACTACGCAAAAATAATCAATATTTTTTGGCCCACCCCCGATGAAAAGAGGGTTGACCTGTAAATTCACCCTTATCCGTTCGCCCGTTCGTCCGTCCGCACTTTTCTCAATAACTACGCCTTGGAATTTTAAGTAGGCTTTAAATGCAAGGGAATTCCATCTCCTATATAACGTTGCTCTCTTAGTTGAATCCAAAATACCAAAAATGCCCTGATTTACAAATTAATTTTCTTTACTGACTGAGGAGAAGACAAATATAATGTAGGATAAGAACATATACTACACTTTGCTGCTCCTCAAAAGGCTAAGGCCAATCATGATTTTTATCTTTAAGCATATTTTATTCATTTGCCGTAGTGGTTTACTATAACACACACACACACACACACATATATATACATATATATATATATATATATATATATATATATATATATATATATATATATATATATATATATACTAGCAGTGACACTTGATTTTGTTCGGGATAGAATGCAGCTCAACAAATATTCCGCATTTCCAATACTTATATTGTCACCACGGTGCATTGAAGAAGCTGCAGATGCATCCTCGCCGTCCCTTGGTCCACAATACATTGTTATCTATATTGCACCGGAGAGACTCTACAATTCACTTTATAACATTACTAGCAAAATGACCCGAAGTTACTCGGGATCGAATGATGATCAACGAATGTTTCACACTCCCATATTTTGATTTCCATCAAAATCAGCGAAACCACCCATTTTTTAATCAAATCGATTGATTGCCTGCCCACGTTATGAACCCATAGTAATGTGGAGGACTTACCGTTGATTTTATAAAATTATTATTACATATCATATTATGAATTAAAGTATAACATACAAAGGTCAAATATTATGCTTTAAGCAGAAATATTCATTTTGAACCCGGCCCTGCATATCAAGGAAATTACTGCTGATTTTATGCCTTGCTCTACTGGTCGTGGGTTCATAATGGCTTGAATTTAAGTTATAAATTAAAAAGGCATGTGTTACAGTGCAAATGTGCTTTAATAAGAAAAGTCATTTCAAGGCACCCCTGTAATATCAACGAATCTACCATTGATCTCATACGTCGAGTCATACGGTTTATGTTGTAATAAAACTTCTAAAATGCTCTTGCCATATTAGGATGTGTAAGGTGTTAACTTTGGTAAGAATCGCCTGTTTCTTCTTTGATGGGATAATTTGATTGTCGGCTATCGATACTTATCTTAAGACTGGACACATTCTGACACAAAATCTATCAAAGAACACTGCCAAGCACATAAAGCACCTTCGTGTAAAATTTAATAAAAATTGATCCTACCGTTTTCGAGTCCGTATGTTATAACTTTGCAAATCCCAAATACACCTTGCGATACTTAAGACAATTCATTATTGGCATAAATATGTGTAGTTTACCTAACAAATAATTAATAATCATCCGATAAATTTATTTTAAATTAATATTATCACGTAAGTCATTTATGAATATATAAAGAATACACGTCTTAATGCTGAGCTCTTTGCGATATATAAGTATATACGACGGTTCGAAATAAGTATCGCCGATTGAAACATTCATATTTATCTCTGTTTATCCCAAATGTTTAACTATTATTTCAAATGAGTTTTTTATTGAAATTATAATCATATAAATATACTCTTATCTATTAAGTAGAAAATACTGACACGTTTTAATAGATTGATTGATTGCTTTATTTTAACGGCAGTTCAAACTTGGTAAACATTATCTCTCGAAAAGTGTCCAACATGATATGCCCGGATTTGATATTCACACACACACATATATATATGCACATAATCACATATACAACTACAGGGATACATATATCTAGATATACTTGCACATCTACGTATATACGTATATGAATTCATTTATTTATTTGTTTCTTTTGGACTGTTTTCAATTTTGTAGTAGATGCCATTTTTTTTCAGGAATATTTTTCTGCTAAGCAAAACATTAAACATTGTAAATATTAAAGTATTTCTTTTTTAATTTGAAAAAAAAGGGTCAAAAACGGACATAGTTCTATGTCCTATTCAGTGATTTTCTTAAATAATAGAAGTTATATATTCCTGTTTTACCCGTAATTTAGTTTATACATGAGATGCACTGATCTTTCTGTTTCTTGTAGCTCGTTATCACTATCGCTTCAAACACTTTTTCGCACGTGACGATATTCATTTTTTTTAAATTTTTACAAAACAACCATTAAATCGTTTATAGTTTAGCGTTGTCATATATAGGGTTCGTGATTCATTGCCCCACTTGTGTCAATAAGGTTCAGAAGCGTATCTGTAATTTGGCTGCAAATACTCGCTCTTCTCTGCATCATCTTTCTCACAGATATTATGTTGACTGTTGTAAAGTGTTCTATAAATTCTATTATTTTATGTGTTCTACAGAACTGTTTGATGTATTCTTTGTTTCGTTGATTGCATCAAGTTAAACTCGTTGTGGTGATGGTTTGCACAGAATCGATATTTTTAATGCCACGATATAATATATTTTCCTACTTCAGTAACTCTTTCCAAAGAGCATCAAGCTCATATAAGTTGTTAACTGTTTTCATCCGATCTATTGACCTTACTCTGATGCTTTTTCGATAATCATGTTTTGTTTGTTTTTGTAACGTCCAAAAAGGCGTAAATTTCTATTTTGTCTCGAGGGGGTTTTCGATTAAAATATATATGAAAATTAATGACCTACCCTTTTCTTGAAAAATATATAGAGTCAATCGATATCCTCCATTACATGAGTAATCTTATCAATGTTTGCATTCGAATGAGAACTTGTTCAGAGAATAATTACAACAGCTTATCATATTTAGATAAAAACATTGTCAAAATTATGGCGAACCTATAAAAAACTTAGATAATAGTTTAAACTTACGGATTTAAAGCTTAAGAATTTATAGTGAACATTTTGAAGCAAATATAAAATATTTAACAGTAGATTTTAGTATTTATTTGTTATGCATCTTTCTGCAGTTTTAACAGAGCTTCATTCTAAATTGGTTCCGATATTACAAATGATTAATTATCATACTAAAAGAGTTTCTTATTTTTAGTCGCGTGCAAGCGACCCTATAAGCCACTCCGTCGGTCGGTCGGTCGGTCGGTCGGTCGGTACGTCCGTAACACTTTTGTGCTAAGCCATTTGATTAAGATCAAAGGCCTGTTGCTAATAGATACTGCTCTTAGGTTTTTAAGTTTTTCTTGACCTTTTGACCAAGATCCAAGTGTAGTATCTGTTCCGGCAGATACTGCACTTAAGATAATTTGTACCAGTCAATGGAGGGGCAACCCTCTATACTGGGACAATTATTATTTTTGGTAACCAGAGTGACCCCTTTTAGGGGAGCTGGTTTTTACCTCACATTAAAAACGGCCTTGTGCCTAATTTGCTCAGTGGGGGAGCAAATAAATACCATCTGTTCCGGCAGATGCTGCACTTAAGATAATTTGTACCAGTCAATGGAGGGGAAACCCTCTATACTGGGACAATTATTATTTTTGGTAACCAGAGTGCCCCCTTTTAGGGGAGCTGGTTTTTACCTCACATTAAAAACGGCCTTGTGCCTAATTTGCTCAGTGGGGGAGCAAATAAATACCATCTGTTCCGGCAGATACTGCAAGCAAAGACCATATGTGTGGGCAACCTCACATATAAGACCTTGGTCAATGTAGGGGCAACCCTTCATACCAATTGTCACTATCCAACTCCCCTACTCCCCGGGGAGTTGGTCCCCATTTCCCCTTCACTCCTCACATTAAAAATCGGCCTTGTGCCTAATTTGCTCGGTGGGGGAGCAAATAAATACCATCTGTTCCGGCAGATACTGCAAGCAAAGACCAGATGTGGGGGCAACCCCACATGCCTGACCATTAACCAGCTCCCATTTCCCACCTCTCGGGAGCTGGTCCCCTTTTTCCCTTCCCCCTCCCTTCACTCCTCACATTAAAAATCGGCCTTGTGCCTAATTTGCTCGGTGGGGGAGCAAATAAATACTATCTGTTCCGGCAGATACTGCAAGCAAAGACCATATGTGGGGAAACCTCACATATAAAACCTTGGTCAATGTAGAGGCAATCCTTCATACCAATTGCCACTATCCGGCTCCCCTACTCCCCGGGGAGTTGGTCCCCATTTCCGCCTCACTCCTCACATTAAAAATCCGCATTGTGCCTAATTTGCTTGTTGGGGGAGCAAATAAATACCCTTTTCTTGTCCTTTTGGCAAAGATCAAAGTGTAGTATCTGTTCCGGCAGATACTGCAAGCAAAACCATATGTGGGGGCAACTCCACATATAAGACCTTGGTCAATGTAGGGGTAACCCTTCATACCAATCATTACTATCCAGCTCCTCTACTCCCTGAGGAGTTGGCCCCCAGTTCCCCTTCATTCCTGACATCAGAAATCGGCCTTGTGCCTAATTTTCTCGGTTGGGGAGCAAATAAATACACTTTTCCTGGCCTTTTGACCAAGATCCAAGTGTAGTATCTGTTCCGGCAGATACTGAAAGCAAAGACCATATGTGGGAGCAACTCAACATATAAGACCTTGGTCAATGTAGGGGCAACCCTTCATACCAATTGTCACTATCCAGCTCCCCTACTCACCGGGGAGTTGGTCCCCATTTCCCCTTCACTCCTCACATTAAAAATCGTCCTTGTGCCTAATTTTCTCGTTAGGGGAGCAAATAAATACCCTTTTCTTGTCCTTTTGGCCAAGATCAAAGTGTAGTATCTGAGCCACTTACGTTTTTCCTTTCATCCTTTACCGACTGGCCGTACTCCCCCTCCCTGCACAACACCTAACAGCTCTTGTCGAACTCTTGTCGCTTCTTTGGGACAGAGGAAGACACTGGGTGAACAGACAGGTTTGTATCACACGTCCGTTGGGACGTGTGATACATACCTGTTTTTTCACCCAGACACTTGGGAATGCCGGACTTGAAGTATCATCGAGACGCTGAGAGGCTGGCCTTCCTGCGCCACTATATGCAAGATGACCAACCGCGCCACTCTGTAGTTAGTGCCGCCTTCCACGACCTCGTTATCGACCCTTCTATCGAGAGCCGTCGCAGGTTGCAGGGAGAATCTGCCTGCATAAAAGAGTGCCGAGCCGCGCTAAAATGAGTATCAAGTTCCAGCGACCTTGTGACTACCCGTAAGGAATTCCACAGGTATCTAGTGAAGGGGGCCGCCGACGACCCGCTATGCGCACGTTTGGGTTGGCAACAAAGTGAGATCCGCTCCGTGTGGAGATGGGCGCCAGGTTCGAATCATCTGAACAATTCGAAGTTCTCTCTGACCTGGCGATTGGCCCGAAATGCTCTTCTACTCAACAACATACAATGCAGTTCCGGGTTTTTGTAGGACAACGGCTGTAGAAACGACTGAACACGCTGTATTCGATTGCCGCGAACACCGCTGGTACTTGCCGTATGTCAGGGAGGTGACGGCTCGCATCGATCCTGATCATGTTGCCCAATAAAGTAATTCTAAGTCACGTACTTTTTATTTATTTAAGTCATTTCAGCCTATTTTTCGGTCATTTTAGTTTATCTTGTAGAATTTCATGTCAATCCTGCATTCAGGCATTCATTCATTACACGAGAGCACGCGACTAATGGCTATCAGCCTTGTTCAGGTAATATTTGATTCCTGCACGTGCTATACGAGTATATTTAACCGAAAATGTCCCCAAAGGAAAATTGTTGCTTCATCTGGTGAAGGACATTCTCAGGTAGAAATTGCCAGAGCGATGGAGTGTTCAATAAAAAGCGTTCAAACAATGATTAAAAGGTACGAGAAACCAAAGTCCTTAAAAAATGGAAAAGAAGAAGGCGATAAAAAGTCTACAACTGTCAGGGAACACAAGTCTTTATAAAGGGAATTCCTCGCAGATAGGAAAAAAGTTCTCCAAAGCTCGCTGCTGAACATAAGAAGGATAAAAAAAAAACATACCAGCTTGGACAGCGAGAATAACGTTGTTAGAAGCGGGGTTAAAGAGAACACAAAGCAAAAAAATAAGCTATACTTGTCTAATCCTATTAGAAAAAAACGACTGGAATTTGAAAAAAAAAAATGAGAATTAGACACGTGATGATTGGGCCAAAATTGTTTGGTCTGACGAAACTAACTTTGAGTTCAATTAACTGCTTCTGTTTCCTAAACTTTTAAAGGGACACTTAAGTTTTTTTTATGTCAATACACATCCATAACATCTATTGTAATATTGTAGCAAATTCCCATTTTTTCATCAGATGTTTGGCACCCCTGGAGAAGTTTCTAATCGCTGTAGAGAAGTAGAAGCATTGCATTCTGATTATGAAAACTCTCAAATTTGGAGGAGGAAGCTTAATGGTTTGGGTCCGCATGGCTTTTAAGGCGCTGGACTGTTGTACACATGTGAGGAGAGATTGAACACCACACTTTATACTAACATGTTGGACTAGGTTTACCAAAACCTCTTTATCTAAAATATTAAATAATATTCTGATATAATTTTATAATAAGACAATGCCCCATGCCATACGTTTAAAGTGCCAATGGTTATGTTTGAGAAAAAAGTGATTGCAGTGATAAAGTGGCATCCTCAATACTAAGACCTAAATCCTATTGAAACTTCGTTGTCTTAACAAGGGAACAAGTGAAAATGCACACATATTCATAAAAAAGAATTAGAAACCAAACGTCATGGCGCGTGTCAGAAAATAGACCCTACAATCTTCAATAATTTAGCCAATAATATGCAAAAACGAATACAAACTATTATCAAGATAAAAAGAGGAAATACTAACTATATATTGTTGTTTAAATAGATTTATTAATGTTTACCCATTACTCTTAACCCTAAAATATATATTTTAATCATAATTTCGATCCTTCATTGGTGCTTCATAATTTTGACCATAGCTGTATTCTGATTATTACTCTTAAGAACAGATTTTGTTTTAAAAGCCATACACATTTGTACGCAAACGTTTTGATATTCTAAATTTCAACCGCATAGATGAAAAGCTATATATGTTTTATGTATCTTTCTTGTGAAATATTCAATATTCAATTTATATAATTTGCTTTAAATTTTATATGTCTCTTTTCGGCAATCAGCGTTGTTTTAAATTCCGCTTTCCTTACAAATCAAGTTTAGTTTATTTTCTGATGTATTTAGAACCATAAATCTGTAAATCGACAAGGGAATTCTTAATCTTAAACATTTCTTAAATTAATCGTCGATACGTACTAATTTAAGTTTTATTTGCTACTAATTGTATGTTATTTTTAATGAATTATTTTATCAGATCTAGACGATGATAAACGGATGAATATCATTCGATATAATCTATGAATTATTCTAATTCCATTTATTCTTTTGTGTTTGATTTATCTAGTCTTGCTTTAATTTTTTGTTAAGTTACTAAAATAGTATTTTTCGAACATCTCTTATTATCATGATGTATATACCAATGCTCTATTGTTTATTTTACATTTTATTGTTTTTTACAATAGTACATTTTTTACATAGGAATTACCACTTATCAAGGCCCATAGATCACTCGAGGATAAGGGTTAAGAGTGTACAGTAGTCAACTGGACAATATAGTAATTGTTAGTAATAGAAATTCGGTAAATTCGTTAACTTAAGTGGAACAGCTCATCAAGAACTTGTTAACGCTTGACTTAAAGACAATCAGATTATAGTCAGCTGGAAAGTAGGCAAACGGAAGACAGTTCCACAGGCGTGCAGTTCTCTAAGAAAGACGCTTTGTTCGTGGAATCTACGTTTAGGTATAGACACAAATAAAAAGTGGCGAAATTATTGAGTGTTTTTTCAACTATACGAGTGTTTCTTGTGAAAATTTGGCGAGGAGGGACCAAAGATTGATGCTCATCGAGCATTTTCCATAAAAATAACGATAAAGCAGAGAAAAACTCGCAACATCTCCTCTGTGAGATAGAGATTGTTTATACAATAAACTGACTAACATTTATGAGTATGGTTTTTGATGCAAACATATTTAATTAAAATATATCTATATTTATATTTGTGTTAATATTAATGTTTTATTTTCTGCTATCTTCTGTGAGAGAAGTACATACATATATTTTCGAATGTTTAACTAAATTTTTATATCAACGAATAATGATATAGTTTTGGTAATTAATAAATTAAAATATTTTTTTCTGTTTTCAATTATCGTATTCTAAATTAAATAACTCTATCAACACTACTAACATCTATAAAATAGAATTAAATTTAAATTCTGTATTATATAATTGGTGCTTACAACAGAAACAATACCATACCTAAAGGTTATTGGAAGTTGATTGAAGCATCAACTAGTGTAAACAAAAAAAAATATTAAAAAACAAACAATACAGGGCTGTAATGGAAATACACAAACTGAAATAAATTAAGACACAAACTGAAATAAATTAAGACATATAATTGTGTAATAATCTATGTAGGTCGTAGGTAGAAAACTGTCCTAAGCAATTTCATTCACTGTTTTCCGTGTTTTGTAAATAAGCAAACAAAAGAATTCAAGCACTATAAATAGCGGCGGTCAAATGTTTATATAAATAGATATTTTACGAGGTACTTGCAAGAATCCATCCGATGGGACAGAGAGTAAAACTGCCGACTATCAACTTGATCGTTTAAAGGTTGAACTCTGCTTCGTATGGGTGTTAGTCTTGCCGTACAAAAGAACTGTGATAGAGGGAAACAATTTAGTTGTAGATACCTACTATAAAATGAATTTTTGGAGATATTTATATTTTGAGAGCATTGTTCTCTAAAGCATATTTTACATAGACTTTTTGCCTATTAATTCTGTAGTCTCTTTTTTAACTTCTGAATAACAATCTTTGCTGGCAAGAAAAAATAAAGCTCCTGCCAGAAGGGGAGACTGTTATTTGAAAATGCGAAAGAATAAAAAAGACAATAATTAGACAAAATAAGTCTATTTTATTTAATGAAATATATCTTATTTTGTATTTATTTTATTTTATATATGCATTGTGTTCTTATTTGCTTCAGCATGGCCAGATTAAAGTTTCGCATTTTATCATATTTCGGGAAAATTTCTGTTCTAGGAGATACTAAGGCATATGAACATAAGCTATACACAATTGATATCTTTTGCGAATGCACACTCAAAATATTTTCATGCATTTCAGTATATATTCATGCGAAGTATGCTGTCTTTATCTACTGACGATTATTGATTTATCGATAAGATTTAATGATGTAATAATTTTTATCTGTAATCTGTATAGGGTGCCAAATGATGGTATTTCGTAATATGTTGGGTAAGCCAAGAACTTCATTCGGTTCTTCGTAGTAAGTATAAAAAATAAATGATTAATTAAAATAAAAATAAAATGTAATAAATCAATACAAAAGTTACCACGTAAATCTACTTCAGTTGCCATATGTTGACTAAATCTTTAATATCATGTACGAACTTGTCTGGTTGTCAAACAAAAATCTTTTACAGCAAAAGATTCCATCAAATGATCTTTGAAACAAAGATGATCCGTCACTGAGATTTTCGTTTTAGGAACTGAGCAAAACATTTATGCAACACTCGTTTCCCTAACAACATTCACTTCCTATACTCATGACATAATTCATGCGGATTTCTCTGGATTTTATCGTCTTTTATGTAGCAAAATCAGTCAGATATCTGAGGTGTTCTATTTGATTTTCTATTTCACGATTCGAAATACAAACCAGGCTTTAAGAACTCGTCTGCTCGAAAGATTAATACATATCGATTTCAACATATTCACTATACCAAATACATGATTTTAGGAACAGGTATATAAAGCGATATTTGTAGACTCGGAAGGTGACATTTTAAGCACATGTGAACTTTTTGGCCACTCTAGTATATTATACTAATAACACACCATTCTAAAGACACTCGAATATATGGATTAATAAGATTTATAGATGGACACATGGATAATGATGAATAATAAAATATGATTAATTTCTTCATATCTTACAAACTCTAAACAAACACAGAATTATTTATATCTTTCCTCGTTTGCAATGAACATAGCGAATGGAATGTTACGACTAAAATACAAAGATTAGTTGCGACAGTTACGAGGCTGCAGGAAGTAAATTGAAAAAAAAAATCACTCTAGTTTATATAACTTAATTATATCTATATATCTATAAAAGTGAACGTGTCTGTCTGTTTGTCTGTGTGTGTCTCTGTGTCTGTGTGTATTTCCCTACGCAATAACTCTGTCGATGTTCAGTCTACAGACTCGAAATTTGATATACAGGGTACTGAGATTGGTGAACATCTTTGTAATCCGTTCTCGGGCAGAAATCTGGCTGTTAAGGGGTCAAAGTTGATTGGAGAGCTCTACCAAACTCCACAGACAATTTTGAGTCTAAACAACTGAAATTTTATATATAGATTCCTTGGGCATGAATCTAACTTAATAACGTAATTTGAGCCCCAGATATTAAATATTAAGGGGTCATAATAGGGGTCAAATTAAAAAAAAATAGACATCTGTGGTCTCTACCAAATTACTTAGACATTTTCTGGTCTAAACATTTGAAATTTTACATAAAGTGTATTCAGAGATTTAGAAAGCATTTTAATCGGTTTCGGTCGAAAATTTGAGCTATCAATATATCTAATGTATGCATGTATGTTTGCATGTTTGCCTAAAACTTTCGACAGAGGCGGCGAATTTTCACAAGACCAGTGTCGTTTTAAGCTCGACCTTTAAGACGAAAAATACCGAATCATTGGCTAAAAGCATTAATATCTTCACCCTCAACTAGGCACTCTTCTACAGGGGGGGGGGTCGCTTTTTTCGCCGATATTTTTGAAAGTTATCCCCTCTTTTCGATTGTCTAGCCTAACTTTAAACCTACTTCACTTCCGGTTTGACGGTGGTCGTAACAGCGAAGACGTCACGTTTTTCCCCGTTCTTTTGCTCCTTCACGCTATGGGTTCGAGCCTGCTTTCCTACTACCACTTTTTTTTTGCTCACCATACACCCCCAAACACCCGGACAACGCCGGGCTGAAATGCTAGTTACACATAACCACAAATGGATATTCTTGAATAACGTTTTAGTTAAGTACGCGCCACATGCAAACGAAAATGCATTTTATTCATAATGAATAAGGGGGATACGCATTAAAAAAATAAACGTTATACTACACCGAAAATATTAGTTAGTTCATTTTGAATTATGTCCTTATATATTTTTTTTTCTTAATCTCAACTCTAACAGTTGAAGAGCTACAGAAAACAGCAGTGGTACCATTAAAATGCTCGACATTTCTTTCCTTTCATTGTTTACTTTTCTACTTAGTCACAACTTTCCCAATGCACTTTTGGCAGAAACTTAATGACGCATCACTGCGTCTGACGCACGTCAATAAGAGGTGTTAATTTCTGACGTTTCTGAATTTTTGAGATGAGGATTGGTTATTTGTATTTTTATTATTTTTATTTTTTTACATAGGCGTCACCACTTATCAAGGCCGATAGTCCACTCAAGGATAAGGGTTGAAGAGTGTAGATTAGTCAAAAGGACAATATAGTAATCGATAGTAATGGAAGTTCGGTAAATTTGTTAACGTAAGTGGAACGGCTCATCAGAAACTTGTTCACTTTGGACTTGAAGACAACCATATTATAGACAGCTGGAAAGCAGGAAAACGGAAGACAATTCCACAGGCGTGCAGTTCTAAGAAAGAAGCCTTGATCATGGAATCTATGTTTAGGTTTAGGCACAGATAAAGAGAGTGGAAAATTATTGATAATGTTTTCAGCTAGTCTAGTGTTTCTTGTGAAAGTTTGGCGAGGGGGAACCATAGATTGAAGCTCAGTCGAACACTTTCCATGAAAATAACGATAAAGCAGAGACAAACTCGCAGCATCTCTTCTGTGAGATAGAGGATAATAAGTAAACAGTTTTCAATTCCCATTGAAATCCATTGGAACGATAAAAAACAATTGAAAAATACTTTTAAAAAGTCCATCGCATTACAATGTATGTGATAGAAAAAAAAACTGAGTCATAACAAACAGATATTCTTTAAAATATTACGACGCATAAAGAGTAACGGATACAGGTAAACTGTATGTAACTGCAATGCAGAAAACTTAAAATTCTACCGACACTCTTCATATTTCCCCATTCACACAGCTCTATGAAAGGAGGGGCAAATCTGCAGAAGAAAACCTTAAATATATACACTAAATGTATTGTCTTATCGGTCTTAAGTTGAAATATGTAAATAAATAAATATGCGAAAAATGTTTAACATATGCAGATGTTAATTTATCAACCTCAGAGGGTGACTTATTGTCTATGCTTGGCGCTCCACTTACTTGAAGTGTTCTTATACTTTTTTTATATAAATAAACATATATTTATATAGTTGCGACCATACGTAATATATATATATATATATATATATATATATATATATACATACACATATACACACAAGTAAGTAAGTGTGTATATATATGTGTATACATATTTTTTAATGAATTAATATATGTTTATATATGCATATTTATTTATGTTTATTTTTTATTAGATATAAATCTCCTCCCTCTTTCTCTCTCTCTCTCCCTCTCTCTATATATATACATATATATATATATAAACACATGTATGAATATATGTCATAATCATACAATATTTATTCTGAATGTATGTACATGTATGCATATGTGTGTACATTTAATATATAAACACACGGCGATGCGCACACATACATTTTATTGTATGAATTTGTAAATAAGTTCCGGATTCCTTACATTTCCCAGAGAGAGAAAGATAAAAAAAGACGGCGTATTATCAAGAAATTCATGAGACATTTTTTGAAACCCATAGACGAATACATTTCACATATCCAATGTTTAGATCAATATTCCTGGCACCATTACTTCAAACCATATTTCCAAATTACATTTATCAATATAAGTATTATTTCATATTGTTATACTTTTAGACAATGGAGGTCAGTAAGTTAAAGATTACTTTCATTTGTTTATTCATTTACAGTCTGTTATCCCCATCTTCACTGTTGTTTCCAATAAAACATAATATATAAACATTGTTCAGTCAAATATCTTCTCCATACACTAATATGAGCAGCACATAATATATAAAGAATATTTTGTCAAATATCGTCTCTATTTCATAGCATTGTTTTTCAAATATATATACTAATATGAGCATCACTCTATCTGAAAGCTCATTCTTCCAACTCCCCGGCTTTACATTCGCGATATATATGAACAGGAATAACTACATTGAGGACATTACTAATACCTAAGCATCTGTTTATGAAGATAGTTTCGCCTTACTATATAAAAAAGTTACTTAGAACTGAGAGTATATCTACAGACTAAGACTCGCCCAGACATGAAGAAATTCAGTCACATCTAGATTAATGTATCTACAACTAGTCGCTTCCTCAAACACATGTTCCTCAAAAAGTCTCCTATATATAATTTTAATTGGAATTCATTACTGAGATGAGTATTATATATTAATTGTTAATTTTTATTCATCGCGGATTCTCATCTTTTCTTGGATGTTTCACGACGTTTCGGCCAACTATTCCTCTGGACTTCGTCAGGTAGTAACCACGACGGGATAGGGACTCTGAATCTCCTGACTGCATCCACTGCAATTTCTGCCTTTCGTAGTTTTTCTCGTCTTATCACGTTTTTTGAGGCCCGTTGCGCAGTTGATAAAGACATTGAATCTATACGGTTCCAAGTGAGAAGTATCTGAAGATAGCGGTTTCAATCCTACCTAAAGCCGGCCAGAGGTTTACTTGGCCAAAAACGAAGTCAAACGACAAAAATTACGGAAATTCCAATGGATGCAGTCAGGAGATTCAGAGTTCCTATGCCGTATCAACAGCGTCAAAATAAAACCATATATTTAGGAAAAGTAAGGAAAATTACAATTATTGTATCGTCAAAATTAAGTTTTCTAATATCATATTTTTCGCACTAGCTAAACCTATTCTAAAAATCATTTTTCCTGACAACTGAGTTTAAATGAATTGCACTTATAAATATCATCAATAAATTTAGGATTAATTCCCGCGCACCCCCACCCCTAATATATATATATATATATATATATATATATATATATATATATATATATATATATATATATATATATATATATATATATATTCCTGCTTTCGATACAATTACCGATTCCATATAAAATTTCAGAGTCCGATACAGTTACCGATTCCGATTTTTATAAATCTCTAAATATTTAACTATAGAGTTGTTATTATTTCGTAAGGAAAAAAAAAACACGTGCAGATATTATCTCCACCATAAAAATGTAATTACGGGGGATAATTATTAAATTTTAGTTTTACTGGTAGTTTAAAAGCAATACATATTTATATAAACATTTATATAAATATTTATTATTTTACCATTAATAACAGCAAAACCAAAAAAAAAGACGAAATTTAAAGGGTTCGTATTTGGTATGGGAAAATAGGCACAGGTTTTCCAATTCCGATACTAATGCAAAAGTTTTAATTTGTCCGATTTGAAGAATATGAAGTGATATAGTTACTTCCACAGTCAAACAATGTCACAGCTTACAATGAATCATGCAAGCCAACAGGCTGGAAGTCGAAAGCGAACTCTCATTCTCATTTGGGCTACTTAGTTGAACATACCGGAACTAGGGATTTGAAATCCGAATGTCCTGCATAAGGGGCAATTATTCTGCCATATGAAAAACCGCGTTACGTATGAGAAAGTCTATTAGTTAACCCAGATTTAACCAACAGCGAAATCCGACTATGGTACTATCTAGTCCGTCTCAATTAGCAGGGTGTAGTCATCAATGCACTGGGAACCCAAACCGATATACAATGAGTTTTTATATTTTCAATTCTATTAGTGCTTTCAATGTAGAAATATTAGATCTTTTCTCTTACAAGCGTCATCTCAGTACAAAACCTAAACATTAATAACCATCTCAATTTTATGTCAAGAGAAATCGGCATTCGTTGCTATTGTTCTGCAAGTAAGTAAAAGAAACAATATATATATATATATATATATATATATATATATATATATATATATATGCTAATGAGAAGACTCGGAGGTGACCGAAATATTTAATTTATATTGTTTTACATTGAATTGCTTAAAAAAACTAATTTCTGATATCTGTAATTTTACAATGCCCTTTAATATAAGACCCTTCCATCTCTATATCCCTTTCTTTCCCCTGTCCCATTCGCTGCCTAAAGTATACACAGTCATATATATATATATATATATATATATATATATATATATATATATATATATGACTGTGTATACTTTATATACGCATATTATCTAATTGAATATATATTATCTATCTTTGCCTATATATATACACTTATATATATATATGTATATATATATATATATATATATATATATATATATATATATATATATATATATAATAAAAAAATTGTATGAAACGTGTATTCTCTAAAAACTAACTCTATAACTTACCATTACCATAGCATTTTTTAAACCCTCGTAAAACGAAAAATGTCATAATTTAATTTAAGGTCTTTTATCCATATATTTGATTATATATTATCTGTCAGTCTATGCATATATATATATATATATATATATATATATATATATATATATATATATATATATATATATATATATATAGCCAGCAACAAGCAAAAGCTTGTTGCTGGATCTCAACATTTTGAACCTAGAGAGAAACTTAGTTGTCGTACAAAGCTAAGACTCTGTAACATCATCTGTGTATAGATACTCCCTCAGGCATTTTTCTATAAAAATGGTCCTGTTGCGATGGAATTTTGGGCTCATGGTCTTTAAGTGTTTGAGAAAGTGGCACTCGTCTGACAAGAGGCATTGCAATCATCGTATATATATTTATGTAATGAACATTTGTTTAAAATATGTATTTCACTAATTTACAGTTACTATTACATTTAGTAAAGCATCGTAAATAAAAAAAAATGTCATACATATAATACATTTTTACTATACAATAAGCAACAAAAGAAAGCACTTTGTAAATAGCAGGGAAGAATCACATGTACGGAATACAAATAGATACAGACGGATTATAATTTTCCATTTATTATTGAATACGCAGCTAATTCAGAAGGAGGAATGTTTCAATCGTAATTAAACCAAGAAGAGAGCCACCGCGTGATTTCTTCAACCTATCGAAATCCCAGTGCTTGTATGCAAGTTCCTCTTTACTTGTATCCCCCCACTATGATATAATTAAACGCGCGATTAACATTTATTGTGTGTAACATCAAACTCCCCTCAAAAAGGTAAAACATTATGGACGAAAAGTATATGGAGTATAAAATAAATCAAATACTGCACGAAGAAAAAAATTGATGTTCTCATTAATTATATTCACATGTCTGGCAGGAGAAAAAAAAACTTAATAAGCTTTGAAATGAATAGAATTTCGTATCAATATCAACTAATGTAATGAATGGCATATCATTGAATAGAAATGAATTCAATGAATACAATGTTGATAACATTTATACAATTTCAAATTAAGTTTGTGTTGAAAATCACGGCGGTATTCGGAAGAATGACCACACCTCAGTTTATAAAAATATAACTACGGCTTTATTTTAAATTTGATGGTGTATAACGATAAGTCTGATGACAGGAGAGCCATGGTGGGTTGGCAAGAGTAGGACGCTCACAAAAATTCTACGACTATATCTCGGATTCTCTAAAACAAAAACAAACTCAACTCAATTCATGCTGCTCAAATAATCGCTTGTGACTTTCAATGTCTGACATCTCCCATTTTTGACACTCGAATCCGAGCTTTTATTCGGTGCAGCTGCATTTTCCATCGATTTATTAAAAATATTCAAAATGTCAATTATTATTTTAGCTTGACGTTCGATTGTCGTTTGTCGCATTCACAAAATTTACGGAAATCAGACCTTGACTATTCAAAATTGTGAATATTCTCATTTATTGTTTTATTTTACTTGCCTTAAAGTTCTCAGAAATCTAAGGACCCCTTCTTGGAGCTAACATTGATATATATTTTCTATACACAGATGCAAGAATATACGATTAAATTCTTTCTCTCAAACAATAAATTAGTGAAGGAGCTAAGAATATAATTTTGTTCTTAATTAACCGTTTAATAATTTATAGTATAGTTTCCCTTTGGTACCTTGGTCTTACTGTATTCTATGACAAGAATTTCACTTTGTCTGGCGGAGTATCACGCTTCGCACTGTTACTTGAGGTAACATAATTTGGAGATAGTGCAACATTCCTCATAAAAAATAATATAGGGTAGCAATACTAAAGATACGTTATTTGGGCCGTGCATACTATGTGATTTTAAATATTTAGTTAGGGTTTAATTGTAGAAAAAAAGTATCCTCATTCCAGGCTTTCCTGACAAACCACTGTACAGAGAAATCTTAGACACAGTGGATAGTTTGTAGCAGGTATTCAAATTCCCTACAGTAGGCATCCACGTACAATGAATAATACAACTCTGTATTAATGATAATAAATACGATATAAAATAATACAATTTTGTGCAAATTCTGTGTCAATCAATATATTTTTGCATCAAATTCAGAGAATGGAATATTAAATGCACGTGTTAATGTTAGTGAACTAAATGGCAGTGAATAGAATTGTCTAGGAATATCAACGAATAAAATATTAAATATTAAGTTTCTGAATATATTTTCGCTCTAATACAATTGTTAATGAGTTTAATTTCAATGTTAATGATTTCGATGGATACGATTTTATATTTATTAATTCGAAATTGAAATGTTTAGCAACGGCCAGAAAATCAGATGACTTTTGATTTAAAGCGTACATAGTAAATTATTTGAGACTATATGGCAAAATCATTTCAGTGTTAATAAATGAAATATGTGATTTTCATAGGAAAATCAACACCAATGATTCCTTACCTTAGAAATAATATATAGATATTCTGTATTTCTCTCGTATAGCTTATCCGTTTAGGACATGAAAAAGAGGATACATGTTATCTTCTATGTTATAAATCTAACCTGTCTGTTTAAATGTATGTATGTGTGTATCAAATGTATATATGTCTCTCAAAAACTTTCGACAGAAGCGACGGATTTTCACGAGGTGGGTATTATTTTGAAGCCTGGGCACATTTTTTTCAGGGAGGATTCGCTTTTTTCGCCGATATTTTTGAAAGTCATCGCCTCTTTTCTATTGTCTAGCTTTAATTTAAACCTACGTTACTTTTGGTTTGGCAATGGGCGCAAGAGCTAACGTGTCACAATTTTTTTCTCACTTCTTTTCCTCTTCCGAAGCACGGGTTCGAGTCTGGCTGTCCACGACCACATTTTATTTTTATTTATTGTTTTTTTTTTTGCGCTCGCAATTTTCATTCTTTTTTGTTGTTTTTGTTGTTGCTCAACACACATCTCCAATTTTTCATTATCCTTCCCATCACGGGTTCAAGCCTGCCTGCCGGCTTGCCTGTCTGCTTCCTGCCTGCCTGCCTACTACCACTTTTATTTCTTTTTTGCTTAACACACACCTACAAAAACTCGGGCAACGCCGGATTGCTAGGCTAGTACAATATAAGTCTTACACATGGATAAGGAAATAAAAAAAAACAGAGATGAGAAGCCAAACTAACTTTAGACAAACAATTTATTAGAAGCCACACGATCTTCTACCTATAATATTCCCACTTATAAATGGAAGTTCGTATTATTTAGATTCTTCGGATTACTGTTCTCATCTTGAGTGTCATTTTCACAACGTTTCGATTGATAAAATCTCCAAACTTCTCCGAGTGCATTTTGTCAAACTCGAGGATGTTTCTGTCGAACTCGGGAATCGGAACAGGATTTCGAACAGAACGTGTTATTTAGTTTACGTAGCTAGTATATATTTGTTTCGTAAACCATGCCTTAATAGAGGCTCTTAGCAGTTCTCAATTGTATTTTTATGTCATCCACATCGAGAATTGAACGTTGATCCTCAAGAATACATAACGTTTATAACTAATTTTTCTCAAGTACTCTATCCACTGCGCCTTGCGTATAATGGTAAATATTAGGATAAGGTAAAAGCGATAACCAGCAATGGGGGACTTAATACAAATTCCAAACTTGGCGTTTGAGATATGAGCAATGAAATGGTGTAGACAGATAAGAAAAACAAATAATGATTTAAATTAATTACTATTGATTGTGTAGACTTCTCCTGCAATAAATGAAATATGTCAGACGATGTATTGGAATATAAATGAAGATATATTTATATGCAACTAGACGTATGCAGATATGAGATGCCTAAACTTGTCTGGCTAGGTTATCGTTATCGATGGTTTGTAATCATCCGAGACTGAAGCGGTCAGGTCAATTTAGCAAACATGCAGAGTCTTCATAAACGTTTAACTTCTTAGCGGCAACTAAAGAGATAAAACTTTGGCGTGTACTAATATCTCATATCTGCGTATCGTAATGTGAAAGGAATAATTAGCCCGTCTAAATTTGGCGTGGTCCCGTTTACGAAATATCATATGTCTGCTTACCGAATATCCAGACCTTGATGCAGGTCTGTTCACGTGGCAGCTATAACTGTATGCAATTCCATTAGGTCATCAGCGTCTAATTATGAAACCCGTAATGAGAAACGCGCCATAAAATAGAGCCTTCATGACGTGCATTCGGTGTAATAACTCACATGACGTTAGTTCCAGACACAACTAGTCTTCTATGAATGCCGCTTATATTGCAAGGCTATTCTTCTCTTAACGATTTATTTAATCTGATATACACGAGCAGAAGTTTGTCTCTGGGCAGTTTCTCTTTTCACTATTATATTTCTAGTCATTGTAAGCCAGTTGCCGGTGTGTCTTGCGTGCTGCGAATCTACAGTCTTAGCAAACTCCGAGAAGCCAATAAGCTGACACGTGTTATATAAATAAATATATGCTGAATATATATAACACAAACTGTCGCAGAGATGCCCGGGATCATTAAGAAACCCAAGAATAGCACGCTGCGACGTAAACAGTAGGGTCCCGTAAAATAAGACGACTTTCATAGAGAATGCGAAATACATATTCAGGATAAGATGTATATTTGTAGGTATATGTACATATGTATGTATAGACATATGTATATATGTATACATAAATATGTATATAGGTAACAAATGTACTGTTCAGATGCTATATATATATATATATATATATATATATATATATATATATATATATGAATTAGTATCAACAAATGGTTTTCCCTATAATACATTTATAAACATCAAAATCGGTGAAATCGACTATTTTTTAATCAAATAAACTGATTTCCTGTTCTAGTTAGGGACCCCTTCCCCTTCGGTATGCCAGAAGGAAGCTTCATCCGACTCTGAGGAGTGACTTAGTTTGCAATACATTTTAGTCTATTGTGTTCTAAACAAAACATTCATTTCGAATGATCCCTGTATTTAAAAAAGGAAACTGTAAAGTTGAATTAAAGTATAACGTAAAAAAAATCAAGTATGATGCTCAATTGTGCGCTAAAGGAAATATTAATTTTTACGCGCACCCGTCTTATAAAAGAATAAACATTTGCTTTTATAGGTTGTAAATTTCTATGTCTGCTATAATTAATCTTCTCCAATGCACTTGTGATGTTAGGTTGGATAAAAGCGTTTACTTTGGTCCAAATCGTACTCCTTTTTCAATCGGATTTTTTTCGATTATCGATTTTCGTTACTGATCATACGCGTTAAAACCTATCTAAGAACCCCCTCACGCACATCAAATACCTTCGTGTAACATTCCAAATAAATTGGCCTGGCCGTTTTCGGGTACATAGGAAACGAACTCACACACAATAAGCTAATAAAATAAAATAAAATTTACAAAGAATATCCTATTATCAATACTCGGAGTCCATTCGAAAATGCGGTTTTATAAGTGTACGGTAGTCATTTGGGCAAAAGCGCATTGATCATTGGTAGTGGCGATTTGGAATAATTTGATTATTTAAAAGAATGGTTCATCAACAACTTGAAGACGACAATATTATAGCCAGCTGGAAGGAGGGCAAAGAGGACTAAGTTCCACCGGCCGGCAGTTCTAAGAAAAAAATCTTGGTAAGACTGTTTCTTTTATATAATATTAACAATCTTTCTGGGTAAGACAATAGTTATTTTAATTTCTATATACATGAAAAAATAAACGGTAAAATTAACGATGTTTTGTCTTTTGTCTCTGTATAAGTTTACAATCTGTCAATATATTGATTGATACAATTTATGTGTTTTAATTTTTGAAGCATGCGAAAAAGAATCAAACGATAATCTTATTTAAATATTTCTTAAAAATATTTTCTTTTGACGTCAGGCAAACCCTGCTTCACGATATAAAACGACATTTTCACTGATTCGGCGATAATCTTCTTTTCGAAAGTAAAAAGAAAATGAATAAAAATAATTAAGGAATAAACATAACTTTTATCCACACTGAGAAGATATAACATCTCAAAGCGAAAAGATTATTATCGTGAAAAAAAATCCAGATCTTCTGTAAACTTTCTTTGTTTTTTCTAATAAACGTCACAAAGAATTATTTGTTCAAATTAGAAATGTATATATATATATATATATATATATATATATATGTTTACCGATTTCTTACAACATTCGTGTTTCTTAGGATTGTCTCGCTCGAGACAAATGGATTAGTAAGTTTTAAATTTAATTTTAAACATCCGAATTTATATTTGATTAAGGTTTACTTGAGAAATTATGGATTTAGTGAACCATATTCTTTCTATTTATTGCAGTATACTCTGTCTCGCTCTTTTCTCCCTCTTTCTTTCTACACACACACCCACCCACCCACACACACACACACACACACACACACATATATATATATATATATATATATATGTATATATATATATATATATATATATATATATATATATATATATATATATATACAAGTTAGAAAAGCATTTAATCCAAAGCATGAAAATTGTTAAACAAAATGTTTTTTACTATAGGTTTTAAAAATAAAGGTACAAGATTCAATTTGAAATTTATTTATCTTCAAAGTGCACTTTTATAAATTTTACAAAGTAAGGTATGCAAATTTAATACCTTACTTTGTAAAATTTATAAAAGTGCACTTTGAAGATAAATAAATTTCAAATTGAATCTTGTACCTTTATTTTTAAAGCCTATAGTAAAACACATTTTGTTTAACAATTTTCATGCCTTCGAGGAAATGCTTTTCTAACTTGTATCCTATCGTTTTAAGATTATATTTTATTAAATTTATTAATTTTGATTTAAAAAAAGATGAATGTGATTTTGTATGCATTTATAAAAACTCCCCTACTCTCTATTTCAGATTGTATTTCTCTTCACACCACAACTCATTTTTGCAACCCCCTCTTTGTATTATTACAGGTCTGAATATTCTCTCTGTTTCAGTTTGTAATTCTCCTCACTCCACAACACTTTTTTGCAACTCTCTCTTTGTCATATATGTCTGAATAATAAGAAAATCTGAATTTTCTCAACAAAAACTTTAAAGTAACTTTTTTAGATTAATTTTTTTTTAAACTTCTTTCAGGATAGAAAATCTTTACAATTTAATAAGGAACATATTTCATATAGGTTTCATCAAAAATATTCAGTAGATAACGAAAAAAATAGAGATGAAAAGTTCCAAAGGAGTGTATAACTGGTTATGCACAATAGTAGTCCTCGCTAGCGAAAGACTTTGTTATTGTTATTCTATTATTATTATTATTTAAAACATTTTGTACCCTGCGCTTTCGCGCGAGGACTAATATAGTAACATATATATATATATATATATATATATATATATATATATATATATATTTAAATAAGGGAGTAGTCACCAACAAAGTGTATTTTTTAACATTATTTTATTATACCGTGTCTTGGTTTTTCATTGGGAATTATGTTTGGATTATTGTAATAATGTTTTTAAATAATTGAAATCGTTTTTACGTGCGTTTCAGACGTTCTGTGATGCGTCCTCGTCAGAAATTATTTTCAAATGTGTTAAAGATGTAAAAATGGCAATTTTCGTAGTTAATTTGAAGTTTTTCCAAGGGGTGGAGGCTTGTAAGTGTTTATTATTCATTGGCATGCTCAATTTTTATTACTCTTTTATTGCTATTTTATTGGGCTTGTTGAGGGAGACCACTGACCTGGCTATCTGTTTCTGCTAATGTTTTTTTCTTTTCCTTTATGGTGGGGTAGAGTGTGTGTGTGTGTGTGTGTGTGTGTGTGTGTGTGCGCGTGTGTGTGCGTGTGTGTGTTTGCTTTTGTTGGTTTGGGAATGTGTATATTGTTTTATAGTATTTGGGGGTTAGTTGCTTCCTTAGGAAGGCAACTGGGGTCCGAGGTGAGGTCGTTACTAATGTGTATGTGTGGGGAGGGGGACTAGCTCTTCTGAAATAAGGGTAGGGGTGCTTTCATTCTATTTTGATATTTATTTTTGGATTCTTGGATTTTAGTATTGTGATTTTTCGTTTTAGTCTTTTCGGGTATTCCTTATATTATGTTTGTTTAGAAAGGGAGTGTATTTAAAATATGTATAGGGGATTTTTTAATGTTTCTATTTATTTGCCTGTGGGTATGGCCAGACCCAGGATCGGTTCCTAGTGTGGGGAAGATTTTGTTCCCCAGAGGGGGGCATTGGAGGCGGTATAGGTATCGGAGGGGGTGATAGAAGCGATGATAGTTGTTCAGTCATGAGGGGGTTCTCCCCCACTGACTGAGGAGGGAGCGTGGTGTTGGAACAGATATTATACTATGGTTCTATGTGTTTCCTAGTGTTGTTTGTATTATTCAGTGTGTTGTATTAGAGATAGGGGTGTTATGTCTGTGTGTGGTTGTATGCGCGCACGAGTGTGTGTTTTAATGTGTCGGTTCTGATTTATGTCTGGGTGTGTATATGTGTATGTGTATGGATGTGCATGCGAGTGTACCTTGCATTTCATGTTTTTATGTGATGATATTAGGCTCTGTGCCGTTCAGGAGTGAATCTGGTGATGAACTTTTTTTCCTGTGTAAGTAAATAAATATAATTTTCTGTTTGGAATATTGGCATTATTTGAAGCTGTTTCCACTGCATGTCTGTACGTGTTTTGAAACATAGAGGTGTCTGCTATCTGCAATTTGGAGGTTGCTCTTATGTAAGGCCACTCTATTGCTGAAGTTTTTGGTGGCGTCTATGTAGGATTTGTTGCATGTTGTGCATCTTAGTGCATATACTACATTTCTGGAGGTGCAATTTAGGTCCTTTTTTATTTTGAATGTTTGTGCTGGGTTTTTGAATGTGTATGTGTTACCTTCTATTATTATAGAATGCCCTCCTCTGGGGAACAAAATCTTCCCCACACTAGGAACCGATCCTGGGTCTGGCCATACCCACATGGGGTGACAAATAAATAGAAACATTAAAAAATCCCCTATACATATTTTTAATACACCCCTCTTTCTAAACAAGCATAATATAAGGAATACCCGAAAAGACTAAAACGAAAAATCACAATACTAAAATCCAAGAATCCAAAAATCAATATCAAAATAGAATGAAAGCACCCTTACTCTTATTTCAGAAGAGCTAGTCCCCCTCCCCACACATACACATTAGTAACGACCTCACCTCGGACCACAGTTGCCTTTCTAAGGAAGCAAATAACCCCAAAATACTATAAAACAATATACGCATTCCCAAACCAACAAAAGCAAACACACACACGCGCACACGCGCACCCACACACGCGCGCACACACACAACACACACACACACACACCCTACCCCACACTAAAGGCAAAGAAAAAAACATTAGCAAAAAGAGATAGCCAGGTCAGTAGTCTCCATCGACAAGCCCAATAAAAGAGCAATAAAAGAGTAATAAAAATATAGAATGCCAATGAATAATAAACACTTACAAGCCTCCACCCCTTGGAAAAACTTCAAATTAACTACGAAAATTGCCATTTTTACATCTCCAACACATTTGAAAATAATTTCTGACGAGGACGCATTACAGAACGTCTGAAACGCGCGTAAAAACGATTTCAATGACTTAAAAACGTTATTACAATGATCCAAACATAATTCCCAATGAAAAACCAAGACACGGAATAATAAAATAATGTTAAAAAGTACACATTGTTGGTGACTACTCCCTTATTTTAATATACATCTTTCTTTCGTTGGAATTTCTTAACAAATTTTATAAAAATATATATATATATATATATGTATATATATATAGGTAGATAAATAGATATATCTCATTCTCTCTCTCTATATATAGATAGATTTATAGATAGATAGATAGATAGATAGATAGATAGATATACATACATTATAAAAAAAACAACAACACACAATACATTCGCCACACCTCATTTGGGTGTACCAATTTCATAAAAGGGAAATAATTCCCAACACGCATTTAGGTAAGAATGCATTTTCGTATAAATATTTAAATTCATTCAAAATATATCACAAAAACATAAACAAATTAATGACACACATACATACACACACATGTATAGACATGTATATATATATATATATATATATATAAATATATATATATATATATATATATATATATATATATATATATATATATAAACTATGTGTCTGTGTGTCTTCATATTTTCAAACTTCTCCTCCTCCGAAAGTAAAAGTCGCAAAGCGATGCGATGGACCTCAAATCATTGCATTTATTACGGACTAGTATTTATTGGTCTGTTAAAAGAAGTTTTGATGAGGTTTAACATGTGTCAATATTGAAAAACACTTTATACATTTTATACATTCATCTTAGTTTATTTTTTAACCAGCTGATATAAGTGTCTCGGTACAGGAATAACGTCATTAACATTGAGTGCGAGAGTTTCGGTTTCGATTCTAACTGATAACACCTAAATACTTTTACTTTACTTTTGAAATGACGAATTTAATAATATACACGAAATTTAGTAAAATTAAAATATTATATTTAAGCGTATTTTACGCCCGTGCAAAGCTGCTAGTGTATATATATATATATATATATATATATATATATATATATATATATATATATATATATGTGTGTGTGTGTGTGTGTGTGCGTGTGTGTGTGTATGTGTGTGTGTGTATATATAGTCATCATTTAATTATTTAGACAGACATTGAAACCTCTGTTTTGTAATGCCTTTTTTTAAAAATTTTTTTTCAATTTTCGCATTATCTTTTTGTATATGGTAAATGCATTTGTTTCTTCTCAAAAGATCCCCGGTTTTTTAATTGTTATTTCTCCTAGACTCATTTACATATCTTTAAGAATTTGTGTGAGAGACTCGCTGGGAATTATGGGAAGATTTATTTATGTAGATGGGTTGCGAGCGAATGTGCTGTGAGGTTCAGTGGATTTGACAGCGGCAGACCTATTGACCCTCACAGCATCTTTGAGCGGGTCGTAACATGGGGAACAAGAAAACGTGCCAGTTCTAAGGTAAGTGGCAGGAATGGGTTGGGTGTAAGGCGAGGTTATCCAAGGCATTTAACTGTGTTGGTACTATTTCGGTATGCGACCTGATTAAGAATAGGTTTTTGCGATTTAAGAGATTTTTAGTATCTCAACATCTGTTTCGTGGTGTAGTATTTTTTTGTTGTTATTTTAAATTTTAAAAGTTAATTGCTTGTCGCCTTAGTCACCACTACCGGGGAATACCGGCGAGGGTGTCCAGGCAATTTTTGATGGACAAGAGTGCCCCTCTTTAGGGGAACTGCCTGTTCACCTTCCGGACCTGTGACACATTTTGTTGTGGTGAACAGCAAATATATAACTACCCCATTATCCTCCTCGATGATGGGATGTGTCTCCTAGCAGCTTCGGCTGCAAGGAGTTAGGGTAGTCGTACTCGTCAAGGATTAGTTCTTTACACTCAGCCCGAAAGGTGAGGGGCCGGGAACCGGCCAGTACCTGTCGGACTGAGGTACACCGTTGGGTACTTCCTAGCAGGTCCACCTTCCTAGGCCTTGCCACCGGGCTTTCCGGTGGGGCAAGTTAATGGCTTTTCGCCTGAGGCGCCCCTAACGGCAAGTTCCGAGGCGGTGCCCAGCCAATTTTTGTTGAGGCGAGAGTGCTTGTTCTCCACCTCCCGGCCTTGTGCCACATTTTGCTGTGGTGGGCAGCAAATAAATATCTACTCCATTTTACGGCAAATATTTTAATCTTCTCTCTATTTTTTTATAATGGGGAAGTTCCTTAAATTTATTCAAGTAAAAAATAAATATATATTTTATATTCAATTATCCATAACAAAATAAGAAATCATTTGGATCTTATAATTTTATAGTTTTTAAAAAGACACAATCTTTAATTGTGTTCAAATGTCAAACAGATGTATATTGACAAAGAAAAGAAAAAAAAGAAAAATTGAACGTATTTTTACCTCAGGAGGCGATGGGTTTTTGAAAAAAGAAGCCATTTCTAAAATTTGATTATGCAGTTTTGTAAAAGAAAAAGAGACAAAAACTCATACATATATACATATAAATATATATGCATAAAAATAAAAAATGCATGCAATATATACCTGTTTAAAGAGAGATTTTTTTGTTTTTTCTTTGTTTTTTTTTGTTAATGAAAACAATGCAATAAATAGGAAATTTTGGAAAAATAAGAAAGAAAACTAATGTGCAGAAAAAAAAAAATAAAAGTAAATCGTAATTTATGCGCGCCTTAAAATAAGCACGCAAAAAGTATTTGTCGAAAAGAAAAAAATCGCACATAAAAAATTGCAAAAGAAAAAAAATGATGCAAAAACTATTTGTCAAAAAGGAAAATTACAAAGAAAAGGTTTTAAAAAGGTGACGTTTTGTGTTTAAGTAAAAGCATTGGTTACGCATTAGTAGGTTAAAGTGTTAATACAACAAAATTAATGCAGTTTAACATCTTGTCCAGGACTATTTTTAATATATAGAAATTTATATACATACAGGCCCGTGAAAAAAATATTCAGTCGAATCCCCCCAAAAATTTTGAAGAAAAACGCTTTAACTTTATTCTTGTTGCGGTTTCGTGAATACATCCGCGATATTTTGTTCTGATGATATGTAATTCAAAATAATGGATTCCTTTTTCACCTCGTTGTTTATAAAATGGTATTTTATATCTATATGCTTAGATCATTGGTTGATTATCGTGTTCTGTGCCAAAACTATACTTGCTTGATTATCACAATTAATTACTACGGGTCTTTTAGTTAATTCTGGCTCTAAAATAGTCGTTAGGATATTTTTAAGGTAAAGAGCTTCCTGGGTCGTGTGTGTGATCGCGATAAATTCTGCTTCACACGTAGAGAGAGATACAATATGTTGCTTTTTAGATTTCCATGAAATAATAGGCCAATTTTCTGAGAGTCTGAAACAATATCCAGATATACTTGTTCGATCTTCGTCGTTTCCCCAATCTTAATCCGGAAATTATTCTAATTTTAGAGATTTTTTTAAAATTTTCTAAATACTAACTTCTATTCTTTAGTTCCTTTTAAATAACGAAGGACTTGTTTAGCTCTGTTTAAATCCTTCATTGTCGGTCGATAATTTTTGTGACAGCTTTGTTAATGTATAACATGTGTCGGGTCTGGTCGCAGTCATTAGATATACAAGACTACCTATAATTTCCCGGTATAATTTATCATTTATTATTTCTGTGTATATTTTTATTAATATCATTTTCAACCGCATCAGCCTCTGTACCATCGACGAACTCTTGCATCTTCCTGCCTGTTCTACAAGTACTTTAATGGTGAATGCTTTGACGAACTACAAGCTCTTGTACCCCTCGACGTAAACACCCCGAAAAACCTGACAAGCAGCTAAATTCCACCCCTTAACACTAGCTTTCTACTCCAATAGTTTCTTCCCCAAAACTGCTAGAATTTAGAACTCCCTTCCGGAGTTTTGCTTTCCCAACTGACTGACATGCAGAAGTTCAAGTGCAATGTGACCAGACATCGTGCCACTCATCTCTCTTCATAATACCCCTGCAACTTATGTCACGATAGTAGCCCCCCCTACTTCAAAGTGGCACTGTGCATTGTTTGGGGTGA
>NC_136493.1:100672797-100702797 GCF_053919585.1 Euprymna scolopes
TCTGCAACATAATCGCTGGAGAGTTGTGTCCATTGACAGTCTATTAACAGCAAAGCATCTTATCTTGAGGGCATTATGTCCCCCATCGTTGTCCATCCATCTTTATGCGAAAGGGATTTAGATTTCTGGATATCGGCAACAGCAGTGCTGCCTGTTTCGCAAGATTAATGGTGCATTTGGCGAATTGAGCGTTTATTTCCGAACCTTAGGGAAAATTCAAGCGTGAACAAACGCGTCGGAAAACTTGCCTTTATTCGCGTATATTCCGGTTTATCAGAAAAAAAAACCCCACAAACAAATACAGATACACATCAAAGGTTCATATTTGAAACTGCAAAAAAATCAAATGAACAAAAGACAGTATTTCTTTAATATTCAACTCAACAAAAAAAAATAAATAAATAAAATAAACGAAGAAAAAACGGAGATTATTTTTTAGCACATTGAGGTTTTGCTTTAGAAATCCACATAAATAATGCGTCTACATTTCCCTCTGTCCGTCTCTCTGTTTCGATGCAATGGCAATCTTTAGCACTAAACACAGATGATTTTCTGGATTAGATCGCACGCACACACACACACACACACACACACACACAAAAATTAATTTTCTATTCGTCTTTTGTTCATAATAAGTCTGCGTTATACATACATATACATATATATATATATATATATATATATATATATATATATATATATATATGAGATGTGGTTGCTTGAAGCATTGTATGGGATAGGTGTGCAGAAGGGATTTAGAAGGCTATCTCAAAGCGAGGGAAAACTGTAGTCGGTGTTGATGAAGAAAGACGAAAACAGTTGGCAATTTGAAAATTAATAAGCATATATATATATATATATTCAATTGTGTGAAGTATAAATGTATTACTTGTGACTGCTTTTGTATGTGACTATCCGTTATATATTTCGGGAAAATCCCCTTTTTAACTGGTGGATGTAACAATCTATTCAAAGCTTTCGAAGAAGTAATCGTGGAGCGTCGATAGATTCATTAATAACCCAAAGATGTGAGCGAAGGAGTACAGTAGACTAATAGGCCTATTTTAGGAATCTGTATTTTACTCAGATCTCTTGAATACTGTTAATATTCGACATGTTTGCCGAAATAGAAATATCACTGTGCGTACGCCGCTGGACTAAAACCGTGACCCATTACTTATTTGCATACTTCGATTATCAGGGAGTGAAGGTTCGTCTCGCCATTAATTGTAGAGTTCGGAGAAGACAGACACAAGCTATTTTTGTGCATATATATATATATATATATATATATATATATATATATATATATATATATATACCCATTGACCTATAACTTGCCTAGCAATTCGTATATATATATATATATATATATATATATGTATATATATATATATATATATATATATCCATATAAACGCCCATCACTTTTCATTACTATAGACCTATAGACCTTAACTATTTAATCCATAGAATTTTCTGTCTGTTACTTCCTTAATTAATCAATAGATTACACCTTGATAAAGGCCAAGTATAAATTTTAAAAGATAAACTTTGATACAAAAAGCTAAATTTGCAAGGTTTGGCTTACAAAACAATGAATATTAGAGAAATCTCTCCTTTGATGTATATACGTCTTCGAATATAATCATATAAAAAAATGTTTTACAAAGAAGTCACCACTGATTAAGGGTTAAATGATGTAAGGTTGTAGTGTCGTAATTTATAATGGTTGAAGTCAGGCATATTTTGATTATTTAAGGGGACAGTTCAACAAGACCTCGTTTATGTTAGATTTTAAGGCTAACATACTGCAGTCGCCCGGAATGCAATCCAGTGGAACAGTGTTGTGCCAGACAGGCAGTTCTGAGAAAGGAGTTTTGTTCATGAAAGAGTAAAGGGCATCACTTACTCGGTTTCTGCGCTGGTTTTGAATTTTTTCAATGCAGGATACGGCTCGCTGAGCAGCTCCTGCCTAGATGTCGCAATAGTTTTCTATTTTATGACGTAATTTGACTTACACATATAGAGGACTGCATTGTCAAGGCGATATCTCTGGGAGCGATTGAATGATCCAACCTTTTTTCAGCGCTCTTGGCAACAGATTTGATATATATGTTCCGTTTCAGAGACGTAGAAAGGAACTCGTAGTAATTTCGACGTGCAAGGGTTCTTCACAGAGGAATGTAATCCGGAGACTTTCGAAGTATACAGGGTAAGTATACGAGGGATGTGCAATAAGTAATGCCCCTAACTCACTTCCTATAGCAGTTTGCATAGTTATTAGTCTTTCTCTACATAGGAAGCACTCAGAGTTATGCATTTCTCCGGTCGTTTGATGCAGCTCTAGAGACCATTTTTGTAGAGCACTCCAAGTTGGTCCTCCAACTACGATGTGATTTCAGAAATCAAAGCTGCATCATCTGGGAAAAGCTTTCCTTTCAAAAACAACTTGATGGCTGGGAAGAGGTAAAGTCAGAGGCTGCAAGATCAGGAGAGTAGGGAGGATGAGGGAGGATATCATCACAAGCCCGTTCTTCTGATCTGGCGACATGCGAGTTGTGGACCGGAGCGTTGTTCTGCAGGAGGAGGGTACCTTTACTCATCTTGCCCAGCCTCTTGATTTTGATAGTTTTCATTAATTTCCTTAAAAGTGTAGCATAATAGGCTCCTGTAATTGGGGGACCCTTTGCCAGGAAATCTATCATCAACGCTCCGGCCTTGTCCCAGAAGACTGTGCGCATGACCTTGCGAGCGGAGGGCTGCACCCTTGCCTGCTTTGGAGGGAGTGAGTTCAAGTCCTTCCACTGCATTGACTGGGCTTTGGTCTCTGGATCATAGTGATGGATCCAGGTTTCATCCTGTGTAATTAGCCTTTGAAAAACTTTGACTCATCTTCTTGGCACATATCCAAATTCATCCTCGAGCACTTGACGCGTTCTCGCTTCTGGAATGGTGTGAGCAACCTGGGAATTCATCTGGCAGACACATTATGCATATGCAAATGCTCATGAATGATAGTTTCCACAGACCCTGTACTAATCTTGACATCTTGGGCTATTTGGCGAATAGTAATGCGCCGAGCTTCCAAAATGGCAGCCTCAACTTGACGGACAGATGCCTCATCAATGGTAGAAGGGGGACGACCAGGTCTGGGACTATGTTTCCACAAACTTCCGACCATGTTTGAATTCACAATGCGAGCGTTTACAAGGAGATATGGTGGACAAAAACGAAGGTTATCATCTTTTTATAGAACGATTTTGTTAACTTCAATGTCGTTAGGTAGGTTATATAGGATGTATAGTCCAAGTGAGTCTGTAAGGCAGAAGAGTCAAGAGATCCCATCGGAACATGAAAAGGTCCAGCTTGATTCTTAATCCATTGCTCATTTCTACTAATTAAATTTTTTCTAATGATTTCCATGTCGGTAAGGAAAAGCATATTCCATTGCCTCATTGATCATCTCTTTCTTAATAGATATGTAATAATTTGCAATATCGAATTGTATAAAGGCACATCTATCCTTGTTTTGTTTTTTTAATTCTAGAAAACCAGCTAATAGCCTCAATGATTAATATTATGCCTGTGAATATTTGTAGTGTATGTTTCCGGTGACTAGATAATTGTGATTCTCTATTTTTTAGGTTAGGATTGTACTAGATGTAATCCCATTTCACTAGTATCAGAGTCACCGATTAGGCCGCGAGCAGCACGCGCACAACTAAGCTGAATTTTAGTTTGATATTTATGCTATAGGTAAATGTTGTTAACAGGTTTTGAGGGGAAGGGTATTGAGGGTACGACATACATGCCTATGTTAAATAGTATTTCTCTCTCTCTCTCTCTCTCTCTCTATATATATATATATATATATATATATATATATATATATATATATATATTATTGTTGAACACTTTCAGTTGAAAAAAAGTCGGTTAAATTAGCTCATGTGCGCCGATCATCATATAATGATTAGGTAACTATGACATACCTTAAACACATTTAAAAATAAATAAATGTTGAAGTTTCAACAGTATTTCTCGCGGTTAACGGTGACCAAATAAATTAGGACCTTAATAATGGAACTAAAGTTGGTTTCTGTTGCCGGGTTCGAATCTATCGACCGGTGTTAATCGTGACAGCCTGCACCAATGATTCCCGAAAGGATGAAACACTAGTGTCTGTAGGTATTTAATGTTTATTATAGTAAATATATATATATATATATATATATATATATATATATATATATATATAAAAATATATATATATAATTATATATATATATATATATATATATATATATATATATATATATATATATATATATATATACAGACATAAGAAAGCACGCAAGCACGCACATATATGTATATATACCCAATAATTTTTCTCCTTAATCGAAGATGCTTCGACGCCAGATCAAAAAATTTGTAACACCTAGATAATTTACATTGTTTTTTTTTTTAAATTTTTCCATAAAGAGAATAATGATAGTCGAGAAAAATAAATCAATATCGGTTATTAAAAAAAACAAACTTTAAGTTTAATTTTTAAAAGATGCTGCATAAATGCGCAAACACACACACGCCGTATACACCTTCCTCACACACATATACACACATACCCCCCACACACATACACACACATGCACACACATGCACCCACACACACACACACACACATATATATATATATATATATATATATATATATATATATATATATATTTCTGAAATCACAGCCACAGATGGATAAAATGCATATAAACACACAATAATATTTATAGAGAGAATATATGAATTTCACGTTTCTTTTCTCTGTATACCCCAGATGTACGACTAGGAAGTATCTTTATTTTCTAGAGATGTAATTTATTAAATATAAATCATTTTCGTGTTTTATGAACTTAAAAACAACAACCAAAGTTGTTTCAGATACGATATCATGCAGATACGATATCATGTATACTTAAATGTAATCGCGTCATCAGAATAATGGGAGGTAGATGGACGTTGCCATAAAAATAGCGATAAAACTGCAACATTTCATTAAGTTTGTTTACCCCTCGTTTAATACATTTACTACTCTCTCTCTCTTTAATACTCTCTCTCACAACCGGAGATACGTCAAAGCTCACTACACAATATTCTGCAAAGTTTAAAACTCTTTCCTGATGAAGTGTAGTGTGTCCAACACCTACCCTCTGAAGATAGTCAAACAAGATTTCAATAAGCAGTTCACATGCAAGAATATGTCCGAAATAACGCATATTTTCTGCAAAAGATGCTTATGTAAGATGCAGCCCATTTTCATTTAAAGAGATTCGTAAACAAACAAAAGTACAGATTTTGGGGCTCTGAAAATCCAAGACCAAATCATCCAAAACAGATTCATCCAATAAAGTGCACTGTATGATGTGCAGTAACCGAGGCAAAAAAATATTGGACCTTATTTTTTTGAAAATCAAGACGAAAATGCTGTCACTGTTACTACTGAGAGATATCGGACTATGATTATAGATTGCTTTACCCAGCGTTACAAAATAGGCCTTGATTATAGTTCTAATCAGAGATAGAGTAATTGTACATACGGCGAGAGACACCATGGAGCTTCTCAGGCAATGCTTTGGCGACAACATTAGCTCTCGCTATTGCAATGTCAAATGCCCACCACATTCCCCAGATTTGACTAGTCCGACTTTTTTTGTGTGGATATCTTAAAGAAAGTGTCTAAGTTAACAAACCCCAACCCCTGCAAGAATTGAAGGAAAACTCAGGGACGAAATAAGGGAGGTAAATCGCAATCCAGAGTTTTTGAAATCTTTCATGAATAAGGTTTTGGAAATAGCACAAATATGTGAACCTGAAAATCGGCAACGTTTAAAAGACACTATTCTTCATAAATAAAGACTTTGAATTTCGAATTTTTTGAAAATCATATTTCTCAATGTTTTACTTAGATGGTGTTAAAATAATCGAAAGATATCATCCAACATGAAGAATCTACTTAAGTTCCAAACCTTTAATGTATACATATATATATATATATATATATATATATATATATATATATATCAATATATATATATATATATATATATATATATATATATATATATATATATATATATATATAAAGAGAGAGAGGGACAGCTAGGGAGAGAGAAAGGGAGATATACGAATATTTTTGCCGATTTTATAAGTTCCAAATCTCAGTGGCTATTGATGGAAATTTAACAAATGGACGCTCGTTGGAAAGGTAATGACGTGAATAGTGTAATCAGTTATATGAGAATTGGAATTACTGTCACTTATTAACGGGATCATCCATCAACCAGACTTTATCTTTGCACATTTTACAGCCATAAAGTGATTCAGAGCCATTTGTTTTCCTAGTTTTGCATATGAATTACGAAATATTTGATATTTCCTTAAAACCTCTGGCCTTTATGGAGGAGAGACTAAAACTTGCTGCTATGGTTTCAAATGATCTAAAATAGCAGGAAGGGGAGACTTTAGTCCTAATATTTCTCACGTGTTATATCTTTGATTTTCATACATAAAATAAATTTCACCGTGTATAAGGATAATTTAATGTTTGCGATAATCATAACTCATTTCCAAAAGAGGGGATATATACGATATGAGAAATACTTAGAACCAAGTCTCCCCCATGCTATTATTCCAGATCAATTGAAACCATAGCAGCAAGTTTTAGTCTCCCCTTTCATTAAGGCCAGATGGATGTATATATATATATATATATATATATATATATATATATATATATATATATATATATTTCCGTGGAAATATATTTTCTCATATATCAATCCTGATTTAAGAAACTTAGTGTAATTACAGAGCAATATAGAGAGTAAATGACAAAAAGTTATATTCCAAAATTCTTGATGTTTACCATCTATAAATGTATTCATTTAATTCAGTTGACTTATACAATTCTTGATAGTATCTGTGTCGTAACGCAAAATCAATCACTTAATTAGTATATCAATCAGTGAATCCATTATGCCCTAAACTCATCATAAGAAATAGCAACAATCAATCCGTCAAAAGGAAATGAAGTGGGATTTGACATAATTAAAATTCGAAAATTGGAAGAGAAGCTGCAAATTCCTTTATATCTTTTCATTAAGCCATAATGAATTTTTATCAAATAAAATCATTAAACCCAACTATTTGTACTAACAATTTTAATTAATTTACGAATATTCTACTAATATGTTTTATTTAATAATAAGTAAATTTATGAATAATAATTTGTGCATACATACTTATGAAAATAATATCAATAAATTATAAACTATTATACATGTTTGTATATAAGAAACTAAGCTAAGCAAAAGAAACGCTTGATCATTTCGGTTCTCATAACTAATCAATTCAATTGAATTGAACACCATACATAGTTTAATTCTGTTAGTTATTATGAACAATCTTATTAATCCTTATACTTATATTTTTAAAAATCTAAATGGAAATAACTATGATATCAACACGTATTTATAGTAACCAGACTCCAAATATTAATCTATAAATAAAATGTATATGATGCAACAAGTGATTATTAATTGATTGATAAGTGGTTTCAAATGTATGAGTCAAATGGGTTAATTGTTAGAATGAATGTAAAAATCAATATTATAGTTATAATAAGATATATATCATTGAAAATCCATTAAGATAAACTATATATTTTTAAAATATATCCTCAATAACTTAACGTCTATAAATTCATTTAAGAATTATTAATTAAATTTAATAAAACAAATAAATAAATAAATACAACATAAAATATTTTTAAAAAATATTAAAGTACATAGGAAAGGTGTTTTAGGTGTAGGGAACATCTGAGTTGGATATGGTGTAGCAATTTTTAGGTTTAAACAATATTAATAAATCTTATTAACTTGAATAAAAATTAGAATTAGATTTAACTTAAATGCACATTTATTTAATTCTAATTAAAATAACATATTATCGGAACAAGAAACTCTGAAACATACTTATTAAAGAATTAGGATATATATATATATATATATATATATATATATATATATATATATATATATATATATATATACAATGATAAACAAAAGGTATACTTAAATAAGGAACAAGTTTGAAAAATGTTTAATGATACTAGATTTTCATATGTAGAACTGAGGAAAGTTTGTGAAATGTAAAAAAATAAAAATATTACTTTCAATATAAATCGTAAAGATGGTGCTTATATTGAGAATAATATGAGTAAATATATAAATAATAAATAAAAATTGAAGTAAATGTAAGTAACTAATAATTTTATAACTCAACATTACCAGATATGAAATATAACTTAATAACTTATGACTATATATTGAAATAATTTTTCATGCTATAATTTTATATTTGAAAAATTAGTGAATTAATTCATAATATAAATCGATTAATTTTTTTAAAATAATATTAAGTCAAAGACATTAAAACCATATTAAAATTTCTTATTTGTTGAATATGGATGCCTATGCGTTGGTGAAAATAAATAAATAAAAGTAAACTTCATATTTCGTTAGATTTGTCCCAACGGGGGTAACTCTGCCTAATTTTTATTAAGTAAATCTAATTATTAACAATTACGTTATTAAGGAGTTTTCAGATTACTTTTAAACTTAAAAGAACGTAAGTATTGTTTTTAAATTCGATGATATTAAAAATTGTAATTGTAAGAATTAATAAGCTTCATCATAATAGCTGACAGAATTGAATTATGTATGGTTTTCAGTTCAAATCAATTGATTAGTTATCATAACCGAAATGATCAATCGTTTTATTTAGCTTAGTTTAGTTTAGTATATACAAACATGTATAATAGTTTATACTTTATTGATACTATTTTCATAAGTATGCATGAATCAATTAGAATTAATAAATTTACTAATTATTAAATGGAACATATTGGTAGAAGATTCATAAATTAATTAAAATTGTTAGTACGAATAGTTGGGTTTAATAACTTATGAATAAATAATTATGGCGTAATGGAAAAATATAAAGGTATGTGCAGTTTCTCGTCCAATTTTCGAATTTTTATCATGTCAAATCACGCTTCATTTCCTTTTGACGGATTGCTTGTTGCTATTACTTCTGATGAGTTAAGGGCATAATAGATTCACTGATTGACATAAGAATTAAGTGATTGATTTTTCACTACGAAACAGATACTGTCAAGAATTGTATAAGTGAATGGAATTATAGGAATAAATTATAAGATCGCCAACAGCATGAATTGTGGAAATAACTTTATGTCATTTATTCTCTCTCCCTCTCCTCTTTCACTCTCTGTCTCTGCCTGACTGTCTGTCAATCTCTCTCTCCCTATATATATATATATATATATATATATATATATATATACAATTATATATATATATATATATATATATATATATATATATAAACCTGTTGAAGGAAAGAAAATAACTGATACATGTGGCTATGTGTTTGTGTGTATTAGATGCATAAGAGTCATTAAATTGATCATTTCTATTTTAAACCTTCTGTTACGTCACAATTAATGCAAACACACTCAAAAGAATCAATCCACACTTAAAGATTCTATGAAAAGTGTATATCTAAATCCATTGAATTTATCGTTTTTTTCCCCCAGTATGAAACTATTTAATTTCGAACGCGTATGCAAATGACTTTACATGTTCGTAAATGTTCGCTGAAAATTTCTTTAACTTATCGTTTTAAATTCACAAATAAATATGTAAACACGACATTCATGAAGCGTGGATAATCTAACGTTTTATCTGCATTTGAATACTTTAGTGATAACAGATGCGCGTAGGAACACAGGGAGAATGTTTAACGCATGCGCGTTTCAAACGTTTCAATATATTCGCAAATATATATTTTTTTCTTTTTCTCCGTTTAAAGACGATAATGTATCGCGTCTTTCAAGTCGATTTAATGAATTAGAATTTTTAAAGATGCATATGAAGCCAACAAAATATCTCATATCTGTAAGGTGGTATTCAAATTACTACGCTATTCCAACGGCATCTTTCAAGCTGAATTTTCCCATAGAAAAATAAATGCGCAAACAATAAATTAAAGTATCAGGGTTTGCTTTATTTGCATATTGCAGGCTGGTAATACAGAGATTGTAAAATACTTGGAAATATTTCGAACAATTCGGCATGTTTATATGGGTTTAATTAGGCCACCGAAGAAGAAGCATGTCTGCGTAATATGAGATTGCAATATCTTTTACAAAACCTCACGTAAATGCGATTTCTAAGAAAAAAAACGAACGATAAAATAATATATGTCTATTTCTGTCCGTTACCGTGCAAGCAAAGATTTGTTATTCGTCCCCGTTTATTAACAGTTACAAATGTGTTAAACACAGGCGTACACACGTACCGACAAATAACAATAAAGTAAGTATATTAGACATTTTAGAGACACGATTATTGTCACTGTCTATACGCATAAGGACGATGCCGGTGTATCTGTATATGCATTGTAAGGACTGTATAAACACCGAAAACTATACTACCGTAATATACATACATGAACTATATGTTATAAATACATAACGAGACCAGAAGTATCGCGTATATATACACCCTTATATAACAGGTTGTTATTTGAGCATTCCTCTAACTCGAATGTTGTTTACTGACAGTATGCCAGCGTTCCTTTATGACTTGAATACTGCTGCCACCCGACGTGGCTGCAAAGCTTGTGGCTACAGGTAAGCACTATATGAACGCATCTCAAGAAATTCTATGCATAGCTTACTACCATCGCTGATCACAGCTGCTGCGGGTCGTCGTCCTGAGAAGCGAACGCATTGTAAGTGACGTGGTTTTACAAGCCGAGCCAGATTCGGGACCTACCAACTAATCTTATTCCTGAAACTCAACTGCAAATACGCAATATATTTATTGAAAAATTATAATTAGAAAGATATCGGAGAAACAAACGCGAATAATAGAAACATCCCATTTATATTATCTCAATAAATGAACATGCAATGAGATTTTGCGTTGAGCTTCTTCCAATTTACTCGAAGACACAATTACAAATTGTATGAATAAGGAATACAAAAACGTTCATCGTGTTATTTGGGTTCATCAGGCTGCTGTTCTTATCTTGAATGTGATTTTCACAACGTTTCGGTCGATGTAATCTTGCGGACCCATAACGCAGTGGTTAGAGTACTTGGAAAAATCAATTTTAAAAAGTGATATTCTCCTGAAGGTTCAATCCTCAGTGTGGGCGACCGAAAAATAAAATTGCGAATTATATAAAACATATATCCAGTCATGGCTGAACGAAAGAGACCATGCTGCCACCGTAAAGTAAATAAAGGGTTCCGCTCGAAATTCCTTCCAAATATTCGAGTTCGACATAAACATTTCCGAGTTCGACAAGATGCACCTGAAGAAGGTCGGAGATCACATAGACCGAAACATTGTGAAAATCACACTCAAGGTGAGAACTGTAATCAAAGGAATCTAAATAATACAAATAACCAATCCTCACCTAAAAAATGCAGAAACTTCACAAACGTTCATATTACGGTGGTCGTTACAAAAGAAATACTTCATATTATACATCAAGAAGGAAGACCGGTATTAACCAAAGTTAACACTTTTATACAACCGTACATCACGAGTGGGTTTAAGAAGTTTTATCACGGGGCAAACAGAAAGGATTGACGTATAAAATATGCTGTAGATTCATTTATAAGACAGGGACGTATTCGAAATGAATGTTTTTATTTAGAGCACAATTAAACCATTGTACTTGGCTTTTATATGTTTAACTTTAATTCAAGTGATGATGTAACAATAATTTCATAACATCATGTGTTGGTTTATTGATATGACAAAGACGCGTTCGAAAGGAATGGTTCTGTTTAAAATACGATCGAATCATGCCACTTGATTCTTACATTTTTCCTTCAAGTGAAGCCATTCTTTACAGATAACTTTATAAAATCATCGGTAGATTCGTTACAGTGCAATTTTACAATGTATTATGCACTAAATTACTGCGAGGAGGTATAGGAAGCGTCTATGCGGTACACTGTGCGTGTGACTCCTAACAGACCAGGCAATGAATTGATTAGATATAAAAAAATACGATTTCACCGATTTCGATAACAATAAATGTATAGAAGGGTGAAACATTTGTTGATCGACGTTTACTCTCGAACAGCGTCGGGATTTCGTACTTGTTGAGACTAAGCTAATAATTTGTTTGCGTCAAGATCAGTATATGAACCGATATTATCAATAATTTCTCCCACACTTTATCTGTGTCTAAACCTTTACGTAGATTCTATGAACAAAGCTTCTTCCTTAGAACTGCACACCACCGTTTGCTTGCTTTAATGCTGACAACAATATGGCCGTCTTCAAGTCCAACGTAAACAAGTTCTTGATGAGTCGTTTCCCTTAAGTAATCCAATTTACTAAATTTACACTTCTAACGATTACTATGATATTGTTCCTTTGACTACTGCACACTCGTTAACCGTTATCCTTGAGTAGCTTCTGGGCCTTGATAAGTAGGGATTTTTTTTGGAAAAAAAATCATCCCTGATCTTTACAGAGCACCGATCTGATGAAATCGTGTTAAGGATGGGTGTAATTGTGTATGACATTGCGATATATTACTGGCTTTTGGGCAATTTCAATGTTTACTCGTGCAACGTACAAGGAACGTGCAATAAGCAATGCCACTGACCCACTTCCAGTTGTCTGATCTAACTGGAATTTTGCATGTCCAATGATTTATATCTCTACAGGGTACGTGGCTAATTACAGCTCTGAATTAATTGTGGATTCTGTTTTACAGATGTTTGAACTGAGTCAGGTGTGAAATGGAGCCTGTTGAATGTCGAGCAGTGATCCGGTTTTTTGTATTTGAAAGAAAGCACACCGCAGGAGACTTTTGATGAAATGAAAGAAACTTATGGTGATAATACCCCATTATATGACGTTGTAAAATGCTGGCATCGTGAATTCAAACATGGCCGGAAGTCTGCGGAAACATCTCCCAGACCTGGTCGCCCCCCTTCTGCCATTGATGAGGCATCTGTCCTTCAAGTTGAGGCTGCCATTTTGGAAGCTCGGCCCATTACTATTCGCCAAATAGCCCAAGATGTCAAGATTAGTACAGTGTCTGTGGAAACTATCATTCATGACCATTTGCATATGCATAAGGTGTCTGCCAGATGAATTCCCAGGTTGTTCACACCATTCCAGAAGCAAGAACGCGTCAAGTGCTCGAGGATGAATTTGGATATGTGCCAAGAAGATGAGTTAAAGTTTTTCAAAAGACTGATTACATAGGACGAAACCTGGCCCCATCACTATGATCCAGAGACCAAAGCCCAGTCAATGCAGTGGAAGCACTTGGATTCACCACCTCCAAAAACCCCAAGGTCATGCTCACAGTCTTCTGTGGCCAGGATAGAGTAGTGCTGACAGATTTCTCTGGCGAATGGTACGACAATTACAGGAGCCAATTATGCTTCACTTTTGAGGAAATTAAGGGAAGCTATCAAAATAAGGAGGCAGGGCAAGATCAGCAAATGTACCCTCCTCCTGCAGGACAACGCTCCGGTCCACAACTCACATGTCGCCAGATTAGAAGCACGGGCGTGTGGTTATGAAACCCTCCACATAACCCTAACCCTAACCCCCTACTCTCCTGACCTTGCACTTCCTGACTTTTACCACTTCCCAGCCATGAAGTTGTTTTTAAAGGAAAGCGTTTCCCAGATCATGCAGCCTTGATTTCTGAAGTCACGTTGTAGTTGGAGGACCAACGTGGGGTGTTGTACAAAATCGGTGTCCAGAGCTGCATCAAGCGATAGGAGAAAGACTAACAACTCTAGTGTGGGTTGTATTGTTTATTTTGAATAAAATTCGTTTAATATTTCTATCAAAGGCGTATTAGAACTAGAAAGACAGATAATATAGCGATAAATATCAGTATTTAAAACGGTGTTGTTTGAGAAAATTCAACTGTCTCTATGATCCAGATACTTTATTGTTAAAAAATATCTACTATGTGACAAAGATCTCTCGGCGTGAAACAGAGTAATGTATAGCATGTAATAAAGTTTCGCTGATGAGTGAGCTATTTCTGTCAATGGAAACCATTTTTCTTCTATCTTTCTTACAATTGTGGATTGTTTTTAAATACCGTAGAACCTGAGAAACTTTGTGTGAGTTTGTTTTTTTGAGTAAGCAGAGTTATCTACAGCGGAAAATTATGGACTACTTCAACACTATTTAGAGACAGGCGTGTGTGCGTCAGGAATAAGAGTAGTATCTTGTATAATCTTCTTCGACTCCCCCCTGTCCTAATATAATGAAAACTGCTTTTCGTATATGCTATCATGTCTAAACTGTCTAGTTTCTGTCATACAACGGTTTTAATAATGGAGTTTTTGTAAGTCTTATAATTACATTTTACATCAGTATATCGTTTTATAACGATAATTTGACTGATGGTGCCTAATGTTTTAAAACTCATATTAGGTAGATATAACTTTCTTTTTTATTAACTCCAACTTAAAAAAAAATTGAAGATGAAATCTCTAATATAATGATAACAAGAAGGGAGGTAGAATTTATACCAAGACTCTTAATAGGATGCTTATCTATAATATAAATCTAACTTGTCTATTTAAATGTATGTATGTATGTATGTATGTACGTGTGTATGTTTGCCTAAAACGGTCGACAGAGGCGACGGATTTTCATGAGATTGGCATCGTTTTGAAACTCTACCTTTCGGACGACATATATCGAAAAATTGGCTAAAAACACTAATTCCCTCACCCTCAACTGCGCACTTTTCTAGAGGGAGGGGGTCGCTTTTTCCCCCGATACTTTCGAAAGTCATCCCTCTTTTCCATTGACTAGCGTTAATTTAAACCTACGCCACTTTCGGTTTGGCGATGGGCGAAACAGCAAAGATGTCACGTCTTCGTTCACATTCTGTTCTTCCTTCGCCTTACGGTTTCGAGCCTGCTTGCCTACTTTTTTTTTACTCGACTCACACCTCCAATCCAAACACCCGGGCAACGCCGGGCAACATAAAATAAACCATCAAATCAATCGATTAAAAAAAAAGAATATAAATATAAAGGTATTACAGTTTATGTATTTAAAAATGTTTTTTAGAAATTTTGACATGAGATATCATAATTTCTGTATTCTTCAATCTTACCCAAGCAGTTCAGAGGCGAAGTGGGCCAAAACGTGGCGAGACAACAACTATGGAAGGCACTAATTATTGAAAATACGGTTACAAGATTCAGCATTCCTATCTCGTCGCGGTTGATCACCTGAAGAAGGCCAGAGGATGGTTGTACCGAAATTTGATAAAAAAACAATACATATGAAGATGAGAATAGCAGTCAGCAAAAGAATAAAAACGCAAATATTCAAGGTTAATAAAGTGAAATATTGTTAATTCAGTAAATAAGGCGACACCATGGTTCGATAACAAAGAATTTAAAATAAAGTATTTAATAAGCGCTTTGCATCTTGATATAGACTGCACGCTACTTTTGTTTGGAAATCGTCTAGTTTTAAATCATTGTGTGGCAAGACAAATGACGCTTGTCTGCATAATGATGTATTGTAAGCAGCTTAAGTGTGTGAATCGATCAAAGAGATAAACGAATTGACTTTGTCCTTCAAACAATCATACGATTTCTGTCGGCTCATCTTTTGTCCCTTTTAACTTAAAGGCAGCTCGAAATTACGTTATCTGCCGTATGACACAATCTCCAAGACTCACCCGCATTAAGGGAAATAATCATAATCTGCTGATTTTATAAAGCGAGAAAAGTCCGCTAAAAGTCCAAGCTTCATTATAATTATATGGTATGTGTTATATGGTGTGTGTTTTATGTTATGTGTTACATGGTATGTGGTATATGGTATGTGTTATATGGTATGTGTTATATGGTGTGTGTTATATGGTATGTGTTTTATGGTATCTGCTATATGGAGCGTATTACATGGTATGTGTTATATGGTATGTGTTATATCGTGTGTGTTATATGGTCCATGTTATATGGTGTATGTTATATGGTATGTGTTATAGGATGTGTGTTATAGGATATGTGTAATATAGTGTGTGTTATATGGTATGTGTTATATGGTGTGTTTTATATGGTATGTGTTAGATGGTTTGTGTTATATGGTATGTGTTATATGGTATGTGTTATATGGTATGTGTTATATGGTATGTGGTATATTGTATGTGTTATATAAAACTATAAATTTATGTATTTTATTTAGGTATTAAAATACTGAATGTAAAAAACAAAACAATATAATCTATATTAATCCATGTTATACCAAATTATTAACCTTTGATTATTTTACAAAATAATCACCAGTTATCAAAGCCTGGAGGTCACTCGAGTATAAGGGTTAATGAGTGTACAGTAGTCAAAGGGATAAAATCGTAGTAATCGTTAGAAGTGTAAATTAGGTAAATTGGATTACATAAGAGGAACAGCTAATCAAGAACTTTTTACGTTGTACTTGAAAACGGTCATATTGTAGTCAACTGGAAGGCAGGATAACAGAAGAGAGTTGGACAGGTGTGTAGTTCTATGAAAGAAGCCCTTTTCAAATGAATGCAAGATTAGGTCTAGGCACAGATAAAGAATTGGGAAAACTATTGATAGCGTTTTCATCTAGACGCGTGTTTCTTGTGAATATTTTGCAAGGAGGGGACATGGATTGGAGCTCAGACGAGCACTTGTCCTGAAAATAACGATAAAGCAGAGATAGGTTCGCGCCGTCTATTCTGTGAGAAAGAGGTTGCAGGGAAGAGGAAAGGGCATCCTCTACTAGGGTACGAAATTGATTTTGAACTCTGTCAAGGCAGGATAAGTTTTCTAGCAGCGCCTCCCCACATGTGGCAGCAATACCTTATCCTTGGACATACCTGGCTCTTATATAGGTAGAGAATTGCACCATGAATTGAATTTATGTTAAAAATGCATACATTTGAAATGACTAATAATTACAAAACACGAGGTGTTCTTAATTTACATATATAGTAAACGATATAATTATAAATCCATCGTGAATAACAACCATATTTGCCAAGTTCTTAAAATGTAATTCTATATTTCTCAAATATTATATACGAAAAGGAATGTGAAAGTAACTTTTGTAGAAACGTACGAGATATAAACCCTTTATGGTTAGTAGTTTCAATTAATCTCAGAGTAATGTGACCAGTAGATAAAGAGTTAAGCGGTTAAATATTGTCACATTAACACAGACACACACACACACACATGAATCTACTTTTTTTATATTTACGTAGGTTAGTATAAAAATTGCACTTTAATAATATGAGAATGATAATAAACTGTGGCGTGTTTGAAATTGGTTGCAAGTTTTTAATTTTCAATAATGAAAAATTCGAATATGCTAGATACGATTATTGGGCGATTTCATTTTTGCCGTGTATCTTTTGAAAGTCAAGCAATGATAATACAATGGAAAAAAAGACATATTGCTACGCAATACTATTGACCCTCCACTTCCTAAGTAATCTAGCGTTACCCATGTTCTTCCATAACCAGACATGTTGTCTCATCATAAGCCTTATATTTAATATTTGTAACGTTGTAGTTACATGTCAACACGTAAAACTTGGAAATCCGTCTCGGCATTTTCTCAAGTTTTAACAAAATACATTTATTCATAATATATGCAGCAACACCTTTTCATCTTCGTTTAAAACAGTGCATTTTTTTATCTCGTCTATCGTGTCGTTTTAAAGGCACTCTTGCTACTTCCATGTCGCTCGCTGTTATTTTCCGGTCACGTGCTTTCCCGCCCTATCCTCGGCCATGTGTATCCTTCTGCCTTTGCTTTCCCCTTCCCTTCTCGTCTTCTGCTGTTTGTTCACATTGCACTTGAACTTCTGCATATCAGTACAGTTGGGAAAGCAGAATCCCGGAAGGGAGTTCCAAAGACCTGCAGTTCTGGGGGAAAAAACTATTGGAGTAAAAGGCTTTCTTGCACCTAGGGATCTCTACTGTAAAGGGATGAGACTTAGTAGCTTGTCGGGGTTGTCGGGGGTAGTTACGTCGAGGAGGTACAAGTGCTTGCAGTTCGTCAGAGCATTCACCATTAAAGTATTTGTAGAACAGGCAGAGGGATACAACATCTCGTCGATGCGACAGAGGCTGAAGCCTAGAGAACAGTTCAGGACCTATCAGGTTGGCGACTCTCTTTTGAACCCTGTCCAGGAGCGAGAGACAAGCAGCAGATTCACCCGCCCAGATGTGACAACAGTGCTCTATACATGGGCGAATGATGGCCTTATAGAGGTACAGGATACGATCGGATCGATGCTTATCATTCAAGTTACTTGGCTTCGTCGGCTGGATCATTTGCCTTTGTTAGCTCTCATACGGACACTGCTGCTAACGCAACGCTCGCGGTCTGTTGCACATTTATTATATAATAGGCTCCATCACTTTTATGCAAGTAATCCATAAAAATGTGTCCATAACCGCAGTAATCCCATCGGTTTTATAGCAATACACCTTGTCTAAAGCGAACAAAAATTAAGACCGTATTAAGATTACACGATAATCGTGGGAATAAATTTATATTGTTTCCTTATTAAAAGATGCTCAAACCATTGCATAAATAATATGAAGTCCAGCACAATTTCTATTGAGCATCGTTTTATAGTAAATCGAGTCTTACATTTTGAAATGTACATTCACGTGTTTATCGATCTGAAGAAATATGCAATGACAGAAACGATGGCCTCTCATTTTGCGGTTGTTTTAAAATAAACCACAAAGTAGGCGCCTTCAAGTGTTTTGATAGTAGACGATAGAGAACTATTTTGTCTACCTAGTAATCCAAATGAACGAGACGAAGCGAAACAAGGAACAGGAATCATCTACATATTTCATATTATTACTGTTATCCTCTCGCACTGGAACGGCCAATCAACCTAACAAAACTAAAGCATTCATACACACAACACACGTCGATCAACTAAGACGTATAGAACTCCTGATGTTGATCTTCACTGATTTTTTACATGGTAGTCACCACTTATCAAGGCCCGGAAGCCACTCGGGGAGAAGGGTTATTGCGTGTACAGTAATCAATCGTATCGTAGTAATCGTTTGTATTGGAGATTTGATAAAGTGTCTTACGTAAGGGGGCGGTTCATCAGGGATTTGTTTTTGTTGGACTTGAAGACATCCACGTTGTAGTCAGGTGGGAGACAGGCGAACGGAACACAGTTCCACAGGCGTGCACTTTTGGTTGTGGTTTCAGCTAGACGGGTGTTTATCGTGAAAGAGTAGCGAGGGAGGACCAGAGATTAAATTCATTCAAGGTTTTATTAGAATGAGTTAACTTAGGAGAAAGGGACTAAACCTACCTACATCATCTAACTTCTTTAAATGGATTAATCATTCAACATTGTGGTTATTAAAACGTCCACAAACGTGAATGGAGGCAGAGAAATAAGTAGACACGATACAGTCCTACCACACATTACATAATGAACACACTTTTTTGATTAGGAATTCATTATTGTGTTTTATTCTCGTTTTATTCTCGTTTTACTTACTCCATAGCTGATATTTAAAAAAAATAATCAGTGAAATATGTTCTACACATTATTAAACGGTTAAAGTACGTTTCAGTATTATTAATGTTTTTCGGACGAATAGTATGTGCAACGTCAGAGTTAAATTTATAGATATTTTTAAAATCGTATATTTTAAAATGCCTATAATCGTCTGTAGGGAAACTGAACAACACTCCGTTGGTTCGACTGAAGTTACAAAATTATGTGCAAAAGAACAACCGTCATTCGAACCTGAAATCCGTTCAGTACAAGGAAAAGAGAAGAAAAGTAAGATATGCAAATCGTGGTACTCTCGCAATTAAAAGTCTGTATATTAGGACGTTTTTTGCGAAAGGGTCGGAATGTAATCGTGATTTTGTGACAAAGACAACGACGACGACGACGACGACGAAGACGAAGACGAAGAAGAAGAAGAGTTGAGATATCAAGAGAAGATTGTTTACACAATCAGAATTATTTATTGTAAGCATTAGTACGAGCGACGATGATTATTTAGTCATCGAATTAAAACATTAATTTCAACACTTCACCGTCGTGACAATTTATATGTTTTCATATATATTAAAAATTAAAAATTGATTCCAGAAATATTGTCTCGTGGCTGTGGTACAATTATCTAAACGACACATGCAACCATTTAAAACAACGTATTTTACATCCGGGCAACACCGTAGCTCTATTTTTAGTTGAACGCATAAGGAAAAGACAGATATATGAAAAAAAAAAAAAAACGAGTCAACAATTCAGAGAGATATAATTAAGCAATCCATCGTGTAATTTCCCGAACGCAAGCCAGACGAATCGGCATTGTAGATGACAAATATTTCGCATTGTGTTTCTATGTTTTTATTCCTCGGTGAGTTGTCGAGCATCTTATTTGTTGGAAGATTGTTTATCAAACATGGAAATCAACTGAGTTTGTTCTAATCAACGAAGCTGACGGCTGTCTCCAAATCAAATCTCAAGACCCAATTTACCTCGCAGGGTGTCGTGAAATATGGCGGATAATTTCACTCACCCTCTCTCTCCTACTCTCTCCCCACCAATACATATTAACGTTTCTATGAGAACAAATATCAAGACATCTAGAAAAGACATGGAATCACCGGGGAATTAATAATAACGTTTCTAATAAACATGGGTGAAGAATATGGGAGGCTGCTGTGTTTTTAATATAACGGAAGGCGTCATAGAGTTTTGAATATAATATAGACATTAGAAATCGTAAGTATGATTGAATATACCATGTGCAATAGAAATATTTAGCTTTCTAGTTAAGAATTGCAGGATTTTGGAATTATGTTCCTACTGACTGTTTTCATCCTACATATATTTCTGGTCTTTTAAGTGTAACACAAAGAGGTGCCTCGTTCTTTTGCCAGAATTATCTTTCGTTTCAATTAAATTCTTGTATCAAATGGCTTCATACATTGGTTTAAGCGATTCATGTAAAATGCACACGTTGGAATTAATAAACATTTATGACTAACAGGTTGAAATAGCTGGCGTTGCCAAGTTGTATTTGATATATTTGATTATAATATACCTTATTATCTAACTGATTAAACGAAACATTAATTTACAATGGCTCCTTTTTCCACGACCTCTATAAGATCAGAAGGTACGTTTTATCTTATACTAGTATTTGAACCTGGAGTTGCCCGTATGTTTGGAAGTGTATGTTGAGCAAAAGAAAAAAAAGTAGTAATAATTTTTTTTTTTTAATTTGACCCTCATTATGACCTCCTTAACATTAATTGTTTTGGGCTCAAATCAACTTATTAAGTTAGATCCATGTCCAACGAACCTATATCTAAAATTTCAAGTGTTTAGACCCAAAATTGGAGGAAGGCTTTGGTGGAGTTCTCAAAGGTCAAATCGTTAAACTTTGACCCCTTAAACGCCAAAATTCTGGCAGAACACAATTAGAAAGATTTTCCCAAATCTCAGTACTCTGTATATATCAAATTTCGAATCTGTAGATTTAAACCTAACAGAGTTATTGCGTAGGGAAATGTACACAGACAGACAGACACACACACACACACACATGCACACACGTAAACTTTTATAGATATACTAGCACTTCAGCCCGGCGTTACCAGGGTGTTTTTATGCGTATGTTGAGCAAAAAAAAAAAGTGGAAGTAGGAAGGCAGGCTCGAAAACGGATCACAAATATTTTCCCAAACCGTAGTACCCTGTATATCAAATTTCGAGTCTGTAGACTGAAAATTACAGAGTTATTACGTAGGGAAATGTACACATACACACAGACACAAACACAGACAAGTTCACTTTATATATATATATATATATATATATATATATATATATATATATATATATATATATATATATATAGAGAGAGAGAGAGAGAGAGAGATAGGTAGATAGATATATAGTTCTCGGCAGTATAGTTACTTCTCTGTCTTTGTTTTATCTTCTATCTTATAGTCCTTCTTAGCAAATATAATTGAAGAATTGTAACTTTTATTTTATATTAAAGTGCATATCTAAAACTTATTTTGTTTTAATTATTTAATGTAACCCCCATATATATATGTATATATATATATATATATATATATATATATATATATATATATATATATATATATATATATATATATATATATATATATATGAAAATAGAATGGAGACTAAAGGACCTGAATACGCAACGTATTGCACGATTTATGCGGGCTTTTTCAAGAGGGATTGAAAAAGCCAACATAAATCAGGCGAAACGTTGAGTATTCAATTCTTTCCACCTCAATTCTATTTTCATATTGTCGGATTTAATCCAACTTAAACCTGTGATTATAGGTCTTACAAAATATTATTGTCAGTAATTAAGGCAATTCTATCTAAATAAATCCCATTGCCTCATTGCTACCAGAGACCTTCATTTCGGATTTTACCATGCTATTTGGATGTGAAATTCAGTTTCCTATTCATTAACTTCCCTTACTCTATGATATTTAAATGCTTAAACTTTTAATTGTAATTTTCAATGTTTCATTGACTTTAGCAAATAAGGTGTAAACCATTATAACTATTTGTGAATATTTTCTCCTCTGAAGAAATGATGGACATCGAAATCATGTAGGATAAGAAGTTATAATATTTCGAATGTATTCTATGTCTTACATAGAATAATATACATATGTTGGTTTGAAATTTAGCCATTTCACGTAATAATTTTTTTAATTTATTGAATTACTAAAATTTTATAGTTGTATATATATATATATATATATACATATACATATATATATATATATATATATATATATATAAGGTGTAAGCCATTATAATTATTTGCTAATATTTTCTCCTCTGAAGAGATGGTAGACTACGACTTTGATGTCTTCAAGTCCAACATAAACAAATTCCTGATAACCCACCCCCTTAAGTAAGGCACTTTATTAAATCACATTACTAACGATTACTACGATATTATCCCATAGATTACTGTACACGCGATGATATTTATCTCCGAGTGGCCTCCGGGTCTTGATAAGTTGCGACTACAATGTAAAAAAAAATGTTATAATATTTCAAATGTATTACATAGAATAATAGAATGTATTACATAGAATAATAAAAATATTTTTATTTGAAATTTAGCCATTTCACATTTAAATTTATTGAATGACTAAAATTTGACATACATATATATATATACACATACATATATGATTATATATATATATATATATATATATATATATATATATATATATATATATATATATAGTAGGTGATTTGAGAAAAGTGATGCAGATATATCATTAAATAAATATTTCCTCATCATAATATTCTCGAAACTGAAGTTCTGCGTTTTCATATAACATTTTAAATGGAAAGAAAGAATGTGTGACCGAATCAAACATTCGGCTCCCAAAGACCGTACCATTTTGTTTTATAGATAAACCACTTATTGTAGACTTTATTGGGTAACTCATAATAATATAATTAAGTATCAATCATGTGAAGTTCTGATGTAGTATAAATTCGGAATACTATGTAAAACTATAGAATTATACTTACAATATTGTCATGACTTGATAACTGTCGCTTGGCACTTTTACCTGCACGTGACTGTTGAACATAAACTTTATAGATTTCTTTTTTATTTTGAGCAAATTTAAACTTTATTGAATTTCGTTTAAAAATAATCAAAATGAGAACTTCTATTTATATATTGCGTTTGAGTCAACCTTGTATTTGTTGATTTACATATCATGGCGGCTTTTGGATAGTAAATATGGGTGGACGATAACTGAGTATTTTCTCGGATTTTTTTCTCGTGAGGTTTCTTTGGTAAATACATTTCTTGTTTTTGTTCTTATTGCTATGAGAATTGTGGCACAGTGTGTAGAGATCTTAAATCTCTACGGTTCCAGGTGAGAATTTTCTGACGATAGCGGTTTCAATCCCACCCAAAGTCGGCCAGAGGCTTTCATGACTAAAACGTGGTGCGATAACAAGAACTATGGATGGCAGTAATTGCTGAGAATGCAGTTAGGAGATTCAAAGTTCATACCTCGTCGCGATTACCGACCTGATGAAGGCCAGAGGAAAAGTTGGCCGAAACGTTGTGAAACAACAACTAAGACAGATAAGGATAATAGTCCGCAATAAATAAATCGATAAGACACACATTCGAAAACTTATGATATTTTGTTTTACATTAATTTCTAATCGATTAATTAATAAGAATAAAGATATGAACATTTCAAATTATCGATACATGTCTTTACAGTTTATTCATGGAAACTAAGATTTTACTCGTTATAAACTATCCTTGGTGTATGATTACTATTTCCTGTTAATTGCAGTGCTATGTGACCAGTATTTAAAAGTTTATCGGTTAAATATTTTCACACATATAATGTACTGCTTTATTTATATCGATTAGTATTTAGAATCAGTTCGTCTGAAGCCGGAACTTTGTAAATGTTTCTATTAATCTAAAAATGTACTATTTTTAATACTAACTAAATTTATATTTTTCTATTATTAATAGAGATTTGATACCTGTCTGCTTCAAAGGAAAATACTATTACATTTCTGAAATTACTAGAGTACTAGCTTTTAGAGTTGAATTTAGGTTGCTGTAAATTTATAAACTAATATACTTCATTTATTGCTCAATAAACATGTTATATTATAGTGCATGTTATCTAGTAACGATACCAAGTTACAAGCAATTGCACGCTTCCTGTTTTCGTAAATACGTAGTATATGTCTTGTTGTATGAGATTATTCTTGCATTTTATAATATCGGAATTAAATAAAAACACTGATAGTGTTAATTAGACTAAAACAGATGACAAAAATATAATTCAGCAGTGCCAACCTATAACAAAATATTATAAAAAAATAACAATCTTGGCAGCCAATTCTTCGCCATTTCAAACCCCTTACATATTTTCTTAAATAAAGAAAAAAACTAAAATTCATAATTTAATCACATAATAATACGATAATGATAATTTAATCACATAATAATAATAATGAAACTTGTAAAGACAGAAATAATAACAACATTTTTGATAAATGTGGCAACCGTAACAACAATAACAAAAAACGACAAACATATAATTATGAGAAATAGCCATGACCCACGGTCCTAATAGACGTAAGAATACTCAAAAATGAGAAGAAAAATTGTAACCGTAGATCTCAAGTAACCTCTCCAGTAAAAATAAATGCCCGCAGGTCAAAATATACCAACGAAAATCTGAATAACAGAAAATATCACGTAAGTATCACGTCTCTAGATTTTAAAAGCGACTATTCCGAATGCAGACGTACATTAAAAACCACCGAATATAACCATTAGCTAAAAGAAAGATGGTAGATAGAATGGCAAGCCAGAAAATGTAAGAACGGCCCATGCTGAGAATGTCTGAACGAGAAATTATCTATGTTAAATGTGAAAAAAACCATAACGTCTATTAAACTACGGAAGTGAAAATAGAACATTTTAAATCCACAGAATAGATTTTATCTTAACATGACAATACATAAATAAAAATAGTATTAATAACAGCAGCGACAATGACAATAATAATAATAATAATTACAACAACAATTACAATAGTAATAATAATAATTCAGCATATCATCATCATCATAATGTAGTCCGCCAGTCTTGACGATTACTAGTTGGGACCTCAGCGCTTTATTCCTCTGTGTTGGCGTAGTCTCACTCCATCGCCACAAAACTATCCACCTTGGCTCCAAACTTGCTTGTACAGTTTAGGTGCAATTTCTGTTGCGCATATGATAAACACTCTCTGAACCTCCAATGCTCATATCCAGTAGACCGAACCTGCGACGACTGACAGCATGAGAGGCCGCAGCTTCTGACCGAAAGTAATCCCAGTGAGGTAAACAGTCACCTTATCGTGCCCGCTACTACGCCTTTTCTTTCATGGTGAGGTTCCATAGCCTTTTAAGGAAAAATGCAAGGCAGCAGTAGGATTTGAAGCCAGAGTTCCCATCTCTTAGCCTTTTGCTGTGATAAAGCCCACAAGAGAGTTGTGCTTCATTTTGGGGTTGGTTCCCCTAGTCCTCGCCCAATCAAAAGCTCCCACAAGACAGTGGGGTAGCGATTGGTAGAGTGCCAGAGTATGTCCACACATCGCTCGGCCATAACGCACTACCTCTGGGGTCCCCTACTACTCCAACATCTCCTACAAGTTTAGCCTGGGGCCGCAAGGCACCCAGTTACCGTATGTGGCTAACGTGGAGGCACTGTAGGAGTATTGATGATGGAGAGGCTATGTACTGGCAGGCAAGACTTATGCATATCTGCTCCCTTTTCACCATGAGGTTAGCCAGCGGTGTTAACTGGAAGCGAGAAGGCATGCAAGCATGAACTTAACACTAATTATACCTAACACACTAGACGTATCACGTCCCCCCTGCCGGATTAAGAATCCAAACGCACACAATAATAATAATAATAATAATAATAATAATAATAATAATAATAATAATAATAATAATAATGATGATATATAATATATTATAATGTAAAATCTAAGCAGACATATCTAAACACATATAACTTAACACAGGGTTAAATGTCAACACAAAGAAAAATGGCATCTATCCCTGAAAAAAGAAAAACAGGGGTAAATAAGAGGTTAAAAAAAAGACTCTGACCGATAAACGCACGGCCATTGGCTGCGGTGAATTGGTGGATGTATAATAAATAATCTGATTAGAAAACTAGCATCATCTTCATCACGGGAATATAGAAAACACGGAGTAATATAACTTCCTGATGAGTTCTATCGAGGACTAAGCACGGAAACATTATGTGCAGTTTAATTGCCACATATATTTTTCAAACTTACAACCTAGTTCTCCTCACATATTGATCACTGCTGAAGTAAATAATAAGCATAAAAACGTAATACTTTTTTAGGAGATACATAAAATAATATATATATATACATATATATATATATATATATATGTAAATATATACATATATGTGTGTGTGTGCATTGGTTGTTGTTTTTGTATTATTTGGAGGTGTAACTGCCTTTTCTTACTGCAAACTATAGTTAAGCAAACTATGTAACAATATTGTTATATCTACATGATTTTCATTAACATTTTTAATGATAGAATACAGTCCTAGTGCAACAGAGCGTGGACGCGTCTTTGACAGCAGGAACAGCAAATGGATGACATGCGACGTACACAAATTACCAAACCCTGTCGATGTGACGTAACAGCGAGGCAAAAAAAAAGCTGGGTCGAATTCTTTCCATTTGTTTTTGTTTCCTTGGGATTGTCTGCATACAACGTATAGGTTCCGAGTATTGAGATGTAACGACGAAATTGAACGACTAATTTCATACATTCGTTATCAATCGTCGTGACATATTTATCACAACATTTAAGTTATGTTTTATTAGGAGATATTTCTTCAGTAATTGTGCCATCTTACCTTCGCTATATATTCTATGCAGTTTGTTATCGATTTGTTTTCGACATAGAGACATATCGTTGTTTTCTATCCATTTGATGATATTGATATTTACGTCGATAATATGTTTTGCAAGCTTCTGGACTTGACTGATCTGAAATGGAACATATACATCAAATCCGTTGCCAAGGCCGCTGGACAAATGATGGGATACTTTTATCGATCCAGTAGACATCTCACTGCTAATGCAATTCTCTATCTATATAAGAGCCAGGTCCGTCCAAGGATGGGGTATGTTCCCACATCTAGACATGAGCTGCTAGAAAGTACTTATCCAGCCTTGATGAAATTCAAAATAGACTTCGTAACCTCTTAGATCTCTTTTTCTCTTCTCTGCAACGTCTTTCCCAGAGAAGAGATGTTGCGAGTTTGTCTCTGCTTTATCGTTATTTTCATGGCAAATGCTCGACTGAGCTTCAACATGTGGTCCCCATCGCAAAACTGTCACAAGAAACACTCGTCTAGCTTAAAACAGGATCAATAATTCCCACCAGTATTTATCGGTGCCTAAACCCAAAAGTAGATTCCATGAACAAAGCTTCTTTCTTAGAACTGCACGCCTGTGGAACTGCTTTCCGTTTTCCTGTTTTCCATTACAATATGGTTTTCTTCAAGCCCAACGTAAACAAGTTCTTGATGAGCCGTTCCACTTAAGTTAAGAAATTTACCGAATTTCCATTACTAACTAGTACTATATTTTCAAATTGACTACTGTACACTCTTTAACCCTTATCGTCGAGTGGCCTCTGGGACTTGATGAGTTGTGATGCCTATGTAAAAAAAATAAAAATAAAAAACAAACAGAAAAATGGGTAACGGAGCAAATGTTTCAGAAATAATATAACCTATAAAGGATTATATATATATGAATAACCTTTAACTTGTTTGCATGGACTTCGAGAAGGCAACATTTCTTGACAGGCGCTTTGTCTCCAATTCTTTTATAGACTCAACAAACTGACCCCTCCTCCCAAACTTTCCTTTGCAGATAGATGACACACTTGATCATCTGAAGATTATTCCTTCCTATATTCGTGATGTCATGAAAAAAATTGGACGTGTGGACCTAAGCTCATTCTTTCTATGCGATTAAAAAAATGATCCGCTTAATTTTCTACAGTTCTCTCCAAACTCTTCAAGGAATCATAACTTACTGACTGCTAGAAGATTGGTTCTTTAGGACCAGCTTTAAAGAATTAGAATGAAAGTACGGTCTTACGCAATTATCGCCCCATTAGTCTCATCTCTCTTATCTTAGGCCAGGTATTTATTTGCTCCCCCACCGAGGAAATTAGGCAACAAGTCCTTAATAAATGAATACTGGTCAAGCACCTCATAGATACTATCTTTCTTTCCGATCAGCAGTATTGTTTTTAGCAAGCATGTCTACTTCAGATATCCTAACTTTAATCTACGAACGTGTATATGGCGCACTGGATAAAACAGGGATGCTATATCAGTAGCGTAAGATATAACTGAGCATTTTGAAAAAGTGTGGTATGATTAGTCTTCTAATGAAAATAAGGTCAGAAGCTATTACTAGAGAGATATTAAACATAATCTAATTATTCTTAGATAAGAGAGTTAGTAAAATAATCTAATTATTCTTACATAAGAGAATTATTAAACATAATTTAATTAATCTTAGATAAGAGAATTTTTAAACATAATCTAATTATCTTAGATAAGAGAATTATTTAACATAATATAATTATGCTTAGATAAGAGAGTTATAAAACATAATCTAATTATTCTTAGATAAGAGAGTTATTAATCTATTTATTCTTAGATAGGAGAGATATCCAGGTTGCCCTTGGTGTTCCTGCGTCAAATCAAGATGATATAAATGCTGGTGTGCCACAAGGGTTGGCCCTTGGATTTTTATTATCCATGGTATTCATAAATGATTTTCTCCCAAAAATTTCTTCGAGATGTGTATATTTCTGGAGACCACGCTTTATAACAGACCAAAGCGGAAAACGAAGGAACACATTTATAAGAAAAAAGTCTGAAACCTTAGATGAAGCTCTCCAGTCTGTAGCGGATTCGCGTTGTAAAATATGGTAACATTTAATGCTGTCATAGCTAAGCTTCTTACCTTTAACGATTACAAACAACCTTCTCAACCACTGATTGCCATGCGAATTGATACAATACTTGAAAATATTTCGCTCAAACCCTTCGGCTTAGCTTTCACAAGAAACATAAATTGGAACAAATATATTGAAACTATTATCAAGGCTGCGGCGAAGAATGGGCTCTCTCTACCTA
>NC_136493.1:100705297-100722797 GCF_053919585.1 Euprymna scolopes
AACAGAAAAAAGGCAAGTTTCTTTTCTATTCGTATTTATTTGCTTTCCCACCAAAGCAAAATGTGACACGAGGTCGTTTTTATAGTGGGATTAAACCAGCTCCCCGAAAAAATGCGAAAGGGGCATTCTGGTTGGGTCCAAAAATAGTAATTGCCCCAGTATAGAGGGTTTCTCATCCATTGACCGGGACACATTACCTTAAGTGCAGGATCTGCAGAAAAGATACCCCACTTTGATCCCGGCCCGAAGACCAAGAACAACAGAAAATAGGCAAGGCATTTATTGGCTCCCCGCCGAGCAAATTAGGCACAAGGCCGATTTTTAATGTGAGGAGTGAAGGAGAAATGGGGACCAACTCCCCGGGGAGTAGGGGAGCTGGATAGTAACAATTGGTATGAAGGGTTGCCCCTACATTGACCAAGGTCTTATATGTGGGGTTGCCCCCACATATGGTCTTTGCTTGCAGTATCTGCGGGAACAGATACTACACTTTGATCCCAGCCGAAGGCCAGGTATTTATTTGCTCCCCCACCGAGCAAATTAGGCACAAGGCCGATTTTTAATGTGAGGAGTGAAGGGGAGGGTGGAGGGGAAAGGGGACGAGCCCCGAGAGGTGGGAAATGGGAGCTGAATAGTGATTTGTTAGCTGGACCCTGTAGGGTTGCCCCTACATGGACCAGAAGATTGCCACAAGGGCAATGGTTTTTGCTTGCAGCATCTACCGGAACAGATACTACACTTTGATCGTCTTTGCTTGCAGCATCTGCCGGAAGAGATACTACACTTTGATGTATTTATTTGCTCCCCCACCGAGCAAATTAGGCACAAGGCCGATTTTTAAAGTGAGGAGTGAAGGGGGGAAATGGGGGACCAGCTCCCCGAGAAGTAGGGGAGCTTGATAGTGACAATTGGTATGAAGGGTTGCCCCTACATTGACCAAGGTCTTATATGTTGAGTTGCCCCCACATATGGTCTTTGCTTGCAGCATCTTCCGGAACAGATACTACACTTTTAGGTATTTATTTGCTCCCCCACCGAGCAAATTAGGCACAAGGCCGATTTTTAATGTGAGGAGTGAAGGGGAAATGGGGACCAAGTCCGCGGGGAGTAGGGGAGCTGGATAGTGACAATTGGTATGAAGGGTTGCCCCTACATTGACTAAGGTCTTATATGTGGGGTCGCCCCCACATATGGTCTTTGCTTGCAGTATTTGCCGGAACAGATACTACACTTTGATCACGGCCCGAAGGACAAGAACAACAGAAACGAGTCAAGCCTCTTTCCTATTTATGTAAAAAGAAAATAGAATTTTCTTATATATGGGTTGTGGAATTACATTCACTAGCAAAATATGTAGTTAATTTGCATATTCTTTTAAACATTCATTTTAATAAATTCCCTATTAGTTGCTTCGGTTTTCTAATGGGATAATCATCTTTAGTTAACTATTACGTGTAATTATATTCATATTTTTGTAGCAATAAAATATAAATAATCATTAAATTTTGAGAAACCAAATATGGATTTCAATGACACTTTATAAATAATTGGTACCTCTGACTAAAATATAAATTTTTCGCCATTTTTTTACATTAACTACCACTCACTGTTCACCTTCGAAATGTCGACGGTATGCTGAAAACGAATATTAGAGTCGAATTTGGGCTGATAGGTAGTTTCCCAGGTATGAAAGCATTTGTTATTCAAGTAAAATCTAATACAGGGTGAACCCCCCCCCCAAAAAAAATATAGAAAGAATATCTAGAACATATGCTATAGAACGGAGAAAAAGGTCAAAGCCCCTTGTTCTTTGATGTGAGGTTTGGAATATAATAAACTAGTTATGACCAAAGTTTCATTTCATTCGGACAAAACACTAAGAAACGAGGCCTAATTAGATTCGGACCCGTTTTTTGGGAGTCACCTTGTATAATCCCTGACAGTCGTTTCTTTCATAACCGAGGAGTTTGCAATGCGCACGCGTAACGCCTTTCGAAATAAACACCCCCAAACGCCCCATGTTAAGAACAGCTTTCGGTATAAACACCCCCAACCGCCTCATATTAAGAACAGCTTTCAAAATAAATGCTTCTATTCTCCCCATGTTAAGAACAGTTTTCGAAATAAACATCCTATTTATTTATTTATTACCTGAAAAAAGTTGCGTAGGAAGGAATATGGGTAATTGATTATTAAAATGAGTGATACTTGTGCTCCAGAACTTATTGTAACATAGTCACAAGGATTCCTTATGCGTTACACATCCATAACAGTGTTGCGTTCTTAGAGTCTCACACCGTCAAAATCTATTATCTATAACTTTCAGGTTATTAATTCATAATTTCAGTTATCAGAGAAATGTAATATTCAATACCCTCTGATCCATTTGAGCAGAATAAAAAAATTGACACATTACTTTTGGAACGCTCCTCGTGGATACATCTGAATTGCCTTGATTAAATATTATGTGAAGATCAAAAATTATATACATCTATCTGGATTTTGTCAAAATTTTAACTTACATATATAGTTCAGGGATCTTAGAAAATTTGTCTATACTTGTTTGTGTATTTATTATATAATAAGATATGTTTTTGAGGAGAGAAGTCTGCCCGTTAGTGCCAGATTTTTTTAATGCAATACATAATTTTTTATTCGGGAAATACACACGTGACGGAAGTTAGCCTTCAAATGACGCACCGTAATATACAAACTTCTCATGATCGTGTTCATCGGGTCTGTAAGCATGAGAGACGTAACCGGCGGTTAATTTAGCGAGAAAAGGACTCAAAAGCAGAGACAGAAAACAAAGGTTGACCATCAGGGGGGGGGGACGCGCATGAACAAATCCTTTAAACGCATTCTGATGATGGCTTTTGTCTTTAGTCTTTTTTTTTTGTGTGGTTAACGCTAGAAAAATGAGAAAAATAAGAAATCACGGTTTTTGTTAAAATTGGAGTAATATATTAATAAGAAAGAGAGAGGGAGATAATATAAACTATACTGATTATAAACAACAAAAATAAATGACGTAATAATAGCGTGGGATAATGCTAAGGACCGATATTTATATTGTTTCATTTAATAGATTGTTCATCAGTTTAACAGTAACATATAGATACGATTGTATGACGTTATTTTCCTCTGTACTTGAAAAAATGTATATATATATATTTATATATGTATATATACACATATATATATTTATATATATATATATATATATATATATAAATATATATATGTGTATATATACATATATATATATACATACATACATACATATGCAGGGTGTCCCCAAAGTCTAGCTACATTATGCAGCCAGACTCTGTGGGCACCGTGTAGATTATGTAGCCAGACTCGGTGGGCACCGTGTAGATTACGTAGTCAGACTTTGTGGTCACCCTGTATATATATATATATATATATATATATATATATATATATATATATATATATATATATATATATATATATATATATATAATATTTTTTTTATTAATGACCACATTTAAAGAAAGGTAACGCGAAGCTGTTTCTGTTTATGATGGTTTTAACTTAATTTACCTCAATCATTTTATTATCCTGAACATGTCTTCCCGAAAATGAGGACGCAACGTTAGTATTTTTCAAATGCTATATGTTTTTCTTTTCTCGTTCTTATGTATTTTTAATATGGAGAAAAATACGAAAAGAAAAAATGAAAACAATCGAAGGCAAGGGAGTGAAGAATGAAAAAAATAATTTATGATTTTCTCTTAATTTTTTTTTTCAGGAAGTTACACACAAAAGTGTTTGGTCTCCATGAATATGTTTCTGTATAACGAAGTCTCTTCAAATTAACATTAAAGTTTTTAGCATGCATTTTACTTATATAGTCACTAGCCATTTGACATTTAGCATATTTTTACTTATATATATATATATATATATATATATATATATATATATATATATACATATATATATATATATTTTTTTTTTTTACAAGGGTGTCTCCACTTATCAAGTCCCAGAGGCCACTCAAGGATAAGGGTTAATAGGTATACATTAGTCATTGTGATTTTAGCATAGTAAACAGTGGGAATTTTGAAACTTGGATTACTTAGGGGGGACGATTCAATTAGAACTTGTTCACATTAGACTTTTTTTTTCATAGGTATCAACTCATTATCAAGGTCAAAGAGGCAACTCAAGGAAAAGGGTTAAAGAGTGTACAGTAGAAATTGGACAATATAATAATCATTAGTAATGAAAATTTGTTAAATTTGATAACTTATATGGAACGGCTCATCAAGAACTTATTTACGTTAGACTTGAAGACAACCATATTGTAGTCAGCCGGAAAGCAGGAAAACGGAAGACAATTCCACAGGCGTGCAGTTCTAATAAAAAAGCTTTGTTCATGGAATCTACGTTTAGGTTTAGGCACAGATAAAGAGTGGGGGGAATTATTGATAGTGTTTACAGCTAGACGAGTGTTTCTTGTGAAAGTTTTGCGATGGGGGACCATAGATTGAAGCTCAGTCGAACACTTTCCATGAAAATAACGATACATCAGAGACAAACTCGCAACATTTCTTCTGTGAGATAGAGGTTGCAAGGAAGAGAAAAGGACATCTCCTACGAGGCTACGAAGTCTATTTTGAACTCTATCAAGGCAGGCCAAGTCCTTTCTAGCAGCTCCTGCCCAGATGTGGCAACATTATTCCATCCTTGGACGTACCTGGCTCTTATATAGAAAGAGAATTGCATCAGCAGTGAGATATCTACTGGATCGATAGAAAGATCCCACCATTTTTCCAGCGGCCTTGGCAACAGATTTGATGTACGTTTTCCATTTAAGATCAGGAGTAATGGTCAATCCCAGAAGCTTGTCAAAACTTGAGGCCTCCTGAAGACGAGAGCCATTCATTTCAATTGATGCCAGATGTGGATCAGAATGTTGATGATGTAAAGAGAGGAGCTTGGTTTTAGATGCATTAAAAGTAACCAGCCACTCCTTTCCCCATTGTACTACATGCTCAAGATCAGAGGAGAGAGAATTGGAGAGAACTTGGTCGTTTACTGTCTTAGATGTACTACCATAAATGGTAGTGTCGTCAGCATAAATGTCTACAAATGATGTAAGGATGTGATTTGGAAGATCATTAATGTAGATCAGGAAAAGAGTTTGGCCCAGGATGGACCCCTGAGGGACACCGGCATTAATACTCTGGGTTTCTGATTTTTGCACCTCAACTACTGCTCTTATGTTATGGGTGTTTGGAGGTGTATGTTGAGAAAAAAAAGTGGTCAATTTTTTAAATATTTTATCCTTATTATGCCCCCTTAAAATTTATTGTTTTGGGTTCAAATCGGGTTAGAAAGTTTGATCCATGTCCAAGGAATCCATATTTAAAATTTCCAGTGTTTAGACCCAAAATTGTCGGAGGCGTTTGGTAGAGTTCTCAAAAGTCAATTCGTTGAGCTTTGACCCCTTATTTCTAACCGATCACAAAGATTTTCCCAAATCTCAGTACCCTGTATGGTACTATCGCCTCATCTGAAGGGTTACTTGGTTGAAGAACTTCTAGGGAACGCAACCAGTTCTCCGGGGTATAAACGATATTCAACGATACCTAATGATAAGCACATGTTTGAAACATCAACAAAAACGGGTCGATATGTCGTCGGCTATAACTGTCCGGCATGTGTTCGTTGCATCGTTACAGGCAGCTTTCTGTCGTCGCATAAATGGCATGCTGAAATCGAACACATGTATAAAAATAGCGAACAAATGCGTTTTTATAAAATATATATAATTTATTTAACAGATAACAAGTTGGAAGCATATTTAGTCGACCCATTGCGTGCACACCCAAACTGCAATCATCCTCCGCGTATAGGGTGCAAGCCTCAACTGTTTAAAACAATGAAATTATATTTAATTCTTTCTATCTCCATTGAAAGAGAGAGAAGGGGAGTGAAAGAGAGAAATAGAGAAACAAAGAGAGAGAGACATAAAAAGAGAGAAGATATAGTCATACAGGTTAAACTTTGTTTTGTGCTCGAATGCCCCTTGACGAGTTCTCCGAGTTTGACCTTTCAAATTGTAAGGTTTTGTATCGTTTTGCCTTGGTTCAATATTTTAAACAAACTGTCATTCTTAGCTTCAGTCATCAGAGAACATTTTCCAAATCACAAACACCTGTTTTACACAAATGCAGATAAAGTTAGGCACAAGGTTCATTAATATAGAAGCCTCCAGCTCCTTTTAAAAAGGGCTTGCCATTGTGCCACAGCTGTATATCAAATTCGAGTGTAGATTTACAAATGACATAGTTATTGCGTAAGGAAATGTACACACAGAGACACACAGACAGACACGCTCACTATATATATATATATATATATATATATATATATATATATATATATATATATATATATATATATATAACAAGACTCGTTAACCGGCGTTAACCGGTAGGAGCATGCCCCCGCCCATAAAAAAATTAAACTACGTCTGTTGTTGGTGGCCAACACCCAACATCCTAAGAGAGACTTTCGGAATAGACAACCCCAACCTCCTCATACTAAGAACGGCTTTCGGAGTAGGAACGTTTGACCTCTTCATGTAAAGAAGATCTTTTGGAATAGATCCCCCCAACTTCACCATGATAAGAAAGGCACTATTTTATGAGAGGGTTGTCAAAGTATTTCCCCAAAAGTTACCCTTGATGTTCGTTGTCAGCTTCCTTACCTACAAAGACTACCCCCGCCCCCCCCCCAAAAAAAATGAGGCTTGCACTGTTGGTCGGAGAGAAGTAGATTTGTCTATTGTACGTGTGTACAAATCTGGCGGCTAAGGGAGTACCATGTATAATGCCTGTCTTTATATCTCGAGAACTACTTGTCTCTTATTCAGCGTAGTAGAAAACCTATTAAGCGTCATTTTAAAGAAAATTGTGGAGTTGGAACTAAGATAAACAATTTATCTAAAAAAAGTTAATGTCTGAACAATGCAATATTTTTCTGGTTATATTTCAGCCTATGTTCTAATAATGTATTTCATATAAAAATAAAAAGTTTTTACAATTTGTCCGTCAACAAACGAAAACCAAACTAAAAATATCATCGTGTTGAAAGCGGTTGAGGGGATAAATAACGTGGGCGAAGGGTGGTAATGGTTGGAAAATATATATTTATTTAAAACTGTCCATATTAATACTAAATCTAAAATGAAAAACATAAAAACAACGCTCTCCACAAAACAAACCAATAAAAATATATGACATCGTGTAAGCGTTTAAAAGCCGCTCCAAAATCGAAAAATAAATAACGGTAAGTACTTTTGCTAGGATTTTTTTTGGGGAGTATATCTGTGTGTAGGCACTTTGTTCATAGATAAGGGTAAGTTCACCAGTATTTAATTTTCTGTTTATGAGCGGTTAATATTTGTATAATTGGTATTTTATTTTCAGCACGATTGTTTCTTATAGAGTGCGACACCATATTGGGGGATTTCGGGAGCGTTCGTTTAAGGAGTGGAATCTTGAATAATAGAATTGGATGGTCTCAGCCAATCATGTGGGGCGGATGTTGAGAAGAAGGAATTTATTATTTTTGAAACGAATAACGGAAAGATTATGTTATGTGTATGCAGCTAATAAACAGTTACGATGCGTGCAGGAAAATGTCAAATAAGTCCCGGTGTAAACTAGTAGTTATGGCAGAACTTAATAGTTATATAGAAAAAAAGGACCCCTTCCTCTATAGATGTAGCGATTGTGATGGTGTTGCTCCTAGAATGCAATGTAGCATTTTATTATAACGACTTAACGTGTCTAAAATTGTGTTTGAAAATTACATTACGTTGTGGCTATTAGCCTAGACGCAATGAATTAGTATGTGGCATCTGTTATTGAAAACCTAAGATACTTTGATTCATATAAGATTTTCTGCATTCACAACGAAAGCATATAAAATGTATATTTTTCTCTCATAGTATTTTACTTTGTTTTACAGGTGTTTCGTTGGATGAAGCTATTTTTCCGTAATAAAGGACACGCTACCTCATATCTTCGGATACGGCTTGAAATTTAACACCAAAGTATACCTGAATACGCCAAAGAGTGTGGTGATCAATTGGTTCAATCTTGTGGCGGCAGACAGACTCTGGGTGTGGAACCAAGTCTCGGCGCCGGTTGACAAGTCCAAAAAAAAAACAGGTTTAGCTTCAAAAGATGTGCTACGACTGTTTACCTTCTCTCATGTTGCTCGTACATCGAGAACATCACCACCATGATCTCCCACAACAATAAAATTCACCAGACCACAGCTATCCGCCGAGTATACGCCAAACAATCGTCAGCGTTTGAGGAAAAGGCATGCTCCTAGTCCACGACCCGTATAGAAGCTTTGATTGAGGAGGAAAGCGGATTTACAGAATACTACGTAATCCAGTTACCTGATTTGATTTTTTTCTATAAAAGCATTAAAATAAAACTGTTGCGTTATTTTTTTAGGACCACATCGTTTCACCCCCCCATATATATATATATATATATATATATATATATATATATATATATATATAATGTAACATAAAGAATGGAAGTTAGAATCAAATAAAACGCAAATATAGAATAAATAATATTTAGATACAAAATAAAACTCTAAATGTTATTAGACTAGTTTTTATATATTCTCATTTTATATAATTCCTGCCTTTCTCCGCTTCTGATCAGCAGCATTTAGCTTTGAGATGGCATGGCCTAAAATGTTTTTCTTTATGTCTCCTATTGTTTTTCCTTATTGTGCTGGTGATATAGTAAAGTTGTATATAACCTTTTTCATTATATTTCATCTAAAATTACTTTTTGCTCGTCCGTATAGTTTAGCTTTAATAAAGATTTACATATCGATTACTTTAGTGTATATATATATATATATATATATATATATATATATATATAAATATATATATATAGTAATTTATAAAATATATATGGCGATTAAGCTACACTGAATATTCTGCGTTTCATCCACTATAGGATTCGTCAGGCTTATGCGCGAATTCTGTGGTTGTTTCTTGTTTTTATATATGTTGAGGATTTTTAGTTAGCCAATCAGCTTTCTAGTATCCACCTCGCCCTCTCCTATCAGCCAATGGGCATACATTTTATCGAACAAAGGATCTGTTTTAGAACTAGGCTAGTGGTTTAAGGTAAACGTTTTCCTTTTTTGTATATAAATATACATATGTGTACACAAATACATGCACATATATACACATATATATATATATACATATATGTGTGATCGTTTATGTATATTCATGTTTATTTAATTCATTTATTTGTTTGTTTTCTATTGTTATTGTTAGTTTTAAAGCTATTTTGTATCGCTATCCTAGAGTAAGTTTTATTTTGTGAACAGAGTTGTTTGCTATTGCTCGTCTACAGTTTAATAGATTTTGGGGTTCTTTAAAGTACAGGATAGCAAATTTTTCATGGAGGCATAATTTACATTGGTCGTCTAAATGTCTGTACGTGGTAGCTTGTCTTATTATTTTCCATTCGACTACCGGCGAATGTCCGCTTTCTTTGAGTTCCCATTATTTATTCGCTAGTGTTGTTTTTATACGGTGTTTTTTTATTTTTGAATGTACTTTTGTGGTCATAGTATCGGGTTTTGAAATCTAAGGAAGTCATGCCTACGTAATATGTCTTGTTATTCGGGGTCTTCTTTCGCAAATATTGTTGCTTGATAAACTACGCTATTGAGCACTTTTGAAGTAAATACTTAAAGTTTACTCATAAATCTATACTTTCGTATATTAAATTTATGTGAGTAAATGAAGTAGTTATACATATATATATATATATATATATATATACATATACATATATATATATATATATATATATATATTAGGTTGGTGCAAAAGAATGCTGGTTTTTATATATAGTTGCAGAGAGATTATTTTTGCACAAGCCTAATATATTAATTAACATATGTATACAAACAGACACATATGGTACTATTTTGTGTGTCTTCATGAAAGATCTAAGAAAATATATCATGTATAAATTCAGTATTTATTCAACAGTGCTACCTAGTAAGTCATGATAAATAGATAGAAACGAAGCTGTATAGAATCGTTTGCCTTTAATCCTCCTAAAGTATCATCAAGCTAAAATGCATATAATTCGTGTCATTTGTTTATTCTTTTTTAGTTTAGATTTCTAACTAATCATATTCATTTTAATCCGTCATGTTAATTATAATGCACAATATCTAATCGCAAATAAATATACACACAATATATTGTCTTAAGAAGCTTAAGTAAAAACAGTTAAAAATAAAAAGAAAAGAATGTAGTTTAAATTCACGGCAAAAAATCCCCACAAACAAATAAACAAATTTAGCCTATCGCAGACTTAGCACTTGCATAGGCCGATTTTCAGAAAAAGGTTTACAATTACAAAACCGAATTAAACTATATAAAAATAAAAAAAAAATAAGCTACAATTGTTAAATGGAATACTGGGATCATCAGCTGCCTACAATATAACTGTTTCGAAGATTTAAAAACAGGACAGTTGTAAAATACATTGCTCTCCAATGGATAAAATCACTTCAATAATAACAAAATGCAGATACAATACAGTTACTAGTAATCCTAATATATAAAATAAAATGAAACACTTATATTTTATATATATATATATATATAAAATATATTTTTGTCATCGACATACAGCCCTGTTTCGTTGTATAACAACTCATCAGTGCCGCTAGACTAGCACCTATCCCAAGCCGAGGATCGAACCTAGAACTGTCATGATGACAGTAGGGAGTTCTACCCCTTGACCACGGAAGCGGTGCCCGCAACTAATCTGTCCGAATGTCTATTTAAATAAACATCCGTCCGCCACTCGTAAAGTGCTCAAAAGTTTGTTTGTAAACAAACCGCGAGCTTCGCATTTTTCAGTCAAATTAAGTAGCGAGTGAGATTATTTACGATAGTGCTCAACCCAAAGAGGGGGGCTATATATAAAATATATTTTAGTCATCGACATACAGCCCTGTTTCGTTGTATAACAACTCATCAGTGCCGCTAGATTATCACCTATTTCAAGCCGAGGATCGAACCTAGAACCGTCATGATGACAGTCGGCAGTTCTACCCCTTGACCACGGAAGCGGTGGCCGCAAATAGTCTGTCCGAATGTATATTTAAATAAACATCCGTCCGCCACTCGTAAAGTGCTCAAACGTTTGTTTGTAAACAAACCGCAAGCTTCGCATTTTTCAGCCAAATTAAGTAGCGAGTGAGATTATTTACGATAGTGCTCAACCCAAAGAGGGGGGTTATATAATATATATATATATATACATACATATATATATATATATATATATATATATATATATATATATATGTATCAGTAAATTTAATAATAAGATTTTGAGATCTTTTCTGCGATATACTAATAAGCATTTAGATTTCATGAGAATAAAGGTGCATCACAGCTTAAGTGTGTTTTGTACCAGACAGACAATTAGATGAGCGGAAGGACAATTAGCCATATATATATATATATATATATATATATATATATATATATATATATATATATATATATATATATATATATATATATACATACATGTAGCGTTACCAAATAGCTATTACCTGCTCTTACAAAAGTTTTACCATCTAATCCATATTCAATTTTTTGTATGAATGATATACTCTATAGTAGACAAAACAGTATAATAGGAAATAAATTTCAGAAAATGAATAGATGCATACATTTACATATACATATATATCGACATGTATGTATATGTATCTCTGTCTATAACTCTTTCTCTTTCTATCCTATTCGATATATATCTATATCTATACCTATTTATCTAACTATCTATCCATATATATATATATATATATATATATATATATATATATATATATATATATATATATATATATATATATATACGCAGGCATCTACCTACCTTAATAATCCTCTGCTATTGTGCGTGACCGTGTAATTAGAATACATACATCATCTGATCTTAGAAAAGTTTGCGCACATATTTTCTTTCATCATCCTTTCATCATCCTCCATTAACGCCTTTTTCCGTTCTCCGCCTCTTTCAAATAGAAACCTCATTTCACAAGCAATTCTTTTAAAGCGCATGTTATTTTTTCATAAATCTGACAGAACATTTTCTTTTCTTTTTTTTTCATCTTTTCAATTTTCCGCTCGAAAATCCGCGCATAAAATGAGGCAAAATCATCGTAAATTAATAAACATTGATATATTATCCGAATCGATTGTATTCTCATACCCTTTTATTCAAATATTGATTAACGATGTGCATATTTCGCGATTGTGTTCCTTTCGAATTTCTTGAGACTCCATTGAAAGCCGACCGAGAGAATCACGATAACTGTTCATTGGTTTCCGGGGAAGGTGAAGAGAAGAAAAGAAAAATAAATAACACATGGACGTTAATAATAATTCGCTTATTTTGAAAACTTCAAGTTTGGATCTAATCGAAAAATCCTCGGAGACGAGGGTAGAATTCTTACATTATCGACTGTATCGATCGGGGATGCGTTTATTAATCTAACATATTATTGAAATAATATATCATCAGAATATATATAAAATTTGCTGGTTTTGCAATCTTTTTTCGCTGAGAAAAGAAAAGTGGAGCCAAGTCGAATAAGAAAACCACACAAGCACACACACACACATACACACACACAAACATATATATATATATATATATATATATATATATATAACTACTTAATTTTCTCACATGAAATTAATATACGAAAGTATAAATTTATGCGTAAACTTTAAGTATTTACTTCAAAAGTGCTAAATACGTAGGTAGAGCTAGTTAGTAAGTTATAAAATATATATGGCGATTAATCTACACTGAATATTCAACGTTTCATCCACTCTAGGGCTCTTCAGGCTTATGCGCCTGAAAAGTCCTAGAGTGGATGAAACGCGGAATATTGAGTGTAGCTTAATCGCCATAAATATTTTATAACTTACTATATATATATATATATATATATATATATATATATATATATATATATATATATATATATATATATATATATATATATACTCGGGTTTTTTTTTATAAACATGCTCACATCCCGCTGCTACAAATAGCCACTTGTTTCAATCAAACAACAGATATCATCAGGCAGCGACTTGACTATTCAAAAGTTCAATGAATAATGGATTTTTATTTTAGGTAGGAACTCTTTAGAAGTTGGAGTTAAAAAACTTAAAACACAGGACTTTAATTAAATAAAAAAGTAAAAAGGGAGAGGCAATTTAAATAAAGTTAAAAAATTACAATGGGGAGAGAGTGATTGAGAAGAGGAAAAAGGAATAGAGACAGAAATAGAGAAAGAAAATATAGAGAAAACAAAATAGAGAGAAAAAGAAGAGAGAAAAAATAAATATATATATACATATATATATACATATATATATATATATATATATATACATACATATACATACATATATATGATATGGAGAAGAAAAGAAAAAAGAAATAAATGGTTATAATAAAGAGAATAAAAACTAGAAGGAAAAGGAAAGAATAATGAGATCTAGTTAAATAGGGAAAGAGAGGAAGTAAGAAATTGACAGTATATAGAAAAAGAAAAAGAAAAAGAAAAAACCTGCGTGTCAACCAATTTATGAACAATTATACAATTCAGTAATGAAACATATTATTACAAATACAAACAGAAGATACAATCCAAGCGTCAGAAATGAACGTGTCAAAAAAGGCAGTGAATGTATTCGGCTAGCATATTTAACCTCTTACATACGTCCACGAGTAAAATCAACGCAATTCAAACATACGTCTACCATTAATTAGGCTCTTTATGCTAAATGATATAAGTTTACAGTTTTCGCGTTTTTATTAGATAAATATATGAATAAAAGAATAAAATAATGATAAAACAATATTAAAATTATTATTAATAACAATAAACATAATAATAATAATAATAATAATAATAATAATAATAATAAAAACAGAATAAAATTAATATTTATTATCTTTTTAATATAACATATTTAGCCATAAGAGGGGATTAAATAAATTAAATAGGTCCAATAATTATAAATAAAAAACTACTAATATTTATGTATATAAAAAAAGAATACAATACAAATATATATATATATACACACACACACACATATATATACCCAAATATACACACACATACACACACATATATATATATATATATACATATATATATATATATATATATATATATATATACATATACATGCACATAAGTCAAGGTGTAACTATACTATTAAGTTGGAAGTTTAAGCTATATAAGTATAGATATAAAGTCATATTAAATCACAAAATAATACATTCAATACCAGATTACTAATAACACAGATACAAGTACACTTACCTATAAATATATTCAGGCAAAAGAGGTAATTAAATCAACGAAATACTCAAAAATAGCGACGCACAGGTAGATAGTACCCAAATTAAAAATAAGATACATATGTATATACTCACAGAGAACCAACCGACATACTAATAAGCACATATATACATATATATACATACATACACACATACATGCATATACACACACATATATATATATATATATATATATATATATATATATATATATATATATATACATATACATACATACATACATATACACACATACATATATATATGTAATCTTATGTATACACATACATACAAAAAATACACAAATATATGCACACAATCATATACTAATAAACAACAACGCACACACACATATATATACACACACATAAATATGTATAATTTACATAAATTATATATATAGAAATACATAAGAATACAAATAATTTGGCAAGGGTACAGATAGATGCATACACACATAGAAACATATAAATGGATTGAATAAACATGGGAGGGTATACCAAATAATATAGAAATATATAGATCTAAGTACACAAGGTCATAAAATAAATACATAGACACATACATATACACATAGACACACAGGTATATAAGATAGGAGAAGTAAAGAATGAAATCAGGAGAGGAGAAAGTATATTAATAGAATATTAATAAATTATAGAAATCAGTGACAATTTTTAATTTATTTAAATTTTATATCTAAACTAAATTACTTAAAAGATGGGTTTTATAATGTTTGCAATTAATTGAATTTTCGTGCTTCTTATTTAATAATTTATCTCTTTCTCTAAAAGTAAGTATAAATAATTTCTCATAAAGACATAGGTAGCAAGGCGAGTTTAAAGATGAACAGGTTTTCGCTTTCTTTAAAATAGGAATGAAATTCTTAAACTTAATTAAAAAGCACTTCCCTATTAATAATATACTACATAAAATTTTCAATAAAAATACAATAAAACTTTGTTATAGCTGTAATGAAAACCTTGAAAAAATAATTAAAAAACATAATAACAAAATATTAAACAAAATAGCACACCCATTGCTACCGAAAGTTGTAACTGTAGAATTAAATCAAAATGCCCTCTTAAAGGAAATTGTCAAATTACTTCTGTAGTGTACCAAGCAACTATTTCTACTAAGGAAAATCCGAATGAAAAAAAATATTACATAGGAATGACAAATAACAATTTTAAAGAACGATTTACCGGTCACAAGTGCTCTTTTGAAAATAATGAGTACAAAAATAGAACTTCCTTGTCTAAATATTACAATGAACTAGTAGAGCAAGGTTACTCCCCAATAGTAAATTGGAAAATTTTAAAGAAAGCGAAAACCTGTTCATCTTTAAACTCGCCTTGCTACCTATGTCTTTATGAGAAATTATTTATACTTACTTTTAGAGAAAGAGATAAATTATTAAATAAGAAGCACGAAAATTCAATTAATTGCAAACATTATAAAACCCATCTTTTAAGTAATTTAGTTTAGATATAAAATTTAAATAAATTAAAAATTGTCACTGATTTCTATAATTTATTAATATTCTATTAATATACTTTCTCCTCTCCTGATTTCATTCTTTACTTCTCCTATCTTATATACCTGTGTGTCTATGTGTATATGTATGTGTCTATGTATTTATTTTATGACCTTGTGTACTTAGATCTATATATTTCTATATTATTTGGTATACCCTCCCATGTTTATTCAATCCATTTATATGTTTCTATGTGTGTATGCATCTATCTGTACCCTTGCCAAATTATTTGTATTCTTATGTATTTCTATATATATAATTTATGTAAATTATACATATTTATGTGTGTGTATATATATGTGTGTGTGCGTTGTTGTTTATTAGTATATGATTGTGTGCATATATTTTTTGTGTATTTTTTGTATGTATGTGTATACATAAGATTACATATATATATGTATGTGTGTATATGTATGTATGTATATGTATATATATATATATATATATATATATATATATATATATATATATATGTGTGTATATGCATGTATGTGTGTATGTATGTATATATATGTATATATGTGCTTATTAGTATGTCGGTTGGTTCTCTGTGAGTATATACATATGTATCTTATTTTTAATTTGGGTACTATCTACCTGTGCGTCGCTATTTTTGAGTATTTCGTTGATTTAACTACCTCTTTTGCCTGAATATATTTATAGGTAAGTGTACTTGTATCTGTGTTATTAGTAATCTGGTATTGAATGTATTATTTTGTGATTTAATATGACTTTATATCTATACTTATATAGCTTAAACTTCCAACTTAATAGTATAGTTACACCTTGACTTATGTGCATGTATATGTATATATATATATATATATATATGTATATATATATATGTGTGTGTATGTGTGTGTATATTTGGGTATATATATATGTGTGTGGGTGTATATATATATATATATTTGTATTGTATTCTTTTTTTATATACATAAATATTAGTAGTTTTTTATTTATAATTATTGGACCTATTTAATTTATTTAATCCCCTCTTATGGCTAAATATGTTATATTAAAAAGATAATAAATATTAATTTTATTCTGTTTTTATTATTATTATTATTATTATTATTATTATTATTATTATTATTATTATTATTATCACTATTATGTTTATTGTTATTAATAATAATTTTAATATTGTTTTATCATTATTTTATTCTTTTATTCATATATTTATCTAATAAAAACGCGAAAACTTTAAACTTATATCATTTAGCATAAAGGGCCTAATTAATGGTAGACGTATGTTTGAATTGCGTTGATTTTACTCGTGGACGTATGTAAGAGGTTAAATATGCTAGCCGAATACATTCACTGCCTTTTTTGACACGTCCATTTCTGACGCTTGGATTGTATCTTCTGTTTGTATTTGTAATAATATGTTTCATTACTGAATTGTATAATTGTTCATAAATTGGTTGACACGCAGGTTTTTTCTTTTTCTTTT
>NC_136493.1:100727797-100767797 GCF_053919585.1 Euprymna scolopes
TTACATGTCACAAACAGTCAAAAACATATTTGAAGAGTGTAATTGTCATTTTGGGTCAGGTCTCCATTTATTTATTTATGTATTTATTTATTTATTTTTCTACTTGAGCCGCATATTCGCATTTATTATTCTTCTTGTTATACATTTAATTTAATATAATTGATCTCCGTAAATATATGTTCTCCATGTAATAATTACTATGTATTATTTGTAATACAAAATATTCTACTTTTAAAAATTACTATAATATTAGAATGTACTTGTTTTCTTTCAAAACTGAAATTGCACCACTCTCTTATTCATAATAATATATTTAGTCATCTTATATATTTTACCTCGAGACATTTTTTCTCTATTGATCACTTATTTTATATTATTATTAATTTCATAGCTATGTATTAAAACTACAATATATTTGGAATGTAGTTGTTTATCTGTATACGAGTAAACATTCTGTTTTATTCTATATACTCTAGTTTTTTAATCAAGAGGAGATAACTCTAAGTTACTTTTGCTTAGTTATTCGACTTTTTTTATATATTAACATTCGCTATCGAATTTTTGAATTGGTGTTCATGTTACTATATATCCTTACTTTTACCATTATATTTCTAGAATATCTAGCTAAAAAAAATCCTTCCTTTTATGAGCTATCTTTGTTATCAACCTGTCTTCCTGGTTATCCTATTGTCATATTTATGATGTGTTTCTAAGCTATATAGATTTAAGGACTCTATTTCTTCAGTGATTTACTGTCTCTATTTATAAGTTTGCTATCACCTCCTTTATTGTTAGTACGATTTATTAATCTAACCTATTTGTTTGGTATGCCTTATTATTTGCTTCGGTTTTAGTTTGTTGATATGTCATGTGTTGTCCTTTAATATGTTTTTATTTATATTTTATAATCTCCCGTTATCTTTTTTACTTTTTTAATCTCCCGACCTTTATGTATATTTATTTACTCATTCGTTTTCATATCATTGTTATTTTTATTTATTTATTTTGGTATAATGCGAGACAACAGAAACTTACTTTATATTTAGTTTTCCTTCTATTGACTTCCATATTTTTTTCACCTAATGCTGTGCTTTTTATCTCCTTACTTTTTCTGATTCTATTATTCATTGCGTTAATACTAATATTATCGTTATTATTGTAATTTTCATTGCTGTTGGTGTCTATTTTATCATGATACTTTAACTTGAAGGATGTTAGATGATTACGGAATTTTTATTTTACTATTAGTCGATCGCAAGTACGCCTTACTATTTTTTAGTTATAGCCTCACATGTACGTTTCGGTTTCTACAATTGCAGCTTCTTTCATGTCTTTTCCTAATCTTTTCCTTTCTGATTTTGTCTAATTTTACATTGTTAGGAATATTATAGTTTTGGTTAAGTTAGAGAAAGTAGGGTAAACAAGTTTAACTGAATTTGTAACAATTATTTTCCTTTGTTTACATTCTGGGGGAAATGTAAAACGCCAACGTAATGTTGGATTAACATGTACTGATGCCGATCATAGCTGACAGTCTAACACGTTATTATGAATATTATTCATTAAAGTATCATAGTATTAGCAGAAATCATTAAATTATACGGATAAGCAAAGTCAATTCTGAAAAGTAAGTATATTTTCTGGGGCACTGCTAGGTTAACGCAAGGTGACCTAAAATTATTATTATAATTAATTGTTTACAAAGAATACATGATGAATGTGAGTTAAAGGAAGGCTTTAATAATAGCACTTCTAAAAAAAATCGAGCTGCAGAACGTTGCTTATATTCATAATCTACACACGGAACACGCGACGCTACACAGTTATTCCGCCGTTTCATCTAGTACTTGCCGTTGTTTGTAGAATACTCCACCTTACAACAAGGACGTTTCTTTAGAAATAAAGGTTGCATCATTTAGAAAATGTTTTGCTTTTCAAAATGCTAATTAATACGAAAAGATGGGATTCAGAGGGTGAATATATTAAAATGATTTCAGAGCTACATACCTATTTTTCTGGCCTTGTTGCATAGGGACATTCGTATTGAGTCAATACATATAACGAATGACAATGATGATGAGAGGAAGAGAAGGAATACATTCATGCATATTACATTTCTGTGGATTCTTATAGCATATATTAGTGAGGAGAGAGGGTGACCAGTTCCTTTTGCATCAGAGAGGAATACTCATTACTCATGATGACGAGGGGACACATTACTTGGAAGGACGTTATACAAAGTTCATATTACGATGATTAACACATTACCTTCAATTGTTTTTTTTTACATAGGCATCACCACATTATCAAGGCCAAGAGGCCACTCAAGGATAAGGGTTAAAGAGTGTTCAGTAGAAATTGGACAATATAATAATCATGAGTAATGAAAATTTGGTAAATTTGATAACTTATATGGAACGGCTCATCAAGAACTTATTTACGTTAGACTTGAAGACAACCATATTGTAGTCAGCCGGAAAGCAGGAAAACGGAAGACAATTCCACAGGCGTTCAGTTCTAAGAAAGAAGCTTTGTTCATGGAATCTACGTTTCGGTTTAGGCACAGATAAAGAGTGGGGGGAAATATTGATAGTGTTTAAAGCTAGACGAGTGTTTTTTGTGAAAGTTTGGCGAGGGGGGACCATAGATTGAAGCTCAGTCGAACACTTTCCATGAAAATAACGATACATCAGAGACAAACTCGCAACATTTCTTCTGTGAGATAGAGGTTGCAAGAAAGAGTAAAGGACATCTCCTACGAGGCTACGAAGTCTATTTTGAACTCTATCAAGGCAGGACAAGTCCTTTCTAGCAGCTCCTGCCCATATGTGGCAACAGTATTCCATCCTTGGACGTACCTGGCTCTTATATAGATAGAGAATAGCATCAGCAGTGAGATATCTACCGGATCGATAGAAAGATCCCACCATTTTTCCAGTGGCCTTGGCAACAGATTTGATGTACGTGTTCCATTTAAGATCAGGAGTAATGGTCAAGCCAAGAAGCTTGTCAAAACTAGAGGCCTCCTGAAGACGATAGCCATTCATTTCAATTGATGCCAGATGTGGATCAGAATGTTGATGATGTAAAGAGAGAAGCTTGGTTTTAGATGCATTAAAAGTAACCAGCCACTCCTTACCCCATTGTACTACATGCTCAAGATCAGAGGAGAGAGAATTGAAGAGAACTTGGTTGTTTACTGTCTTAGATGTGCTACCATAAATGCTAGTGTCGTCAGCATAAATGTCTACAAATGATGTAAGGATGTGATTTGGAAGATCATTAATGTAGATCAGGAAAAGAGTTGGGCCCAGGATGGACCCCTGTGGGACACAGGCATTAATACAGTGAGCTTCTGATTTTTGCCCATCAACTACTACTCTTATGAACCTATCAGAAAGAAATGATTTAGTAACTGAGAAGACATTTCCAGCAATACCATAGCTAGAGATCTTATGAAGTAAACCTTTAAGCTATACCCTATCAAAGTCCTTAGATATGTCAAGAGCAATTGCCCTAGAAAAGTTGCCTCCATCGAGAGATTTGCTAATCCTGTGAGATATAACTGTAAGCACATCTGCTGTAGATCTAGTTGAATGACATGAAGACAACAGTTATATAAATTGATGATGTTCTTTATTTCATTTGACCAGTCAAAATGATTATGACGTCAGGAATTCAAATTCTTTTCTACGTGGTTAAATGTTCTCCCTTCACTTCTAAAGGGACCCTCCTCTGATCATGTAAACTCTTTCCGTCTGCCTTTGCTGACGGCTCGAACCTGTCTGCCCGACTGCTCGTCTCTTACTAATCTGCTAATCCTAGCTCCTATTATTGAGAAATTCTCTTTCTGCTATGATGTCAGATGTATGGTTCAAAACGTGACCAACTCACGTGGCTCAGCACAGGTTATCGAAACACACTTCTGCAACAAAGAATTCTCACTAGCCAATTTTTAAACCTAACCTATTTTCTCAATATATTTTTAATTTGTATTGTTCATTCTTTTTTAGCTGATCTTTTTAATTCAGTTTTCATGAAAGAATGAACAATTAATTCTTTTTACAATACAAACAATATCTAAATATTTTATATGAGATTTAACAATAGCGAAATTCTTACATTTCAAATTCTAAATCTATTTCTGAGCCTCGCTTACAAGGTTCGAGTCTCGGCTTATCCTAATCTCATTTTCTACTTATCTAAAGTTTTTCTTATTTACAGGAAAAGGGGACAGCCTTGTCTTGTAACAGTCTATCGACATGCGAGTTATGAACTTGAGTATCATCTTGCGGGAGAATGTATTTTTGCTTATCTTACCGCGTGTCTAAACTTTTATAGCCCGCACTAATTACCTCTTTTTACATAGGCATCATCTATTATCAAGGCCAATAGTCCACTCGAGGATACAGGTTAAAGAGTGTACAGTAGAAATTGGACAATATAGTAATCGTTAGTAATGGAAATTTGGTAAATTTGTTAACAAGTTGAACGGCACATCAAGAACTTGTTTACGTTAGACTTGAAGACAACCATATTGTAGTTAGCTGGAAAGCAGAAAAACGGAAGGCAATTCCAAAGGCGTGCATTTCTTAGAAAGAAGCTTTGTTCATTGAATCTACGTTTATGTTTATGCACAGATAACAAGTGAGGGGAATTATTGATAGTGTTTTCAGCTAGACGAGTGTTTCCTGTGAAAGTGTGGCGAGGAGGGACCATAGACTGAAGCTCAGTCGAACACTTTTCTTTAAAATAACGATACAGCAGAGACAGACTCGCAACATCTCTTTTGTGAGATAGAGGTTGCAGGGAAGAGAAAAGGACATCTACGAGGCGACGAAGTCTATTTTGAACTCTATCAAGTAAGGACAAGTTCTTCTAGAAGCTCCTGTCCAGATGTGGCAACAGTAATCCATTCTTGGACGTACCTGACTCATTATATAGATAGCGAATTGCATCAGCAGTGAGATATCTACCGGATCGATAGAAGGGTCCCACCAGTTTTCCAGAGGCCTTGGCGACATATTTGATGTATGAGTTTCATTTAAGATCAGGATCCCAGAAGCTTGTAAAAATATGAAGCCTCCTCAAGACGAGAACCATTCATTTCAATTGATGCTAGATGGGGATTAGAACGTTGAAGATGTAAAGAAAGAAGCTTGGTTTTAGATGTATTAAAAGTACCCAGCCACTCCTTTCTCCATTGTACCACGTGCTCAAGATCAGAGGAGAGAGAATCGAAGAGACCTTGGTCGTTTACTGTCTTAGATGTGCTACCATAGATGGTAGTGTCATCAGCATAAATGTCTACAAATCGTGTAAGGATGTGATTTGGAAGATCATTAATGTAGATCAGGAAAAGAGTTGGGCCCAGGATGGACCCCTGAGGGACTCCAGCATTAATACTGTGAGCTTCTGATTTTTACCTTAAAAGTTAAGTAATAAAATAAATATTGTAATATAAACATATACACAATCTTACGTATTTTAGATTGTATCATGCTTTAAATAACTCGCTTTAATCAGTATAAGTAGCCGTAAATCATAAATAACTAAACCAAACACGTCGTGATCTCTTTGCTAGATATCTAAGTAGCTTTCACTATATATTGATTCGACTGTTCTCTAACAGTTCATTACTTCGTGAGAATTAAGCGTAAGAGTGACTCTCTTCTCTATTAGATACGTAATGTAATAGTATTTATTTGCTTTCCCGCCAAAGCAAAATGTGACACGACGAGGTCGTTTTTATGTGGGGTTAAACCAGCTCTCTGAAAAAAGGCGAAAGGGGCACTCTGTTTGGGTCCAAAAATACTAATTGTCCCAGTATAGAGGGTTTGTCCTCCATTGACTGGGACAAATTACCTTAAGTGCAGCATCTGCAGAACAGATACCACACTTAGATCCCGGCCGTACACATTGTAAATACTTATGTAAGGTGTAATGGGTGGTTTTACTTCGATATTTTTGGTATCAGAAGGCATTAAAATTCTTTGTCACATATTCGGCCGTGTGCGAATTGTAGCATCTACTATGTCTGTGTGAGCTTATCATGCGACAGAAGGCTTTGGTTTTGATGCCAGAGATGTGGGCATTCTGATTATAAAATATTTATTGGAGACCTCCCTCTTTTTGGCTTTCTCATCTCTCTCTTTCTCTCTCTCTATCTCTCTCTCTCTCTATCTCTACGACTCGCCTCTTCACTCATCTTAGGATATCCTTTTTATACATCTATTCCAGCGGTTGCCTTTATCAACCACGAACTGCTAGTATTTTAGATAATGTAACAGTGAAGCGATTCATTATTTTTAGTTATGTATTCAGAATTTCCATCTTATTTTACTATATGATAACAATGGAACATACTTATTGTGAACAAGCTGGTTACTGATTGTCCAGTCAAGTAATTAAATCTTGATTAATAATTATATAAAAGTATTGCGTACCTGATCTGCCAGCTAGTAATACGACATAGCCATTTTTGTTTACAAAAAGATCCACTACGTATCAAAGAGCTAAGGCTACTCAAGGATAAGTGTGGGAAGTGCCCAATAGTCATCGAGACAATAGTGTTATATCCTACCGGTTAACATCTCAGTGTAGCATCGGTATGGATACTATACTTAAGTTAATTTGTCCTTATACAATGTCAGGGAAACCTTGGATACTAAGGCTATTTTAACGCTAATAATAAGGTTAGTTTTGTTTATTTCCAAAGTGCTCCTCTGTGTAGAGTTGTTTTACCCTCACGAGCTTGTGTCACATTTAGCTTTCGTGGGAAAGCAAATGAATACCAATGTTGGGAAAACCCTTCTTTTTTTGTTTACTTCCAGAGTGCCTTTTCGGTTATTGATCTTCCCCCACATTAAACACGACCTTGTGTCACATTTTGTTTTCGTAGAAAAGCAAATAAATACCAATAGCGTAGTTATACTACTAGTGGAAATTTTGTATAATTTGATTATTAATGAGACGACATAACAAGAACGTGTTTAAATTGGACTTGAAGACGACCATATTGTAGCTATCAGGAAAGCAAGCCAATGAAATAGAGTTCCAGTGATAAGCAGGTCTAGAAAATGGGCTTTCTTCATGAAATCCACGTTTAGATAGAGAGTAGGTTGTTGCTAGACGAGTGTTTTGGAGAAAGTTTTGCAATATTGGTCGAGAGATTGGAGCCCAGGCGAGCACTTGTCATGAAAATAACGATGAAAAGAAAATGGATATGAACTATTCGTTCTTAGTGATCATATGACACTTTTACTCTCGACGACATTTATTATTTAATCATTTGGTTACGCTTTTGGATAGATGTTAGAATTCGCATTAACGTCGCATTAAAGTGCTATACATGTTCACTCATACAACACCACGACGATTCAAAGAAGGTCGGCTTTTAAACGCGATCCTGCATTGATCTTAGTGATTATTACAAGTTTTAATGTTAAAATTAAAGAGAAGCAACCGGAACGTGGAATTGTCTTTTTGTGATATTTTTAGTATAACCAGCGCCGGCTAATCAGAAAGAGACCAAATAAAGAAAAAGATAACTGCCTTCAGTCTCGTGTTATATTTAAAGAACAAAATCTATATTTGCCATTTCCTTGCTGGCAAAGGCAAATCTCGCCCAACGATAATATCAAATGATGATAGCTATTATAGTTACACGCTAATAAAGGTGTAATCTACGATGATAGCCGAGAAGATTGCAGGCTATAGACAGAGAGTTAAAGAGAGTGAGAAAGAGAAGGCAGAGTGTGTTAGATAAGAAGAAACGGGGTGTTGTTATAACGGGTTTCGTGAAAAGAAGTCAAGTATTAGGGCGGAGGGAAAATCATGCTATAAGCGAAACGTGGACTGCGGCTGGCGGTGTTTGTTTTGGGGCCATCGCAGGATGTCGGTAATGACAGCGTTGGGTCTAGTGTTTGCGATGATTAGAGCTTGGTACGGCGAAGATGTAGGAGGAGGGCGTGGCTTCTTTAGATTTGTTGGCAAAGTTGTCGGGGAACGTGGCATTAACGACATATAACATTCATATATTGGAGAGTTTTCAGATCGAAGTCGAAAACTGACTACACGCAATGCTGTCATCAGAAAATCCCATGAAGTTTTCGAGAGATGAACAGGCAGACTTGCATATTTAGGAAACACGCAGAGATTCTAAGTATCTGAATAAAACTTTTACCTATATGCATAAATAAAACATAAAATCTACTTCTAAAACCAGTCGTGTAACTATGAATTCCGAAAGCAAGCCCATAGATTGGAGCTCAGACGCAAACTTTCATGAAAAACACTCGTCTAACTGAAAACACTATCAATAATTTCTCCCACACTTTATTTATGTATAAACCTAAATGTAGAATTAATGAATAAACTGGCTATCTTAACACTGCACGCCTGTGGAACACTCTTCCGTTTCCCTTCTTTCCAGCTGACTATAATGCGGTCATCTTCAAGTCTAATGTAAACAAATTCTTTATTAGCCCCACCCCTTAAGTAATCCAATTTATCAAATTTCGACTTGTAACAATTACTAAATTATTGTACCATTGGCTACGGTACACTCATTGACCCTTATCCTTAAGTGGTATACGGACCTTGATAATGGTGCCTCCTTTGTAAAAAAAAAAAGTCATATTCAAACACTAGATTTTATACGCATAAAAAAACAGTTTTACGAGGGTCATTTCATAAGTAAAACCTACCATTTTTTATAACTCCCAAAGTATAAGAACTGCGAAGACGAGGGTTATACCATCGAAAAAAGCAACCTATTTTGCTTCGGAATTTATTTGTCTACATAATCACTTCCAGCAGTGAACAATGGCTGTGCTTAGGCATCCGGAGCGCGTATTTTCATGTAAGGATCGTCTCAAAAGTAAGTCTCCTGTTTGTGTGTGTGTGTGCTTTTTTTTTTACTACAAAAATGTAAAAGGTGCAAAACAGGAGCGGTAGTATTAATACGAGCGAAATATGAAACATTCAAACCATCAATAACAAAAGTTTACTTATTAAAACACTGCATTCTGCAATCCTAACCGATTTATTCGCGTGATAAAAAGGAACCATTACTTTTGGATAGTCTCTCAATAAATTTTAAATCATAGTCATAAATCATAAATAAGCATATTATTAGCTAAAATTATATATATATATATATATATATATATATATATATATATATATAAAATTTTATCCGATAATATGCTTATTTATGGTTTGTGGTAACAAAGCCCATCGATACATCATACCTTCCAAACCATTTTCTTTTTGTACTAATACAACACACTACTAGCTAGATACGTACCAGTTTAAAATAAAGCATACTCCTCTTGGAAATATTATATGACAACATATCTCAAGGTCAAGAGTATATCTCAATCTCACAAGTGTTCTTCCTTCCACTGTTTAACACCACATATTTAAATACAATGGTTATATATGTAGATGAATAAAAAAGAAAAAAAATAGAAGAGGTAAACCTTAAACAAACATTTGTCCGAGATAACTCTAGTCAGTCGATAAGGAAAAACATATCTCAAGATTGGGATGAACAATAATTCTTATTAGTTCCTTAGTAAAATTAAACACCACGTAAATGGGACATAGAGGCGTCTGTGTAGCGCAATGACTATATTTTATTAACTTACTCTATATATATATATATATATATATATATATATATATATGTATATATATATACCTGTGTGGGTGTGTGTGTGTGTGTGTGTGTTTGCGTATGTGTCCGTGTGTAGGGTTGTGTCCATCCGTATATCGGTGCATATGAACGTGCCCGTTATGTGTATAACATTATATTTTTTAGGCGTGCATCATTCTACATATTACAGTATATTTATTTCAATGTATTGTTATGTTACTGTTGTTTTTAGGTAGTTTTCCACAAACTAAACTCTGAATACCGTTGCATTTATTATTATTATCATTATTATTATTATGATTATTATGATTATTATAATTCTAATTTGTTTATTATTATTTATTTATTTTTATTAGTTGTTTATTTTATTGGGAGAGACATATTGGGAGAGACGGAGTACATATTGATGAGAGAAGTAAGAGAAAGGAAAGACATTTGTGAGAAATACAATTATACAGTTATGTAGATTCTTCACATAGCGACTGAGAGAGAGGGTGATCAATTCTTTTGACACACATGAGGACAGTCGTTACTTAGGATGGAGAGGGGGGACACATTACTTAAGATGGGTTATACAAAGTTCATTAATAACGATGGTTTCACATTACCTTCAATTTGGTAGAATGATGACACGAAGACGGCAGTTACAAAAAATATGAGATGTTCTTTTATTCCATTTGACCGGTCGAAATGATGATGACATCCAGGATTTCAAAGTTGACTACATGATTAAAGGTTTTTCCTTCGCTTCTAAAGGGAACCCTCTTTTGACTGTCTTCGCTGACTGCTCTCTCTGCCTGACGCCCCGACTTCCCTCTTCTTCGACTGAACTAGCTCCTATATTGAGAATTAATTTCTGCCATGACGTCATACGTGTGTCTGTCAATGGGATCGACCCACGTGGCCTAAACATGCGTGGTTCAGCATGTTTCCAAACCCTTTCTGCAAATAAAGAATTCTCACTCCTATTTTTTTCTTAACCTATTTTTCAAAATATTTAAATTGCATTGTCAATTATTTTCTAGCTGACCTTAGTTTAATTCCGTTTTCATAAAAAGAATTGAACAATTAAAATTCCTTTTACAACATATCTAAACTATTTAATGTTAAACTGAACAATACGAAATGCCATTTCTGAATCTTTCTTACAACGTTCAAATCTCGGTCTATCCTAATCTCATTTTCACTTATCTAATGTTTTTCTTATTTACAAGAAAAGATGAACCTTTCTTGTAACAGTGATATATTAAATCAGTTTTCAATTGTAAAGTTGTTTTTTTTTTTACTCTTATTCACCCCAGAAAAGACATATTCTTATTTGGGCGTTATGGTTTTCTATTTGGGACTATATATGTAGGGGCAATATGTAAGGAATTTAGCAGCGAGATTTTTGTTCACATTAGATATAAATTTCTGCAGGTCAGTACTCAGGCAAGCGGAAAACCGACGGAGAAGTCAAATGCCTTAGAGTTTATGGGAAGAAACTATTAGAGTAGAAAGGTTTATGCCATTTAAGGCCCCTTTCACTGAAGAGGTGAAATTGTGCTGCATATTGAATTAGTAAGGGGTATTTACGTCGAGGGGGCACATGCGCTACGAGTGTGTCAGTGCACGTTTCATTAAAATACTTGTAATACATATAGATTCAAATTACGGCGATAAGACAAGGGTTAGTCTGGTATTAGGTTAAAGACTGAGTTTTGGAAATACTACTGGTGGATGCACCAGTGCAAATATATATATTTTACAAGGAAGTACCCACTGATCAAGGTCCGGAGGCCACTCGGGGATAAGGGTTATTGCGTGTACAGTAATCAATTAATGTTTACAACGTATTTCCTCAAACACCAGCTTAGAATGTTGAAAATTAGTTTAATTTCTGCATTGAGAAATGAGGAAACTGTAAATTGCTCTTACATCGTTGATAGAAAGCTGCTTGTTTACTCTGATTTTGTTCTATTATAGTAACAGAAAGCATCATATAATAATAATAATAATAATAATAATAATAATAATAATAATAATAATAATAATAATAATAGATACCTCGATAAGAACCAACCATATCAAAGCAAGGATCGACAAAACACAAAAAAACAGCAAATGCAGACTCTGTGGACAAAGAGACGAAACGATAAACCATATAGTAAGCGAATGCAGCAAACTTGCCCAAAAGGAATAAAAAAAACAGGCATGACCAAGAGGGGAGGGTGGTACACTGGGAATTGTGTAAACGACTGCATTTTGAGCGTACAGACAAATGGTACAAGCATAACCCTGCAACACCACTCGAAAACGAGAACCACAAAATCCTATTGGACATGGACATACAGACGGACAAACCCTTCCAATCAAGAAGACCAGATATCGTAATAATTAAAAATAAAGAAAAAATCCTGTCAAATCGCGGACTTTGCAAGTCCCAGCTGATCACAGATGTGAGTATGAAAGAAAAGGAGAAACGAAACAAATACACAGAGCTAGTCAGAGAGTTAAACGGGATTTGGATGATGAAGAAAGTCACAATAGTACCGAAAATAGTAGGAGCACTAGGAACAATTCCGAAATACTTCGAAAAAAGAATGTCAGAAATTGGAATCAGAGGAATAACTCGAAAAGTACAACGACTAACGATAATGAAAACGACTGAAATATTAAGGAAAACCCTTGAATGCGGAGAATAATACAAGACAATAAAACGAATAAGCGTTACAGGGAATGAAGAACACCGAAACTGCATATTTACAAGTTCTACACCCCCATCATGTATCCCCCCAATTGTTTCATCACCGATCTCCCCCCCCCCCCAAAAAAAAAATGATACCAAAGGGCCGAGAAGGGTCAATAAGGACTGAACGACCGAGGAGCGCGCGCCAACCAGACCTCGGCTGGACAAGCGCAAAGAGAACTGGGAATTTGGGGAGGCTGAGTGCCACTAAAATTCCAGTATAAACCAATGGCCACTACCAGCGAGAAATCAATGGTAAGCGGCTGCTGCGATGATGTATTTGTACATGCTATCGAAGGAGGTGGAGAGAGCTGGACGTCTGGGGAGACTTGTTTTCAGTCAGCTTCCAGAGAATATCATAGGTTTCCAATCAGATCGTTTGTTGACTTGTGTGAAAGCTCCATGTGAGCCAATAGTTATAAATATGTATGCTACACTTCATGCATATGTGAATGGTAATGTTATAGATATATATGCCATTTATGAGTAACTTATTAGCGAAGTAGAGAGCCTATCTCATTTGCAGGAATCTTGGTAATATCCGTAATGTATTTGCTCTTATTCACGTTGCTTGTGACTGATAAGCCAGAGATTTTGGCCTAATACCTCTCAGGAAGCATATTAATAATCAGTTTAATCTGTTGTTAAATAAAGTCCTTCTAATTGTTAAAAGAAAAACAAGTTTAGATTTAAGAACATTAAATATTAACATCCATTAACGGCCTCATTTTTCTACAGATTTGCAGTTAATCCTGCAAGGTTTCAACCATTGCCTCAGATATGTCGATATTTGTTTCACCTTGTGGTAGAACCAGGAAAGGTATCCATTATGCGCATAGCTCCTGCCGTTAAAACTTATCCAAAATCAAAACCAAAATAATGTATACCGAATAAAGATGCTCCTTTGTTTTTTTTTTAAACCGACTCATACCCAAGAACAGTAAGAGTGATCCTAATTAATTATCACCCTAAATGGATAATTTAGACTTAAGATATGTTTAAGACAATCTTAATTATAACACACTTTCAAATCAGTATTATTTAGAAGGTTTGCCATTATCTAGTTGAGAACGTTACAAATATTAAACATTGATAATAAGTAGAAGATCCTTGGCGTTTACATTCCTAACTATTCAGACAAACATTTAGCAGAGGTAAAAGGATAAACACACTATTAATTCGGTTTAATATCAGTTTATGTATGCACTTTTATTATTTCATTACGTTAGACAATAAAGCTGGTAGACCAATACAAATGTATTATTTCTCCCTTCTACTGTCATTCGCCGTGACTTTTATTCCTGGTTTAGTCATTTGTCTCCGATACCGTCTGCCTGTTAATCTCTCTTCTCTTTGCCTCCTTGTTGCTGATACTACCTAACTCAGTATGATACGAAATCTGCGTATGGATTTTAACTTGACTCACAATAGTGGGGCGGATCGTCTCAATATTCCATAAGAATGTTTAAGTTAGTGATACAAGCACCAAGTGAAATATTCTTTCAGCAATCTGCCCCACTTCTTATAATCAATTAGTATAATTTTATTAGTTTTCCATCAACGCCTGTTATGAGAATATGCCGTTATTCTAATCTCGTAGTATTACTGTAATATTGTAATTCTCTCACGTTTGTCTATTTATACGGCATATATAGGACTATGGCAAGAGAATATTCTTTATATAGTTTGACTCTCCAGTATATATTCGACACAGACAAAGTTAATGCATTCAGAACCACATAAATCTATCTAAAATATATATGATATTAACAGATATATACTCGAGTGTCAAAATAATGAAGAAAATATACCATTGTCATAGCCCTAATCATATAGCATTGCGAAATTACTAATCTTAACATCGGTATTGACTATTCATTCAATGCTTTCAGATGATATTTGTTTACTTAGTACTGTAATGAATCACTGTTTAATAACTGGAAATAACGCACATATAAGATCATTCACTATAGTACTATTTTTGTAAATGTATGACAAATAATAGATCATGAGAAGAACTTGGTGCGATCCTTGTTAAAATTCGACATTTCTGTCGATAAAAAAAACCCTCTTGCACTACCACGACACTCGCTCCTATAGTTCCACCTGTCGGGTTCTGTCCTTAAGTTTCTACAACAATACGGTTGCTACGAAATGGTACAGCCACATGTCTGTTGCTGTCTGTAGATGAATACAATTCCACACTCATATAAAACTATAGGGGGTATTGTTGTAACGTAAGTTATTTACAACTATACTACGAATAATGTTGTATCTAAAATATTGTCCAACTTTACTGTCCATACACTATACGCATCGCTTTTCCTGGGTCCATACGAGAAGTCGTTAGTCATCATTTGTCACAAGATTGTATCATAAGAACCTGAACTCTATATACATTTGAGTATTGGGGGGTCGATTTTAGGGCCAACATCTCTGAATAATTAGTGTTTACAACATATTTCATGGAACACGAGATTAGAATATTGAAACTTAGTAAAATTTTTGTATTAAGAAATGAGGAAATGCTAAATTGTCCAATGGCAATCGTTGATATAAAGCCGCTTGTTTACGCTGGTTTTGTTCTATTAAAGTAACAGAAAACAGCATATTATTATTATTATTATTATTATTATTATTATTATTATTATTATTATTATTGTTGTTGTTGTTGTTGTTGTTATTATTATTATAATAATAATAATAATAATAATAATAATTATTATTATTATTATTATTACTATTATTATTATTATTATTATTATCATTATTGTTATTATTATTATTCAGCTAGGGTAGAGCTTTGGGTAAGATGACTGGCACGTTTATGGATGATTTAAAAATATTTGGTAGGAAGAAAAAGGAAGAAGAAACAATACTGGACCTCGCCGGGACATATTCTGAAGGCGTAAGGATGAAATCGGGATTACAAGGCATCTAGTGTTGGTGATGAAAAAGGGAGTAAAGGAGCATTCGAATGAAGTAGTGTTGCCTTTTATAAAAGAAATAGAAGAATTAGAGTATGAGTATTATGGAATGTTTGAGCATTCTAGTATCATGTTCAACTACCGTGGAATTTTCACGGGCCCTGCTTGGTATTCTTCTTCTTCTTCTTCTTCTTCTTCTTCTTCTTCTTCTTCTTCTTATCATTATTATTATTATTATTATTATTATTATTATTATTATTATTATTATTATTATTATTCGGTATAATAGCGGTGACACGCCGTTAAATCACTAAAATTAAGCGACGTTGAACTTGGCCAGTACTATAATGGGTGACAATTTGGTAACATTAGGTGTTGCAAATGCTTTCCGCTTATTTTGGGATTGTTTCTCGTTTTTCTGGACTTCTCCTTTCCATTGTAATCAATCAGTGTCTAATCAGGTAAGGTATCGTTTGGGAGTACGAAACCCTTGCTTTACAATTACACGCTCAGTTAGACTTACGCAGGGCTATCCCTTGCCTCTCAGGAAAAAGACTTGAGGCGATTATTATTATTATTATTATTATAATTATTATTATTATTATTATTATTATTATTGTTGTTGTTGTTGTTGTTGTTGTTGTTTGTCTTTCTTACTTTTTTTAATCCTGTTTAGCCTTTTCCTCATTCATCTTTTTTCTTTCTTTTCTGAGGATGCCCGAGGAAAGGGCGTTTTACGTTGTTGATAACACTGATTCCTGTTGTCAGAATTAATCTCATCCGTTCGACTGAATATCCAGTTTCGAGTTATGTCAATTTTGACATTTGCTTCGCCATATTTTTTTTCATTTGATTTTCTACAACTCTTAATTTTTCTTTCTGTTTCATTTTTTTCCCCTCGACGTTGAATCATTTTACATTTTCCTGAATTTGTTGTTTCCATGTTCGACGGAATACTAACCATTCTGTGTAAAAGTGATTTGCAAAAGTGAGTCAGTTCATGTTAAACAAGTTGCCAAAAAACAAAGCGTACAAATAATCATCTGGATAAGATGAAAATTAAAGATACTGTAAATGTATGATACCAGAAACGCACCAGACATTTTGTTTAAACTGTAACAATAACTTATTACTTCATAATCATTCGCTACTATAGTAATTTCAATAATTTAAATATGAGAAGAGAACTTGTCTAAGGTTTCTGTGTAAAGTGTTTTTTTGAACAACCTGGCATAACGGTACTTTTTTCTACGAGTAAATCTTGACTACATATTATTAATCATACAGTATTTATAGCTAAAGATGATTTCCCTAGTATGGCCAACTCACACTAGCTTTTAGGAAAAATTGTGTATCCTAAGCAAGTTTGTTTTTATATTTAGTGTTGTGGAAACGCCCACTAATTACTATAGGCGGGTGAGTGAGATATATAAAGGTATCAGTCACCAATACCGGGGGAGTCCGTCAACGACAGTTAAATAGGCAATACGCCTATGCTCCATCCAGAAAGACATGCAACACGCCACCTGCCGGAATATCTCCAGCTGAAGTGTATCTGAAGACATGTAAATATGTATATAATTTTTCTTTCTAATATATAATTGTATACCTTTACTTTCGTGTTCTTGTTAATTATTTATGCAGACACAACATTTAGTAACAGCATGGAGCTGACTACTCTACCAGACTCGAAGCAATCTTGTACTGGAATCCAGTAAGACGAACAGACCAAAAAAGAATGATATACTATAACATTTTTAAAATCGAACTTTGTGAAAAAAAAGTTCTTAACTTCTTTACTAACTCAGTGCTTGAGAGATAAACGAGAAACTGAATGGGACATACGAATATATATCCGTCTTGTATAGAGATTAAGTGTTAGCCCCAGGAATGGGGTGACTTGATTTCTGACGATTTCGACTGAACTAAAATGAAAAACAAAGAAACAAAGAAACAAGAAAAACAAGTAAAACTGTGGACAAAAAATATGTGATCAATTTCAATCAATTTACGGTAACAAACAAGAAAATAATATCCGAAAAATGATCAGAAAATCATTTTTTAAGATTTTAAGAATAAATGCGCGTATACATTTTATTAAATACTAACAATGAGGTAGCGCCCGGTTTTAATTCATGTTATTAATATATTGATATATAATTTGCCCAGATTTCATATATATTATAGATATGTTATAGAGTCGTGATTCCAAATGTAAAAACATATTTGGGTTCCATAAGCTAGAATCGAAACCGAAAGCAAAACGATTGCATTTAACGCTGGTGACGTAACCACTGTACGAACGTTACACGCATATGAAGTAATTTAAAATAAACCGAGATGAATGTACAAAATGTATAACGATTCGTTCAATTTCAACACATTTTTTACCCCTAAAAACTAAGTTCGCTGCCTTAAGACCAAGAAAAGAACGGCCCATAAAAATCCAAGCATGTAAGGCAACTAGCACTGCTCTGTGACTTTTAGCTTATTGAAGACATAGAGTTTTAAAATATGGAAAGACAGAAATATAGCCTTTTATATATTTGATTTCTATAACAAGCTACAAAAGTTGTTTGTAGATTAAACTGATCCAACGCAACAATTTGTTTACGGTATACATATTTGGCCCCAGGAAAGATTTTAGGGCAATATTTTCCACAGGATTCCATTAAAATTTATTTAATTAACATACATATGAACACATCATTTTTGAAGTACTTATTTATAAAGATATATAGTAAGTTTTGGAGATATATAGAGCAATTAAGCTACACTAAGTTTTTAGCGTTTAACCCTCGTAAGGATACTTCAGATTAAGGATTCGTCGTGCAGGGAATAGCTGTTGCTACACATTTCTCATATTCCCGTTCTATTGGGTTTGTATATTCATCCAATCAAACTATTTGTTTTTCACGCACCTATTTATTTTAAGAAATGGGGGGACGTTTATTAGACAAGAGAAGTTTGTATCTTTAATTCAATGATAATGAATAACAATAAATATATTTCCATTGATCATTTCAACAAAAATCTAGATTATTCATCCATAATTGTAAAAAAAAAACGACGTTCTCATAGGATCGCTTATACCATGGATGGTTTACATATAAAAGAGATACCTCTAATAAAGGCTCCGGTTTCCCATTTATCTGATTTCAGTTTGTTTTTATTCACAGTACTAACGTTATCTAACAATTTATTGCCATAATAACAATAACGCTATTGTCACTTAGCGAAAATACTGTTAAACTTTCTGCTATAATCGCAACTAGTCTTAATGAAGTAGCTAAATATATAGACATAGCACGGCGACAGTTGCTTTCATTATAGTGTTACATAGGAAGGGATATATTGCTCTCCAAACGACACCATATAAAGGTATAAATGGGATGTATGTTGTACAGACAGGGGATGATATCGACGTATAAACTGAGTCATGTTGTATAAGAGAAGGTATAACACGGGGAAATATTACAGTTCATATTTATATAAACGTATCATAGTTATAAGAGAATTATATAGATGTTTTCTACCTGTTCTTTATTCGTAGCTATTCTTTCACTGCTGGGCTCTGTGATAAACATACAACAACCAACACCATTACCGCGAAACACCTGTTTTTTTTTTCTCTTTTTGTGAAACAAGATAACACAACTTTATATTTTAAAAATATAAATTTATTTCAGCTGTCTCAATGATTTTCACAAGCAGTCTGCAGACGTCTCTACATTCCAGTTTTTTTTTTCAACCCCGCTTCCTGGACTTTTAAGAGCTCGTCTGCGCACTTTCGTGACCAAACTTTGACCCTTCAATCTAATTCTTCTTTAACTCTTGACCTGCTAGTTCCGTTACGTCATCATCAAAACATACCTAAGCCTTCTCAAGATATTTTGTTTATTATCCAACTTAGATAATTTATGTAAGCATTAATAATTACCAATATAAACTATTTTAACAATATCACAAGATAGATAGATAATTAGATATATAGACGGATAGATAGATCGATAATAATTAATTTAATTTTAACCATGTTATTATTAACAATAGCGATGACTCTTATTATTTTAGTATAAAATAATTATGTAACGATGAATTGAAAGATATGTATTACAACCTTCCTCCTAAATGTTTGCGAAACTCTGTGTATTTGTGTAAATATTTAAGTTTCTTTTTTTATTGTTTATTTTATCTGTTCTTTTAAGGAATCACAATTCGCAAAATTTTTTAGAATAATGTGATCTTCAAGACCGTGTTGAGATGTATTTAGAGCTAATACGGTTATGCTATTGGGAATGTTACCAACAAACATTTTTCCTCATATAATTATAAGGAGATTGTATATTTTACGAACTGTGTTATATTTCATATAGAATTTTCAAGTTTAATTCAATTTGTGCGGTATTAAACTGCTGGATACAGAATATTTTAAAAGTTCTCTTTTCTATGTTAAGAATAGCTTTCAAAATAATAACATTATTTTCAGAACAGTTCGTCAACAACTGCTGATTATAATAGCAACTTTTGTTTAATAATTTGTCTAATCTATTGTTTACTTTGTTTTACTAACAGGTCTCCAGTTATTTAGGCAAATAATCATTCGAGGATAAAGGATAATGAGATTGCTGAAAGCAATAAATATAATAAACAGCTTGACAAGTCCTTGTGCTACGTTACCAATGTTGACATACGTTGACCCAACACGTTGTAGCAGTCTACGTCGCAAAGAACATAGGACAAGTAATAACTCAACTCCGTTTTTTTGTAAGAATATTTATTTCCTCATTCTCCCGCAATGCATGACTTCTCCTTACGACCGTGCCGTCACCAACGTCTCTAATGTGATCCCGAACGTGCTTTCAATCGTGCACCCGAACGTGCTCCCCTGTCTGTATTACACGTTGTTTTTGTGTAGTCATTTTCTTTATCCTTACGGTGAGGTCATTTCTCATTTCGTATACATTTGTATACGCGTGTCCTCGCTCTGTTAAGTTCAATTTGCACTGCTTTTGATTACGACATCATCGTAGTATTCAGAGAAGCAGTCTACTTGCGTATTACAATTTACCAAAAAGGGGTGAGTTGCCATGAAACACGCAAAAAAAAAAAGCAATATGCTATTTTTTTTAAATCACAAAGATTGTTTTTCTTTTGGATTGAAGTTTTATCTGTTTTCCTCCCTTTTTTGCTCACTGATTAATTCTTCTTTCAGTGTCCATATTTCTGTTCTGTTGCCTTGGTAACAGGATGAGACGACTCTTGAGAAATGGACTTGGGTTTGGAAAGGAAAGAGTGGGAAGCGACTTAGAGGCAGACGCTATGTACAATTAAGTTATGCACTTCCGTCTATTGCTTCATCTATTGCTGTTTATTGTTTAGGTGTTCAATATCACGAATATTGCGCTGTTTTGCAATTAGTACGTTTCTTCATTTATTAAGTTGTCAGGACGACGGAGTGTTTGAATTGTCGATCGATGCTTTCAAGGAATTTGGTTTTAGCTCGAACAAAAAGATTCTTCCAATAATAATTTGTTAGGAGAAAATACAAGAGCGTGAGGGAGAATATGGTAGGCAAATGCATTTACTTGGGAAACATAACAATCACTTATTCTTAGAAAACAAAATTTAAACCAGCTATCCAAATCAAGCTTATTATATTAAGTAGTCATGTAAAATCATGCCACTGGCTCTAGCTGATCGTTGAATAGAATATTCCGAGCAAAATACAAATAGAAAGTAATACATGTAAAATAATCTGGGATAATATGAATTAAAATGTGTGTTTGTTATTACAGTTATATCCATAAAGTATGAGTAATTATTGAAATATTAATTTCTTGATCATGGAGAATAGAAATCCTCTTTTTCTCAACTATAATAGACTAACTATACGTGGGATGAGTTCAGAACTACATTCAAACTTGTTTTTTCTTTATTATTAGTTTAGTGCAAAAATGATATTCTTTTCAAGTAAGATGTTTATATAAGTAATGGCATTATTTTTGCACCAACATAATACAATCACAACAACCATATATATATATATATATATATATATATATATATATATATATACATTTATTTATATATATATATATTTATATATGCGTTTTATTTTTTATTATCGTATCTTTCTGTTAAGTTACATTATTGTTTCAGCTACTTGGCCGTTTTTTTTTTTGCCGTCTGTAGCATTCTCAGACTTTTTCTGTAAAAGTCTGAGGATGCTGCAGAGAGCCAAAAAAAAATACGAAAGATACGGTAATAAAAAATAAAACGCATATTTGCTCTACAACAGTATTGACCACTTTCTTCAGTTTTTATTAATTACCATTTCCATGAAATATATATATATATATATATATATATATATATATATATATATATATATAAGAGTAATTGAAATTCATTATTGAAATGAGTATTGTTTATTAATTTATTTTACTCGGGTTATTATCCTAGTCTTTCTTAGATGTTGTTTAACGACGTTTCAGTCAGGTGGTAACCGCGACGGGATAGGAACTTCGAATCTCTTAACTGCATTACCAGCATCTACTGCCATCCATAGTTATTGTCGTCTCACCACGTTTTGGCCAAGTAAGCCTCTGGTCGGCTTTGGGTAGGTTAGAAAGCGCTATCCTCAGACAATTCTCACATGGAAGCGTAGATTCAACGTGTTTATCCACTACGCCATGGGCCCCGAAGGGCGATCAAGGTTGGATTTTTGGGGCTTATAAATCCACGTTTATTTTATTATCTGCCCTTCTATGGCCGTGTCGTTACCGAATGGTATATCATATTTAATTGGGATTCATTATTGAGATTAGTATTATTTATTAATTTATTTTATTGCAGACAATTAAGATCAATTAATAAAATAAACTCGGATTTACAAGACCACAAAATCCATCGCAGTTACCACCTGGCGAAGGCCAGAAAAATAGTTGGTGTAAACGTCGTGAAACAACACCTAAGTAAGATGAGGATAATAGTCTACAAAAAATAGAAAAAATTATACTTATTCATTTATTTATCTATCTTTCTTTCTCTGTAGTTTCTCTCTCTCTCTTTCTCATTCGCTTTCTCTCTCTCTCTCTCTAATTATATATATATATATATGTGTGTGTGTGTGTGTGTGTGTGTGTGTGTGTGTGTGTGTGTGTGTTTGCCTCTGTGTTGTGCGTATGCGCGTGTGTGTGCGCATGCGCATGTGTGTGTAAATTGAACGCTGTTTGAGAAATAAAAACAAAGGGGTAATCAATTATAGTCATACATTGTTCATGTTTCCACATTGTTAGAACCAGATCTGACAGATTCAATGTTGGGCCTGCATTTGACATTCGTAGTTGTTTTATTTTTTTTAAGTTTCGTGTTAATTGATGCCAGCCATAGGGTAAAATCCTAGCAAATGGAGTCAAAAGATGAGTTTTAGTGAGGTTTGTCTCCGATCGGCACTAGTAATCACTTCTGGACTAAGGATTGCGAAAGCAATGAATACTAGTGTCTGTAGGTATATATATATATATATATATATATATATATATATATATATATATATATATATATATATATATATGTATGTTCCCTTTTCATGTAAGTAAAAAAAGAGAATTAGTACAATGAAAATAATATCAGATAAAACGTGAATCGAACCCTGGAGATAAGTTTTAAAGAACAATAAGTTTTAAATGGAATGTCCAGTAAATTGTTGATTCTGTTAAAATATTTAATAAATGCAAATTTGGCTGGAAACTATTCACATTGTTAGAAAGAATGCATAAGAAAACATGCGTTATAGAATTAGAGAAGTAGGTTAAATTCTTTTGTAAAACAACAAGTAGAATGGGAAATTTCCTGGTTGTCAGAAACAGTTTCAAAAACGTGCAAATCGCTCATGTTGATGGCACGTGACTTATAGTCACATTGAGCAGACATAGGTGATTTCTCAATATAGTAAAGAGTTCGAAGCTAGTTAGGGGAGTCGAGGAGTCAGCGGAGTTAGATCAGTCCGACCAGGGAAGCAGATAGGTTCAGACCGAATCTTGGCAACGTCTGGAAGCGAGAGGGTTTTAAAAGTAGATGTAAAGAAACTTTGAATTCCTGGATGCAAAGCCATTGCCCGGTCATATGGAAGAAATAAATGATCATCATGTTTTTTATAACATGCGTCTTCGTGTTGTAATTCAACAGAAAAGGCATTGCCCATTTATGTTATAATAACCTTTGATAAAATCATCATCTAAAAATATGTGTTAGAAAGGATAGGTGTCAAACTATAAATTTTATATAAACACTCCCGTTTCATACAGAACTGTCAAAAGCATAAATGCCAATCTCTCGGTCTATCTATCTATATATCAAATCGCCTAGCAAAGTGTATTAATATGAACTTTGTGTTTATAAAAATGTACAACTGTCTCTCACTGTATATGTACCTTTTAATGTCACCAATATGCTATCTCCCACAGCACACAACATGAACAACAACAAATATATAAGTTGTCATACAAGCAAGAACACTAAATAAGAACTCACGTAACATACGCGCAAAAGTGGTAGCTTATATATATATATATACATATATACATATATATATATGTATATATATATGCTTTACATATTCGTATATATATATATGTATATATATATATGTGTGTGTGTGTGTGTGTGTGTGCTTTTTGTGTAAACAAATAGAGCTTACGCGTCTGGACACGGTTTACTATAGGCGGTCGAGTTTTAATGTAGGCTTAGTGTAGTTGCGATCCTTACCGTGATACATTTTAACAATCGGTCTGTGAATGGGTATGTATATGTTCATGCAAATATGATTTGACATGGTTAAAAGCTACTGGTACTTCTTTTATGATTATTTTCTACTGACTGAAAAGTTATTCGATGCTGTTATCCAATATTTAAGGCAACTTAATATATTTGCAAGTACTTTTGACTTGCGTAAGTCGTTCTCAGACACGTAAATATACTACACATAAACATTAGGGAATTACTTATTAAATGTCGATTAGCTACTGAAAATAACTACAAATAAATTCGCTTTCTGTCCCTTTCTCTCTCACTCTCTCTCTACATATATATATATATATATATATATATTCATATACATATATATATACATATATATATGTATATATATATATGAATTCTGTTCTTTTCTCTTTATCTCAAAAGGGTTCACACTAAAAATATTTACAGGTAAAATACTACTTTGGAAAATACGTCAGTAAATGTACTCTTTGAGACAAAAATAAAACTTTGTGTATTTAGTAATTTTTACCAACTTATTTTTAATTAAAAATTAATCCAGTAAGAACATTTTTGAATTAACCACTTAAAATAAATTATTAGTTAATTAATCAATCTGTTTTTATGAATGTAGTAATCGTCCTAACTCTTACTCATATATAATATAACTAGTTTACGTACTCGGCGTTGAAAAAATTGTAATATTCCGTCCTCATACACATTATTTTGTAGTCTCGCTTGTAGCCCTAATCTTCTTTTCTACTTGTATATTTTATTTTTTAGGATTCTCCTTTCATAATATTATATAAGAGATGGCATTATTAGTTTATATCATAGTACATGTTTTAAAACTGTTAAATCTTCTTTCATTTTAACTATTTAATGTACAATATATATTAATATATATTATAATATATAAATATTTATAAATTACATATAATATATAAATATTTATAAATTACTAACTAGATCTACCTTCCTATTGAGCACTTTTGAAGTAAATACTTAAAGTTTACGCATAAATCTATATTTTCCTATATTAATTTTATGCGAGTAAATGAAGTAGTTTTATATATATATATATATATATATATATATATATATATATATATATATATATAAAGATTACATAAGTAATCTATTCACTTGATGAATAATTAAAAGTTAGTTTCAAGCACTTTATGTCTTAACACTGTTAAAGATACCTGTAGCATTATTTTTTAAAGAACCTCTACATAAACAACATTTTGAGTGTGATTTCCAACAGATGTGTAAATGTAGAGTTTTTCAGGACCTCTAACGTGTAAGTAACCAACACACAACTGACCATGAGAAAATATTAGGTCCAACAACTTTGAAGCTTTGTTCTTGGGCTTTATTTATAAACATGGTTAAACTGATTTTTATTGGGAATTGTGAAAGCTTGAACTGAAATGGCATGTCTTAAAGAAGTAAGGGACATCAGTGGAATTAACGCAGTTGCGACTTTTTAAATTTTCAATTATTATAATAGCTTCCACAACATTAGTTGACGAAGATTTTATTGCTAATCGTGGTCCATTACACAGTTTAAGTCGACTAATGCTGCTGAATAATATAACTGGAGGTTCTTCTTTATATATCAGGCGATGAGGTTGCATTCCAAGCGGTTGTAGTGAATTCTACAGGAAATTCTACAACATAATAACACATTTAATACAGTAAAAAGATTATAAGTGATCATATCATCAGCATTATTTCTAGGAGCCTAGATAGCTCATTCATGAAGCCATCCAACACTATTGAAATTTTGAGCAATATCTCGGAGAGCGTTATTCATCGGACCACCAATTCAATTTACCGCCTGACCACATGTTAATTTGTGCAATTAAATATCGCTAGTCAATGTTATTGAACCAGTGCTAATAAAAATTAGGGGCTTTGAGAAAAGTGCTGACGACTGATCATCAAATAAATGCTTTCATAATAACATTCTCCAAACTGAAAACCAAACACATAGTCACCACGCAGTATTGCGAAGTGCCAGATGTTTAAATCACTTTATAAATAAAAAGAAAAGAATCAGGGCCGAATCAAACAATCGGTGTCCAAGGATAGCAACGGTGTATTTGATAGATAAACCACATTTTGAAGACTATAACGTTTGGTTAGATCTGTCTCTCTTTGTTACTATTCTAAGGGTAACTTATAATAATATTATAAGTGAATATAAATACTGAAATGTTCTAGTGTGGGATTATTTCGGAATACGATGTAAAAAGAATACATTATAATTACAATATTGTAATGACTTAGACAATGGGGTGTTTATTCTGAAAGCTGTTCTTAGCAAAGGCAGGTTGGGGGTATTTATACTGAATGCCGTTTTTAACATTGGGAAGTTGAGGATGTTTATTCCAAAAGCCGTTCTTAACATGGGGAGGTTGGGGTGTTAAATCGGAAAGCACATTATTAATTCCTATTTTGTAAGAAAATGGCTGTCAGGGATTACATTAGCTTTTACGTTAAACAACCAATGTTTTTATATCTGTTAGCTAAGTACCAGTCCAAGATCTAACTGTAACATTTGTAGTTAGAAGTGTCTCTTGTATTTCAAGATTTTACTTAAAGAGTTAAGAAAAGTATCATTTTTTTTTATTTAATTATGTCTTCGTTCGTGAGGAACTTCCGGCAAAAAACATACATAATAATAGCTTGCAAAAAATATTTATCGTCCTAAAAGTCTGTTATAAATTAAAAGTCATCGTTTCATTTTCCAAGCCCGTAAATAAATATTTTGATTCCGCTTGCCGTAAAAATACGTTTTCGCATGTATTAATATAAATACCTAATAGCAAAAGTTTGAAAATAAAATGATTTTGTGACATACGCTTGAATCGAAACTAAAGCATTCAGCGTTCTAGCTGCGTTCTCTATGAATGCTGTAATCGAAAGAAACATAATAAAGTCAAAATATTAAAAGACTTGGAGAAATAGATGATATGTGCGCATGCGCAGAAGGAAGTAAAACATGTCTGCTTATTGAAACAATGTTTTCTGATTTCAGCTTACCGATATATGCCTGTAAGCGCTATTTATCCAAACAAGAAAATATTTTACTCGTTACAAACGATCTTTTGTGTAGAATTACTATTTCTTATTTATGTTAGTTGTATGTGGCAAGAGTTTACCTGTTTAATATTTACGCACGTGTACATATTCTGTTTTATATCGATTGATAAATAATTAAAATATAAACTGTACTAGATATCAGTGTTCAGATTGATGGCCGTGGGAAAAATTGACTGCGACTATATAAACCATACAATCTAATTAATTATAAACAGTTTCAACTACAAAATACTGAAATGTTACGTAATTATCATACTCCTCTCGAATCTTGGTAGTTTTATCCATGCTGAAGTTTAGTAGAAATTACTAAATACCTGACAGTGTGTATGTATTTTTGATAATAAATGAAAATGTTACTTATACAAGATTTCTGTATCACTCAGTGTTAAGAATGTTTGTCTTATGCGAACACTAATTTCTATTCTTTCTGCCGATAAAAAAACAAAACAACTTTTAATCAAAATGGTACTTTCTTCCATAATGCCTTAAGAAACTCAGGACACAATAAAAAGATTAAATACAACCATTACGCTCCTTCTGCTGACCGCCTTAAATCTGTAATCACACACAATATGACTCGCAAGAAACCAGTTCAAAAAACAAGATCTGCCGCTATCAATTGCAATGAACCAGTCTACATATATAATTCAAACCAAAATACTACTCGTAATGCCTCTAACCTAGCCAGTCCCACCAGAGAAAGAAACATATTTGGTTTAATCCTCCATTTAGCCTAAATGTCAAAACTAATATACCTAAGGAATTCTTCAACATTGTACAAAACTCTTTCAAATACCCACGCAAATATAGTTCAATTTTCAATAAAAATTCAATAAGGATTTCTTATTCAACTATGACTTATTTAGCACAAAGAATCTTAACATCTAATAACAAAAAAAATTAAATCAGCCCCAAAAATCCATTTCCCAATTAAACCGAAAACAAACTGTAATTGTAATAACAAAACTCTCTATGCCCACTCAATAATGATTGAATCCATGAAGATGTTATATATTTATGCACACTTACAGAGCTCCCACACAATCCTCCTATAATAGACACTAATATTTTGTCTTCTATTTATCCCTCTTCCCATCCTCCATCTGATATAATTATTAATCCAATATACTACACAGGCAGCTCCTCCATCTAAAATCATACAACTAGCAATAACAATAATAATAATAATAATAATAATAATAATAATAATAATAATAATAATGAGAATACTAATATTTCTCCTAACAGCCATCCTAACACTAACAACACTCATTATCCCCTCCAAAACAGTCCTCGTACAAGGATTGTCCCACCCTTTGTTCAACACAATGAACAAAATTCAAACTATTTCCCTAATACAAATCAGCAAATTAATATTAATTTCAGACCTCGAGCTTTTAATAAAGTACATACATATATCGGTGCTACTTCAACATTAATTACGAAAAGAATATCAAACCACATTTCTTCTTTTATCGACCAAAATTCTAATAATAACCAAGTAAATTCTCTAACCACTTTAATTAAAAAAATAATTCTAATAATACCTTTTTCTCAATTAAATGGACTATCCTAAAAAAGGTTTAGTCTTATACTCCAGGCTCCAAGTCATGTCGCCTCTGCAAAACAGAAGCTAGCAATATAATCAATTCTAAAAATGAACTGATCTCTTTCTGCAAACTTAAGTCAAATTTTAATTATGGTCAATTTGAAACTGCATAGGCAATAATTTTACCTTTCATATATATATATATATATATATATATATATATATTTCTTTTCTCTAACATTATAGTTTTTTCGACATACTTTCTAAATATTTTATAACTTTATAATATTTTTATTGTAATTCTTTATTTCTTCCTTGTTTGGCCGGTTTTTCATTTGCAATTTCGGTTTTAGCCTTGAAATATTCCTATCTATCAAATATATCAATCTACCTACACATTTATATTCTGCATGTATGTTTACTTATACTTTGCTATATAATTTACTTACATACTTACTTACATACTAACATACTTATTTACTTACATATTTACTTATTTTATCCGAAATTTACAGATACCGGCCGTTCTCTCCCCTCTAATTTAAAAACATAAAATTATTTATTCATTCATGTATTAATATCTTTACTTATATGTATGTATGTGCGTGTGTGGGTGTATTTGTTGCGTATATATATATATATATATATATATATATATATATATATGTATATGTGTAATTGTATGTATTCATTTATATATGTGTATGTATGTATGTTTGTATTTACATGTGCATGTATTTATTTGATATTTCTTCTTATTTCATTTGGTTTCCCTCAAAATCTGCTGTTGATAACTTAATTCTTAAATAATAACTTGGCTATTTCACTTGACCATTTTTGCTTAAAATTTTGTCCCCTATAACCTCATCTTGTCTGGGTAATTTTGACATTGGTTTTTCGATTTAAAATTTATTCTGATCACCATTAATGGTCCTGGATATGACCTTAAACTATATCCAGTAGTGATGCCCCAGCTTGCGGGCTTTTGGGAGTGTGGAGCTACCCTTAATTACCATTCCTCCCAGGTCCCCTCTGATCCGGAGTGGTAGTATCTGTTAGGTTCCCAACTATGGGTTCAATGGAAACCAACTTTAAACGACAAATATATTGTATTAAAAAAAATGTCTTCAAAATCTTTGGATTCGGCATTGAATAACCTTAAAAGGGTTGATATGCCGGAAAACAAAAACAACCGAACCGAACCAATCACCATTAATCTTTTTTCTTCCTTCTTCTTCTTCTTCTTCTTCTTCACTCATTTTCCTTAATTAAACCTTGCCTCGACAATCGAGCTGTATATATCTTCCATTTCTTTTAATAATAAATTGGAATTATGTCCCTATCCCTTGTACCTATTTGTGAATTATCCCACGGATTGTTGCCCTTTGGATTACTTTTCCAATTACGCGATTCCTTTAGATTATACTTATGGGAATTGAAATTTAACCCACTTTCTTAGATACTGAATCTTTGGATTTTACCGTCATTGGATATTTTACCGTTCACCAGACTGCCCATTCACGTGAAATCACTTTTTTATTAACCCAATTCCCTCTGGTTCACTTTTTGTTATCAAGTAAGATCTATAACTTACTTGTAGTTTCATTTAATACTTTTGCAAGCCAAATCCGATCCCGCATTTAGCTAAATCCTACCCGCTGATGAGAAGGAAAGTATTTCTTCGAAACTCCGCAGATTAAGGACTATCCACTTATTTATTGTTTCCTTTGTAAAATTTAATATGTGTTTAACTCTTTTTCAAAGTGTTTTTTACATCTTATATTTACTACTTGTTCTTATTCTAAGCACTATCTCCTATTTGGTTTTATCGAGCTTTTACATCTGGTTGAGATTACTTTATAAATATTAATTCTTTAATATGTATAATTTACTTTAGTTTTGCCATCTTGGATCATTTTGGTAAACTTAACTGTTATTCTTAATATATATATATATATATATATATATCCAACCTGACTTACATAACATAGGATCTCTGCTGCGATTAAGCATGTACACCTTCTTTTTCGCTGTCTGCAAACTGTAATTAAAACATTAAGCGCAATATAATATTAAAAAAAAATGTTTAAAAATATCGTAGCATCTGCATTCCTATCAGACCTGCATAACTATCAGACAGTATTATACTTTATTTCATTTATAATTTATAAAATATTTGGAAATAAACAGAGAATAAAAATGGTAATGTAGGCAGCATATTTGAGCAGCATATTTGGCATCCTTTCGAATTGTCGGAGAAACAAGAGAATGCTTTTTTTACAAACGAAGTCACCACTTATCAAGACCCGAAGGCCACTCGAGGCTAAACGTTAATTAGTTTACGGCGATCACCAAGACAATAATGTAGCAATCGTTAGTGATTAAAGTGTGGAATAATTTAATTATTTTAAGTATGGCTCCTCAAGAAGTTGTTTTCATGTAACTTATTTTAGTTTACTGGAAAAAAAGGTAAGTAGAAAAGAGTCCCAGGGGCGGGCAGTGTCCTCCCTATTCGTCCTTCTTAAAGCAGCTATTCCTGGCATATGTAAATAAATGCCATGTAAAAACAATCCATTAAAAAAATTGTTTTTACTTCTTTCTCTAATTCTGCTAACTGAAAGGCGAAACAGATGCCCCGACACTTGTGTGAGTAGTTTCTTCTACTACATTCTTGTAGACATGTTATGGTGATGCTTTTGTTAAAAATTGCATAAAACAAACAAAAAGTTATTATGGGAATATTAACTTGTTTCATACTTTATACAATTCTAATAGTAAACACAGCAATTATTTTAGTCGTCTCATTTTATAATTACATTGCATTCATTTTCGACAGCTGTGATTATAGTTACTTGCAAACTGCAAATGTCTCGAGAGTAAAGCCATCTCTGTAACAACAAACAGGATGACAATAAAAATCTTTGAGTCAGACGATTGCTTAACGATACGCATGCGCAAGATTCCCTAGCTAAAGAAGAAAAAAAAAGAAATAGCGGCCAAACGTCTCTAGTTGAGGCATTCTATCAGAACGAAGATTTAGAACAAGAAGCATAGCATGAACTTTATTGGGTGCCACGTCAGCAGGACGTATAAATCTCGTCTGGTCGATTGGAAACCATAATCCAAGACCAACGCTGCTCTGTTTTTGTACATTTTTTTAGCAAATGGGAAAAGGACCTAACGAGAAGTCCTAGAGAATAACGACATGTTGATGGAAGCGGATTGTCGAATTTGTCTCATAAAAATATGATTTATTCGCTCGTCGTAAAGATTTTTTTCTTTATTTTCATTTCAAGTCTTTTTCCTATTCCGTAACATTTTCTGACCGTTATTTGCCGGACGCATAATTGTATACAAAAAGCATCTGCTGTCAGCAATTTATATTAAAGATAAAAGTATTACAAAGAAAAAATAAATTAGAATTAGAACTGAGTTGCTGTGGATTCTTCACTTATCATGTGACATTAAATAAATATGGATGGCCTAATAGACCGATCGTTTTCTCCGTCTCTCTTGAAAGTTGTTCCCATCTAATTATTATAAACAAAATAATATAAACTACTGAATTATATATTGTATATATATAAAAAAAAAAAAACACTATTCGTTGGGAAATTCTATTTCTGTAAACAAGCTGCTGACACTGATTTAGCAGCAGCAGCCACATGCAAATGACCGGATCATTGTGCGATATGACGTCACAGCAAAGATGACACGAACATGCATGTTCGCAGAATATCAGTGGGTGTTCGGAGAAGTAGAGTTGACCAGGATTAGAAAAAGACGAGAAATCACACGCGGCCGCAGAAGTATAAATGAACTATATTTTTTTTTTATTTGCGGACTATTATCCTCATCTTTATAATTGTTGCTTCTCAACGTTTCGACTGTACGTAAGCATTGTCCGAAGGTAGCGGTTTCAATCCTACCCAAAACCAGCCAGAGGATTAGTTAGCCAAAGCGCAGTGAGGCGACAGCTATGAGAGGCAGGAATTATGGAATATGCAGTTAAGAGATTCAGCATTCCTATCCTGTCGCGTTTAACCACCTGTCGAAGGCCAGGGGAATGGTTGGCCTTCGCTGCCGTGAAAAAACAACGTTAATTATGGAGAGAAAGCGGGCAAATAAATAAATTATGCATCTCAAAGAATGCTAATGTGGTATAAATGAACTGCTTAAATATTGGGAAATATGTGTTGTTAGAAATACTATTTTAAAAGGATTTTGTTAAAAAAAAGAAGTTCATTATTCCTTCTGTTTTTTATTAATATTTTGTGACAGAGTCTGCAACGTGTCGGGCTCGTTACAATATAACAACACCGTTAAAAAAACTGTTCACTGTTTTGTTTCATTTCTTACAGCTCTCACCGCCTATTTTTTAGAAACTGTCTTCACACTATCGGTCTATTGCTTAAACTAATTATGTGTTAACAAGAACCAACACTTCATTTATCAGAAATCCAGTTTTCCTAGCAGGTAGCCTGTTATAGCCTAGTAAATACATGTCTCTCAGAGGTGAATAAAATAAAATAAAAAGATCTACCTTTAAGGGACGGTCCTAGATATGACCTTAAACTATATCTGATGGTGAGGCACCCAGCCTGCGGGTTTTGGGGAGTGTGGAGCCACCCTTTAATTACCATTGCTCTCAGGTCCACTCTGACCCGGAGTGGTAGTACCTGTTAGGGTCCAAACTATGGGTTAAATAGAAACCGACTTAAAAGTATATATATTCTATTAAAATTGTTTTTCTTAAAAATCACTAAATTCGGCATTAAATAACCTGAAGAGGGTTGATATCCGTAAAACAAAAACAACCAACCAACCAACCAACCAACCTCTGAGAGACATATATTTACTAAACTATATGTAGCAGCCTTTCTATATTTAAATAGGTTTCAGCAAAATAAATTATTTATTAAAAATTCAAACAACATAAAGGAAATTAAAAGAAAAACACGCCCTTGTGTCATATTTTTCAGTTTCTTTAAAAAAAAAAAAAACGTTCTTTCTATATTACACAATACGCATATACACCAAATTCTAGTAAATTCCTTTAAACTACTTCCAAAATGATCAAACCGGCGTATATTAAAAGCTACCATAGAAAGACCTAATAGAAGCTTCCTACCACGTTGGTCGCAGGAAAAGCATGAACGAGGGAACGTATAAAATGCACATGTTTATAATATATATGCGTGTATGTGAATTTGATTGTAATTGGCGTGTGAATGTTATCGTATTGGAATAATGCGTTGTAGAGATTTATAAAACTAATCGATTATAGCTTAGTAAAGCCTTCGCTAAATACCAATTGTGTAAGGTATTTTTCTTACTAATTATACGTTATAACTGTGGCACAAAGTAATTATATATATATATATATATATATATATATATATATATATATATATATATATATGTATATATCACATATTTTCCTGAACATTATAAGTTCTCTTCTGTTTATTTGGTACAATTGTGGTTATACATTAATTAACATTAGCGTTTAACATTAGTTAATAGAAAAAATAAGTGAGGATTCTTCAGATCAAAATTGATGACTAGAAGATAACATGGTTGCTAAATGAGAATCGCAAGTCACGTAAAACGTGACGAGCTAGCAGCCAGGCATATGTTTGTAGGCAAGGTTTAACACGTGTATCGGCATGTAGCTCGTTATATCATGACCAAAGTTAAAGTCTTTTTTCCGCACTCTATATCTTTCGCTGGACTAAATATAATAAAGAACAAACTGACCAGTTTAAAAGTGTCTAGACATTTGAATTAATTATAATTCAGAACGATCCCGTAAGGCAATAGGAATTAATTATCAATCTACCAAGCTCTAGTTTTAAACAGAACTACCACTTATGAACGTCTAAAGTAAATGTCGCGCTGTGAAAATGAAAGTAGCCTAGACATCGAAGACAAATAAACGTAAAACTCCGTTATATTGTGTTGTTTTAAAAAATAATTGCCGCTCGGTTTTGCAATCGGAAATAAAACAAACGTAATCGTTTTAGTTTATTTTAATGATAAATGCATCTAACGATAGGGAAATTAATGCTAAGTGATCCGGAGGAATCTGAATTTTATGAGTGAAAATGTATTTTCCGAACTGACTAAAATGATCATTAGAAAAATTAATTAAAAAGATTAATTAAATTAAACGATGCACTTAGAATAACATTTTAATCGGATGGTGCTTCGCGTTTAGAGTTTTCAAAGTCTCATTTGCAGTAATAGTTTTAATGAAATGATATTGATTATATCAATTAAGGATTTGATTGTATTGACATTCTGCGACACATTTGACATTATGCTGTCTGTCGTTTTGTGATTTAACTGTTCAAATAAATTTAATCTGTTCATGAGAATCACAAGATTTATAAAATCAGCTTTGATTTCTATTCGCACTAAAAGACTCATTGTTCTACAGAATATCTTTTGTACATGTGTTGGCAATTTTTTAGATGCGGATTTATCCTTTGTATCGGTATTCTACTCTTAGTTATTATTTTCGTAACGTTTCGGTCTATGTAGCGTATGAAACTCATCAGGTATTTTCTTGAACTCGCAAGTCTTTCTTCCGACCATGAGAATCTATATGGCATTTCGCACCGAAGGATTTAGTTAAAACATCATGATAAACGGTTCTCGTTCATGAGACATTCAGTGTTTATAATTTTGTTTTCGATTAGTATCGACTGGAGAAAGTATTTGAGTTTTCAAACTTTAGTACATTGTTTTCAAGGACAGCATAAATATGCCCTTGTTAAAAAAAAAAAACTGCAAATGTAGAAACGCAATGATTACATCGGCTTAGTCATTAAACAAATTACAAATAAGAAAACGAGAAAGCTAATTAAAATAACAAAAATAATAAATAAAACTTGTATTTATTATGTATAAGTTAAAATGCCATATGTTTATCAGTGACAGGCTCGATTAATATTCGAACAAAATTTTAGCAAATTTGATATGAAATAACTTTAACATGAACAGTGTGTCACAGACATACCGAATTTAATTACTACTACTACTACTACTACTACTATACTAGTAATAATAATAACAATAATAATACACAAATCAATGCACACGTATAGTGTTAAAAAATTGTGTGCAATGTTAACAGACTTCCGACGTGAATCATCGGGGTTTCAACATTGGCATATTACTAACTCTTATCACTAGCATCAATTCCAATAATACTTCTACAACTAATCGGATTTTTTTTTGTAGTTGTATACCAAAACTATTATTATTCATCCCCCCCCCACATGAAATGCAGAGGTAGAATTAGAATTGCCTGCGTGGATATGGATTCTTCAACATTCAGATGGCCTTTCTCGAAGACAACACAAAGATTCCCGAGTAAAATAATAAGAGATAAATATGCAAACGTAGGTCGGAGATTGAACACACAAGACATAAGAAATGAAAAGGCTAATCTGAAAAATAAAATGAATTAAAATGAATAAAAATCGAATTAAATAATGATTTTCATATATAATGTGGAATTTTATATACCTGTTTGGCTAAATAATATTCGTAGAGAATTAAAGCAAATTTGATGTAAAAATAACTCACGTATTAAAGAAAAACGTAATTGATGCATGTATTAGCAATCGGAAGTGAAATAAACGTAATCGTATCATTAAGTTTATTCCTTTAGAAAATCTCACGAAAGTGAAATAATTGATGAGTCATTAAAATAATGATACATGATTAAATTATGATAATATTAAAATGAATGATTAGTGATTAAATGAATGATAATAATACAATTGATAATGAGTGACTAAATTTATGATGTTAACTAAATTTACGATGAGTGATTAAATTAATAATAATAATAAAATTCATGAAATGGATAAAATTAATAATAATAACACAATTCATCATAATTGATTACATTTATGATATTCATAAATTAATGATAAGTGATTAATTTAATGATAATAAAATTAAAGATAAGTGATTAAATTAACGATAATACAATGAATGAGTGATAAAAATAATGATAACAAAATAAATGGTAATAAAATAAATGATAAGTGATTAAATTGATGATAACATTAATATTCATGATAATTGATTAAATTATGATAATAATAAAGTTACTGATTAGGGATTAAATTAATGATAATAATAAAATTAATAAATTAGTGATACAGTTTTTGTGTTATGATATGTAACATAAAATGTCAATAACTTTTAGAATAAGACTAAAACCAATTATTCGGCTGGAAAATTCTAGGGAGTACAAAAGTCGTCATATAGCTTATTCTGGCACAAGTTCATCAGAAAGCAATCGACTAATCAGCCATCAATAATGGGATCAACTGCCTTAAGGGATCAATTTCTGATTATTTTGTTTTTAATTTCTAAATATGTCAACAATGGCTGGGTGTTCCACAAGGTAGCTGATGTTTGTATTTAGGGTTTACCTATTTCTAGAACCGTAACAATAGTTTTTTACAAGGGGTCATCACTTATCAGTACCCTAAGGTCAGTCGGGGTAAAACGTTAATAAGTACAGAGTGTAGAAGAGACAGGCTCGCAATTACTCTTCTGCGGGTAATACGTTGCACGTTAGATAAACAGGCATCACCTAGTAAGTTCCAAAGTCGGTTTAGAACTTTTATGTTGACATAGATTTCATATAAAATGTCACGATAGTGCACAGTTACTATTACATGTAAAGCAGCTGGTTCATAAAAGGTTTGTCCTGTTAAATTATCTTGTAGTATATGTCATAACGACAGACTAGTGTTAGGTAACCATATAAGAAACATTGTGGACTATATAGCAATGTTTATAACTAGTAATGTGAAAGAAAGGACTGGATGAAATAATGATGAAATTCCGATTGAGGCAATGACAACAAACATGCTCTGATTGTAAAATTAAAAAAAAATCACCAAAATTAATACAATACAAATTGTTCACATAATGAAAACCTATTTCTTTGTTTAACATAACTTTTAGCAGTCATTTTTTTTTCGATGCTATTTTTTCGATGAAATTTTTCGATTATATTTTTCGGTGATATTTTTTCGATGATATTTTTTCGATGAAATTGCTCAACCATTATTTTATATATTCCTTAAGTCTTCAGATCATTCGATGATAGTACAATATTTAAAGACATGTGTAATTTCTGTTTGGTTTAAAACAACCTCGCACACTCGATTTTCCATGAACATCCGTCTCATCTTGGGAATAAAAGAAGCGAAAGTTCATGAACAAAGTCAGAACAATTGATCTGTCACCTTGTTGGCAATTACTTGCTATTGCTGCCACAGGGCCTGATCGGTCACTCGGCAAAAAAATGGCAAAATCTAAAGCTATTATATTCTCGATAATACTACACCCACTAAAGTATAATATAATAGTGTTGTGGTTGCAAGGTTGAACAATAATTAGTAAGGAAATACAATGAAGACGCAAACAACAAGATAACGCAATAATAAGTGTATTAAAGAAAAGGTATATTTACAATATGTACAAATGATGGTGTCGAGTCAGAGAGTCTTGTTGGGAGGACATGTACGCTCTTCGGCGTCACTTCTGGTGGCATTTGAGTAAGACACCCAAGGCCAACCTTGGCTTGCCATTTATAGTGTTATGTTATTCGCATATACAAGTAAGTGGTTGCCACCACAACAAATAGTGAGTTTTAAAATTTACACAACTTTTGTGGAGAAATACACTCTTTCAGCAATTATTTATATCTTAATTTTCAACTCTGTTAGGATGTAGAACAAAATTTCTATGAATACAAAAATAGAATTGGGGGAAAAGAAGATTACACAACTAATAACTGAATAAAGTGATATTTGATTATTTATATTTTTAGATATGGCTTGGCAATTCAGTGGTTATTGACTAAATACACGTGCATTCCGTTAAGACTACAATAAAGGCACGAAATGTTCTGTTACACACACACACACACATATATATATATATATATATATATATATATATATATATATATATATATACTGCTAAGAGATGATAATCTTCTCATTTCTATCTTCCTAAATAACTTTTCAGACAACCTACTATTTATATTAGTATTTTATAAAATAGTTTTACATAATGGCAATTCAGAAGAAAAAGCTGTTAAGAAAAATAAATAGGTACATGAGGTAAAGCAATTCATGATAAACTAACAGTATAAAAAACCTTAAAAATAAGCAAGTTAAGCCGAAGAGTTAAATGTATATATTTGTGTTTTTTTTTGTTTTCAAAATAAAAACGTATAATCGGTTGCATATATGCTTCCCCTTTTTATACTATTTGTACTCTAATGCCTTATGATTCTATTTTCATGTTTAAAAGATAAAATAGTGAAATATCACAAATTATAAAATAAAAACACGTGATATTTTTCTAATAAAATGAATTCAACCGTGACATTTTACTGACAAACACGATGTGCGAAAAAAAAACAAAACAAGATTAACATAAAAAAACATCTTTTAAGGTCACTAAGATGGTATCTTCCATTTTTGACCGAAAGTAAACTAACATATATATATATATATATATATATATATATACATATATAACTACTTTGAGTAACTTTACTCGCATAAAATTAATATACGAAAGTATAGATTTATGCGTAAACTATAAGTATTTACTTCAAAAGTGCTCAATACGTAGGTAGAGCCAGTTAGTAATTTATAAAATATATATGGCGATTAAGCTACACTGAATATTCCGCGTTTCATCCACTCCAGGACTGTTCAGGCTTATGCGCGAATTCTGTGGTTGAGGAGATTGCTAAAATATTGAAAAATCTAAAAGCGTTGTTTTTCGGATTATTGAAAATAGAAAAAAAGGTTTGCCATTGACTGAAAAGAAAAAAATCGAGCCGACCACGAATAATAACTAAGAGGGAGGATAGAAAAATCACACGATCATCTCATTCTGATCGCTTTAAAACTGCGGCTTCGATATCCCGAAACTGGACACAAGATTTCCCGACAAACGATCTCACGAAAATTAAACGAAGTTGGATTATTTTCAAGAAGTCCTTGCTCAAGGCCTTTAATTTCTATTAAGAATAAAAAAGCCAGATTGTTATTCGCCGAAAAACATTTATTTTGGAAAGAAAAAAAATGGGAAAAGGTTCATTTTACTGATGAATCTAAATTTAATCTTTTCGGATCAGAAAAAAGACCACATGTCAGAATAGAAAATGGAGAAAGACTGTCCCCTAAGTGCGTTAAAAGTACAGT
>NC_136493.1:100770297-100820297 GCF_053919585.1 Euprymna scolopes
CACACACACACACATGCAACACACACACATACACCCCCCTAAATATGCACGTTCTTACACGTAAATGCCTTGACACGCGTTTACTAACCTAGGAAGAAGAGGGAGAAATATACGGATATAGAGAGAAGGAAATAGAATAAACAGTGCGTAATGGAAAAAAGAAGAAATAAAAAAGGAGAGAGTGACCATTCGCTGCCTGTCATATGGTTTCATTAGTCTGAGAAAGAGAAGGGAAAGAAAATGGAGATTATACGCGCGTCCTAGAGTTAATTGTGCCATGGAAAGTAAGCCTGTTAAAAGATTAAAAAACAAAAAAAAATTATATAGAAAGTTTTAAAACTATCTGTATGTTATCATGTTAAAACTGGTCATAAATAAATATCTTATAATACATTTAAATATTGTATTTGTAATATATTACTATGAATTCAAAAATTTGAGTCTTATGTAGTTAATATTTTATATATTTTTATGTAATTAATTTTATTGGTGATTATAGCGGTCGTTGTAATTTTGCTCACTAATATTTCACTTCTTAATTGATTAAGATGCAGAAAATTACATTATTAATCGCCTATATATATATATATATATATATATATATATATATATATATATATATATACGTCCTATTCTCAGAGATTCTATAATAATGAAACCATAAAGAGGGTGTCAGAAAGTGATATTACATATTTTCCTCACGTTTTAAAATGACCTATTATATGAAATATGGAATATGAAATATGAAATATCGCTTTCTGACATCCTCTTTATCATTCGTTACTTGTATTTAACTGTAATCATGTGTACTCTCTTGTGATACCCCCATCCTTCTTTTCTCCCTCTCCCTCTAAAGGAATTTGCAACTCCTCTCCCTCTCTAACATTTCATACATTCTCTCCCCCGAACAGACTTTTTAAACCACTTCTCTCTTATTCCTATTTTGTTCTTTAATGGATAACACAAGTTAAGGTTTGGTCTCCGATGATTTAAAATCGCTAGATAATTAAACCATGTCTTATGCTGGGCATGTTAAAATACTCCTTTTAAATTGAAAACAAAAGTTTTTAACATTTGTTAATTTAAATATTTCTTTGTCTGATGAGATTAATAATGGTCGAAACGGTCTGCATATCATAGCAAGATATGACCAAATTTACATAAAAAGATAATATATATATATATATATATATATATATATATATGATTTTCAGAATGTGAGAGATTATATATAATAAATTCCACAGCCAAATAACGTCGAAGCCCACAATAGCCATTACAGTCAACGAACTAGAATTCCAAGACTGGAGTTTCGCCCTCATTTGGGTTCATCAGTTAGCCACATCCGAAATCCGGATTCGATTTTCTTGATCTGTGTTGGTTAATAGAATTTCTTGTGTGCGGAGCGTTTGCTCAGTTGATAGCGTGCTTGCATGGCATGCAAGGGCACCGGTTTCGAATCTTGAGTTCGGATGTGCCTAACTGATGAGCCATAATGTGAGCGAAACTCGAGTCTTGGACTTCTGGTTCGTTGATGCCATGGCTCTTGTGGGCTGCGACGTTATTTGGCTCTGGAATTTATTATATATATAATTACTCACATTCTGAAAATCATATCATAATTTACTCGTTACGTTAGCCTTGGTGGATGGCGTCGTCCTTTCGAGTTTAAACTTCTATTTGTGAGACATCGGCTTGGGGTCATTAGCTGGTTGGATGACCGCGTTCCTTTGTCGAGACGAAGAAAGTCCATTTAACAGTCGGATTTCGGCGCGATTTGCTTGATATGTGTTGGCTAATAGGATGTCTTGTGTGCTGAGCGTTTGATCAGTTTGTAGTGTGCTTGCCACGCATGCAAGAGGCTCGGATTTCGAATCCTGAGTTCGCATGTGTCTAACTGATGAGCCCAAATGGAGGTGAAACTCGAGTCTCGAACTTCCGGTCCTTGACTGTCATGGCTAATGTGGGTTGCGACGTTATTTGGCTGTGGAATTTATTATATATATATATATATATATATATATATATATATATATACATATATATATATAGAGAGAGAGAGAGTGATAAAGAGAGGGAGAGAAAGACATTGGGAGGGAGAGAGGGAGAGATTAGTAGGGAAAGAGATAAAAGAGTTAAAAATACACGAAGAGCTTTCAAAAGTAAGGTATCTTATTTTTATTTTGCCGGAATAGATTGATAGATAGATTAACTGAAAGTTAAATTTCTCTGTAGCAGATATCCACAGTGAGAGGGTCTTATACCCCTCCCCAAACAATCGTCGTAGACGTTTGTTGTAAGCAGAGATCTGTTATTGAATTCCTGGAAAATATGCATTACTAATGTTGATGACTATGTAGAAAATAGATTCTGGAAAGTTTTCGTTTTATTGATAACATTTTCTTCCTCGCAGATATTCAACTATTTGAGTTGAAAAAAAGGAAGCGTCACATTAAAGATGACGGTCGTATTATATTTAATACATGTATTCAATTAATATTGGCTACATATATACATGCATGTTTCTTTCCCGACTTATTCATAAATGCGACGATTTTACGACAGATCATCACAAAGATTATAAACGGTGAAAACATCTTGCATATTGACATTGCATTTCTTAATAAATCGCAAGGGAAACACGCATGAAGATATGTAGCTAATAATGTTTGTATAAATTAATACACATCCTATGATGACGTTCAGCTTTTCATTGAGCACATTTTGATAAACACCGGTCCTTCATTAAAGTCACATCTAGGAAAAAACATCAATAAAATAATTGTATGCAACTATCTCTCTCTCCCCCCCTATGTGTGTGTTCGTAATATATATAAATATATACATTTACGTATGTACATATGTAAAACACACACACACATATATATATATATATATATATATATATATATCTGTGTGTGGGTGTGTGTGTGTGTGTGTGTGTGTTGCGCTGTTTGTGTTCTTTGGGAAAATGGCGAACACAAAAGGAACAGAAAGATTGACGAGAAAGAGGGCGGTGAAAAGGAGGACCGTGTAAAAAAGAGAGGAGAAAAAAAAACGAAGGCGAAGGAAAGACGGAAAAATGCTGTTGAAGATTATATTAAGCTTATTCAAACGTGATATCGTCGTGATATTTTCTGGAAGTCACCTTCCTTGTCAGTTGCCGCCGTGACTCTCGTCCTCGTCATCGTGCCGATTGTCCGAGCGAGTCGGGGTTATGTCAGTGTAGCATGCTTGAATAGCACATCATTAAGCTACGACCGAGTATTTTAAGGATATGATTGCAAATTCGGATTTAGATTCAAAACGAGGGCGAGGGTAAAGGGAGGAAACAATCTTAAAGGGCAGATGCGACCTGCAATTTTCATCTTGCGTTTCAGCCCAATATCTATAATGGTCGTCCATTAGCTATGGATTTAAATATCATACATCCGTACACATCAAATCAGATACACACGGGCAAGTAGAAACAACGCATATGCACATATATTTTACTATTGCTTTTCATCTTTTTCTCCTTCTTCTTCTTATTATTATTATTATTACGCTCTTACTTCTTGTCATTGTCATTATTACCATTTATAATATAGTAGGAGAACTAGTAAGAGTAGTAGTAAGATTATCAACGCAGCTCAATACATATCCTTTTTTTCGTCTAGGAATATAAGCGCAATAGGTTTTTTCTTACAATATTAAATACGCAAGCACATACACAGACACACAGACACAGACCACACATATATGTGTGTGTGTATATGTGTGTATATATGTGTCTGTGTGTGTATATAAAATCCCAGGTTAATATTTTTCATAAGGGAAGTAACAATGAAGTTTGAACGATCTCTTTCGTTCTTTCTCTGTCTCTGTCTGCCTGTCTGTCTCTCCTCTTCTCTCTCTGTTGCTCTTTCTCCATCTCTCTCTTTCTCTCCCTCTCTCTCTCTCTATATATATATATGTATATATATATTTGTATATATATATATACTTGATAGTGTCTAACAAATAGAGCAACTCGTTACAATATTTACTTACTAACACATACGTCAATATATAGAAACGATTATTGTTTCGAATATCAGCGCCCTGATAGGGTGAAACAGCTCTCCCTCCAATCTTAACACGGCTTTATATTCTTCCCAAGATCGGCAGAGATAATAGTATTCTTAGAAGATACATTTCACCTATTTTCAAAAGTGTAACTGCGTTGTCCTTACATATTATTTCCCCACATATCGACTGTATTCCGTTTCTCAAGGACTTCAGTATACCTTTTAGTATGATTAAATAACATAGGGAAAGTATGACATATATACATCGTTGTTTTATTGTGACAGGCGCTTGTAAAAAACAGTTGCACTGTTAGTGTTTATCGTTACAATTGTGTCACGCCAAGGCATGGAAATCGATAACTGATTTGTGCTTAACCTTCATATCAGTTTTCGTTTTCTAGATTGATAACAGGAGATCAACATGTGCTATATAATAAAATGACTGCAGAAATTCTCATGTGGACCAACTATCAAATATTAGCAACAAGAGAAACCACATATATATTCAATACATCTAACCTAATAGCAACTATCTCATTTAGCTTTCGAACACCATCTTAGACACATTCAGTCATGATAATAAAATGCTACAGTGCATCCGACAAGCAACACCATTTCAATTGCAACATATTTAGAGTAAGGCGTCCATATTTTTCTCTTAAAATATTTATTCCTACCACCGCTATCAGATCTCAGCGGAACCAATTCTACATATGCCACCCGCACTGTGATTAAACCGACCGTTACTGACTAATAGATACATAGAAAGATCGTAATTTTTCCAATTTCCAATTCATAAATAATAAAGCCTCCTTGTTCTATTCCCGTCTATTCTAATTTGCTGAGCTATGAAAAATCAAGTTAATCGTTTTATTTACGAACAATTACTAATATTATATAATGGCATCACTTACATACATATTTTGTACCCGGAGTCAAGTTCATTTAATGCACAAGTTATTTCAGATATATAAGATCGAAAAATACAAGAGAACAAAAGTAAAATTTAGTTGCTTGTTTTTACAAAGTTTAAAATATACTATCCACTAAAAAATTCTACTTCGTCGCCGTCAGCGTCTACGACAAAAAGACAACAATAAAGTCTCCGTTCTTTTTCCAGTAAACACATTGCGTGTACATTGGTGATATTTCAAAACGTCACATTACATATGTATTTATGTATTGAACATTTCAGCCCCCAAATATATGCGACTTTTATATTCATATATTTCTAATAACATCAGGAAGCAACGCATTGGCCTCAAAACATCAACAACACTGATATTTTTTGCATACAATCTTGTGGAAGCTAAACACTTCAATATATAAATACATATGAAATACGTAGGTTTGAAACACTTCGTGTACACTGATGATATTTCAAAACTACGCACTATGTATTTATATATTGATGAGTTTAGTTCCCAAATATTTGTGACTTTTATATTAAGATTTTTCTTATAAACTCCAAAATAAAAACTAGAAAAAGCGCCGACATCTTCGTCGACAACGACGCCGTCTTTTTCCAAACATCAAGAAAAGTGAGTTCATTAACCATGAACCACACTGCATGTACATTGGTGACTTTTCAATAAAAGCAGCATTACATGTGTATTTGTATATTGAAGAGTTTAGCTTCCAAATATTAGCGACTTTAATATTGAGATTTTTTTAACATAAAAACAACGGTAATGTCTTCGTCATAACTAAATTGAGAATGTTAGCTCCAAAAGATGTGCTTCTTTTTATGCCGGAAGATTAATACAGAAATTTATTGAGCGAAATAAAACAAACTTATTTTTACCAACTGAATTGAAGACGTTAGCTCCCTAATATTTGCGTTGTTTTATTATGCTGAAGGATAAATACAGATATTTATTAAGCGAAATAAAATAAACTATTTTTTGCAAACAATTTTATATACGCTACATGCACTACTCGATTATTTAGAAGCTAAACTCTTCAATATATATATATATATATATATATATATATATATATATATATATATATATATATATATATATATGTATATATATATATGAAATGCGTAGGTACTTCGCTACGGTCAATTCATTTTGGTCACGTGCGCAAGTGCCCGCTATTATACCGGGTCGGCAGTGGCTCAAACTAACTTATAGCGTGCAACACCGGTGCACGGGTCCTGCTAGTAATGTATATAGAAATCAATACCTAGGGGCACAGTAAATATAAACATGATTCTTACATCTAATCCTATAAAATATATATGCGGTAAAACCAATAACTTAATATCTGTCTGCCTTATTCTTTGCATATATTGTCATCAATCGTTTTATAATTGTGATAATAAGCAATTGTTACTTTCATCAGAGATTTTTAAATTTCCATCATTTCCATGCAAAAATGTGTCCTTATTCTTTTCTTACTGTCAACATAGAAAGATTCAACCAAACGTTTCTTTAATCTAAATTCATTTTTTATGCAAATATGAAATAAAAAGCAGGTTTTGTTTTGTTTCATTTGCGTTATGATCAACGACAAATCCTATCGGAAATCGATTTCTGCTTTTCCAATGAATGTTAGTGCATTCACCTTTTTATTTTATATTAATAACCCATTGCTAAATAGTACAGTTTGGCAGTTAAAAAACAAAAGAGGAGTATTTTAAGATAGATTGTAAAATATTTTATCGCTTTTCGAGTTTTTACTGTAGATTATTATTCTCGTGTTTGTAGGAAAGCAGGTTCGTTCAAGATCGACTGCTTTATGCGGCTAATGTTTCCAGTTGTTCAAAAATTACTTGAAGATACATTTTGTGAATCTGTTTTAATTGCTTACTTCTTTCCAAGATCATGACGTAATACAAGAAGTTCGCAATTGCACGCGACAAAGACATATGTATCCCGAAAATGTAATTTTTATCATTCTTTTAGATACAAACGATTTCCCTCACGCTTGATCTGTGTCTTAATCTAACCGCATATTCCATGGTCAAAGCTTCTTTCGCAGAACCGCTTTCCTGTAGAAACACTATTCTTCTGTTCTGTTTCCCGGTTGAATACAACAGGGTAGGTTTCAAATCCAATGTAAACAAGTTCTTATTGATTCGTCCCCATAAATAATCAAATTCTACCTAATTTACACCATTAACGATTACGACACTACGACCTTACATTCATTAACCCTTATCCTCAAGTGGCCGTCTGGCCTTAATAAGCAGTGAATCCCAAGTGAAAAAAATATACAACGTGCCTTCAATAAGTTTCTAGAAGTTTTTTCGTGTGGTAAATGCACGACAATTGTGAATGCCTTTACAAAAAAATGTCTTAAATTGTATATAAGGCACCTCATATATCTTTCTCAACTATATCACGTAAAAAGATTACTCATCCGATAGGCTTCTAAAAGTCATGTCGCAGGTTTTTATTCCGTCCGAATATATAAGAAGGGATTGCACATTCATTGTTATGATAAAAAACTCATACATATATGAGCTAAAAGTTTCATGTCCCTGTTGCAGATATTGACTGGATGAGACTTGCGGAAAAAAAACTCTGCAATAAATGTGCGTCAGTTGCAGACCTGGGTAAATTAATTCCTAGCAAAAGTGTATTAAGAATGAAACGACTATGTACTAAGTTAAGTCTGGAACTCAAAAGATCCCTCGTTTTAATGGTAATACTCCCGTATTGGAAGCTCTTTCACTATTTGAAAGTTATATATATATATATATATATATATATATATATATATATATATATACTCTTTTATATATATATATATATATATATATATACACTCTTGTGATAAAAAAAAATGGGCCAAACAAATCTTATACATTTTATTGCACTAAAAGCTATATTGAACAAAGAACAATTGAACAAGGAAACTTAAACGCGAGCACTAACAGAGAAAAATACATTTACTTTAATAAATGCTTCAGATAAAATCGCATCCCCTTTTAATTTCTTTAAAAGACCAATCCTTGTAAACATGCTCTCAACAAAGAAGAGCATTCGCTTTTCACAGCTTCCCACAGTTTGTCATTGTTCGAGAAAGTTCTTCGGGCTAATGAACGAGATATTATGGACCAAATATTCCCGATTGGGTTTAAATCGGGGCCTTGACCTGGCCAAACCATCACATCAATTGAATTATCAGAAAAAAACATTTTTTGTGACTTTAACAGTGTGTGAAGGGACATTATTTTGTTGAAAAATAATGTTCTGGAATATTCCGAGCTTCTGGATACTTGGTAACAGTCCTGTTTCTAATATTTGAATGTATTCCTTTGCATTGATTGACTTCTCACCTCTAATAAGTTCCTCAACTCCTGGTGCAATAAAAGTACTCCATACCATTATCCCTCCATTCCCGTTTTTAACCGTCATTTTTATGCCACTTGTGGAAAATCTTTCTCCAGTTCTTCGATTGCACTGTTTGGGAGTATCAGGAGCATCACTAACAAGACTAAATCTTGAGTCATCTAACCAGAAAAAATTCCTGAACCAGTCTGTATCTTGCTTGCCATAAAACGAGAAAAATCTTTCTATCATTGATGTTCTTCTTAGATAAAATGGCTTCTTTGCTCACTTTTTAGAGGAAAATCCCAGTTCTTTCATTTGTTCAGATATTGTGTATCTGGAAAGAGACTTTCAGGCCCCTGTTTTGAATTCTTTGCTATGGCCAACATAAGGTTTCTTTCGATCCTTCAAAACATTTAATTTAAGCATATGGTTGTTAGTCATTTTGGTTTTTAATTTGTTTTTTTTTATATCCTCGCCAAGATGCGGTCTTACCATTTTAAGGATTAATTTTCTCACTTATTATTATATGCTATAATAATAATGATCTACAAAATAGAAATTCTCAGTTAAAATTAACAAAAATTCATGGAAAAATATTGAAAAATCGATTTCTTCCTTCTTTCACCCTTGGCCCATTTTTTGCTCATGAGTGTTATTTTTTTTTAAGTTGATTAGAAACATGCGTACTGGAAATTGATTTACTAAAGGAATGTATCTATTTTAAAAAAATTATTTACAATAAAAAAGGCTGAACATATCATAAGTTTTGAGCTTTGTTAAACTAAAAGTATATCGAAGTTCAAATTAGCAGAAACAGTGATGCAATGAGGTTTAGAGCCAATAATACAGAGAAAAATTAGAAAATAGACACTACATCAATATCGAGTCAATTGTTTCTTTGTTTACAAAGCTGAGATCGCAATAGTAAATCGTAAATGATATAATTACAAAAAACACAGTGTACTTTATTGACTGCGGAGAATAAATAAACACTAAATATGAAAGCTTAGAAATAGTCATGTATAAGATGTTCAGCGATGGATGTCTCGTATGTTATATTTAAAACATTCGAGGGTGGAACGATAAAGTTGTCGCCTTAAGAAAAAACATTACAGCGTTATTTTAAAACTTGTGTTGAAAATTTAATTCAGGGAACTTGATTATGTAATCTCAATCACTACCTCGATACGGGTCCGGAACTGGGAACATGCCTTTTCAATCAGCGCTGGCGAAAGCTCGCCGAATACTCGGGGGAATGCCGCCGATCAGGCTTGCTTTGGTGTTGTATGAGGTTGGGTTCGTGATTTCTCGACGTTTGACCAAAAGAAGTCGTCCAGTATGTTCAGGTCGATGGGCGATGGGGCCAATGAGAGAAGATTGCAAATTCGTAGCACTTCTTCTGAAGCCAAACCTGGGCCTGTTTGGACTTGTGGGTCAACGCTGAGTCCTGCTGCCACACCCAGGTTTGCCCCCGGCCACCTAATTATATCAATGGATCACTACACTCTTCAGCACATCCAGGTACTCTTTGGTGTTGACTTAGAAGATATTAGGTAGCACGAATTTATCCTCACTTTAAACCAAAGACTATAAGAGTGGACGAAAATTTATTTTCATAATCTTTGGAACCTCCCAGTTTTCGTGGCAAGCCAGCAATACATTATTAGTGTGCTGGCAATGGTCCTGTTCTCATAACTTGGATCAATAAAGAGCATGAGTTGTACAGCGGCGCATCTCCGATTTAGCTCGTTGAACATCGTGTCAATTTTAGACATGATAGAAGGCTCCTATCATTCTTGGCGTTTGCACACAAACTAGCAAACAAGTATATGATCTGCAACAAAAAAAGAAAACCATTTTTCCTCAAACAGAAATGCTGCTATTTCTATAGCAACAATTTCAAGGTCAACTCTATAATTATGTTCGTCAGGCTTTCTGTCTTCATATCGTAAAACCTTTGAAAATCGCTATCCATGAAACATTTTTGAATATATTATGAAAAATAAAGTAAAAACTATTCTGTTCGGAAATGACTCCATTAATTTACGTTTGATGAATCATTAACTTAAGGGATTCGCCAATGAAAACTCTTTTACTTTCAACAATGTTACTTTGTCACCCATAATTGTGTTTTTTTTTTCTAGCAGACTCATCTTAATGGCAATTTGAAAAGATAATCTTAATCAGCATTATATTTGTATTATATGTTTATTTAAATTTACTTGCCATGAGTACTACATAAGGAGGCAATTGAAAGGATTAGTTATCCATCGCTAAATATCTTATAAATCCCATTAAAGTGCCTCCAATGTAAATCTCTATTCACAATAAGTTATTCCATCCATTAATTTAAAGATTTTAGAAAGCATTTACATGAAACATTTGCGACGTTCTGTAAGACTAAAAGAAATATTTTTGAATTTAACATCTACTTCATTTGATCTTGTCTTTTTTTACATGATTATAATTTTGATATTATCCTAACTTCCATTTGACTCAGTCGAGCGCGTTCTGAAAGCAGTTAGTTAGACTACTTGAAATTTTTCATTTTTAATTCATTTTTATAATTATTACTTTGTTCCTGAAAAATACCAGGACACATTAAGAAGAAATGGGCCCTGACGACTCAAAATATTACTGCAAAAGCTTTTTTTTCTAAGTCATACCGTATTCATTTTGATCAGGTGATGACATCGATTTTGGAGAATTAATTTAAATGGAAAATATCTTCATACTATAAGTACATGCATACGATTAAAAGCCAGCCATTCTTACAATTACACGTATTATCTCTGAAAAAGACGCGGGTAAATTTCAGATTATCCTCATCCGATGTTAAACACATATTTCTGACAGTCTATCCCGTAAGATTCTCAGATTTATAGAAGCAGATTAATATTAACTAGAACAACCCGTGGAAATTCCACGGTGGTTGAAAACACCGTCATGTAAGTAAACAACAGAATTCCCTTCAATGGAATAATCACTGTAATATTAGATCCGACCAGACTATGAATAAAGATAAATAAATGTTTTCGTAGACAAATATGGATAACTGCCTGAGATATATTAATATAACAACTAGAAGAGAGACACTGGTTGGCGAAAAATAACATTATTGTTTGGATCTGCACTGACCAGACACTGGCTCGCGATAACTAACTTATTAGTATTGTGATCTGAACCAATCAGACACTGGCTGGCGATAAATAACTTGTGAGTATTGTGATCTGTACCCACGAACCACTGGCTGACAATAGTCTATTTTCATAAGAGAATTCAGTATAATAACTGTTGATGAAATTTGGAATATTCCATTTTTCTTTTGAAGTATATTTACGAATACTATGATAACGGTCGAGACGACAAGCGGAATAATATATTATTATCAGGTCGTTTGGTTTTCAATTGAATGAATAAGAGGGCAGTATCTAGGATGGATTTAAACGAGCATTCCTAAAACTATGAGAGAGAACTACGCTACAATCATTCGAGAAGTACACCAAATGCTAATGCTCCAAACGGCGGTTAACCTGTTAAATACGTTAACTAATTGCCAAACACATACAATTAATATGAAAATGGAACAACAGTTTACTTGTCGTTCTAATGCTATAAAGTACAATTTCACAGGAGGACAAATAGACTTAGCAAATTTTATCAAATCGTAAACAGAGATAAACATATGGTAAAGCGAAATGCAATTTGCGCCGTTCATATGCAGTCGTCTGATTGAGTTCGTCATATGACTACGCTGAGACGCTTCTAAAAACACATACACAATGAATGGCATTTACGATGATACCTTTTGCACTAGAAATAAAATTGAATTGACTAAGCAACAGACTTCGATAAACCAAATGCAATAAATTAATTAGATTCGTTCGAACTCAATATCGTGCAAACTTTGTAAATCCAGTGGAGATTAAGACACGACAAAAAACACAAATAGATCATAGTTTAAAAGCGACTATTTAGATTAAACGTATTTCATCTCGAAAACATATTTAAAGGATAGTGATTTTTATCCTATTATTATTTCTTTTGCCCTTAAGTTATTAAACATATTAGATACATGTCGCCTAGCTCTTTCAAAGTGAGAGATTTTAAACTAAGAAGTATTTTTATCAACTTCTAAATAGACAGTACATATAATTATTGTCAGATAGGAGTTTTATTTCATTTTTTTTCTTTTCATCCATATCATAAAACATCCTTGCTACATATCACATTTCATGATATTTCCATTTAGAAATCACGTAAAAAGTTAACAAAAATGTTGTGTTCACGAGATAAATGGACAATTTGATATTACAAATTATTATCAGATAATCTGTATGTTATTATATATGTATTCCAAGTAATGTAAAACTACTAAGTAAAATAGAAAATGAGGAGGAAACTTGTACTAAGGTGTAAGAATATGAAAAACCAACTCCAGATCTTGACCGTAAGGATATAGAGAATGCTGGATTATTGTGGACTTTTGTTACTGATCGTCCAGCAACATGTAGCAGCCATGGGAATCCAAATGAGTAATCATAATGATATTGAATGGAAAGTAATTTAGCGAAAGATTTGTGTGATTCTGTGATGATGTTCAGAATAATTGATTAAATGAACAAGAAAAATGCTCACGTTGAGTCACTAATTGAGCTCAGGATGTTTCAATCATGAATATTTGAATCAGCAAAGATATGTAAATTCCTGCAATACATAAAATTGCTGAATTTAAGATTACTCATATCCTGTTTTTTTTGTCGATTTCTCTTGCTATTTTTAATGTTTAACCGTTTTTTATTATATTATTAGTTAATTTGTATTAACGCCGTTGATGACGTATATTTCATTATATAAACTATTCTAACTTTTCCATCTATATCTTTGAATTATCAGGAAGCGAGAAGAGAGCACAGGAGAAAGATTGAATACCGCCCTTTAAAAACAATCACGGTATCTTATAACACGAATATGTAAATAAAAGAATTAACAAAAAAAACATCGGTTTCAGCAGTGATAGGTAACTTCATAAGTAAATTTCTAATTAGGATCGTATGGCTATTGAAAATCATTTATATAACATACCACAATCCTATCACATCGATGATCTAAATATGTATTTTCTAGGACTGAAATACACAGTGAAAATCTTAAACTTGATATTGATTTATTCAGGTTTGTTTTAATAAGTATTATGCTTTTAAACAGGATGCCTTTAAAATATGAAAATGTGGAATAAGACCAAGTCATTGATCAGAAGATCTATAAGGAGAACAAAAATACGGATAAAAGAACACAGTCATGGCATGGATTGATTAAAAGAAGACCGCAATCATGGCATTTTAAATGTCTAATAATATAACAGATATGTGACAAGATTATTAATAGTATTAAAGAAGCAATAGAAACACGGGGATTGAAACTAAAGGCTGGGGAAAACACCTGGCTAAGATAAGAATGCAGAGAGGCATCTTCGAAAGAGAATCGCAATAACAACTAGGGTTTATTATAATGATGTGGGTTCTCCCCATTACACAATATCTGAACTCTACTAATAACGTATAACTCTTGAGAGTCACTTGTTATTAGTCACATTAGCATTATATACTACCCTCCATTTCTATGTATTTTGTATTGTTGCATATACAAATACTGTTTCTAAACTATATCCGTGTTCAAGTCTTTGCTAGCGAATTCTCGGCGACACGGAAATTGAATTCAGTAAATGACTTCCCACAACATAGTCTTACCATTAGCAACCGCGCGTTTTGAAAAAAACAAAACAAAAAAAAAACAGGATAAGCCTACATCACAATTAACACACTGAAACTTTGTGACAACGGATTGGCATATTCAATTAACAATACATTCGTTACATTAGTACGAGAGAAATACTTCATTTAGACCCTTTACAACGTACTGCTTAATAATGACCTTTGCTGGATCCCAAAGAAATGGAAGGTTTCAAGAATAAATCGTTCCAGTGATGTTAACTCAGATGAATCATCATTAGAAAACAGTAGAAAGGTTGTTAGAACAAGAACTACAAACACAATAGAGCTTATAACAATAGGAGCTAGTAAAAAAAAATAACATCAGAAAACTGAAAAAAAAGTTTCACCCGATAAGAAAAATAGAAGAACGACTACAAAAAAGAAAAACAAAAAAAGAAAAACAAAAACAAAAACAAACGAATCATTACTTTTCAGGAAAAAAAATAAACCAAAAAAATCACTCACTGAATACAAAACAGCGGTTTCGCCTTACACTATGGAACGCTTTACACACGTTCCTATGAAAACAAATATTCGAAGCTTTCTTAAAAAAGTATGAAGGTGTTTTGCAGCGTCGATCGCAAGAACTGACTTGAGAAAAAGGATCAACATATTTGACGAAAATTAGTTTTACTTTCCTAAAAATATGGAAACTTTTTATTTACTACAGGGGCATTTAAGCCCACATATTTTACTGTTCCACAAACGATGTATATATGGCAAAGGTAGACGATGTAATATATTAAACGTTTTCGTCACTTCTAGACAAGCATTATAATGGAGTTTAATAGCGTCTGAAAAGAATGTCGAAATCAGACGGAGAGTACTTGTGAAATTCAACGTAACCTACATCTCACTCTACTAAAACTTATGGTAGATTGCCAACGTGTTGTAAGCGTGAGAAATGATTTTAAAAATTGAGGAATTGTAAAAAAATAAAGTATGAATAAAAAAAAAGTATATTTAACCATATATTTAAAACAAGCACACCGTACACAAAAGCATTTAAGTAATGTGAAAAATTACATTCGGCAACAATTTGTCATTTATTGCATAAAACTTGATAAATTGATGAAAAAGTTTGGCATTATAGATTTTAAAGACTATTAAGCACAGAAATACCAATGAAAAGTCATAGAGAAATTTACACAAGTCTGTAAAAGATAAAATTATTTAATAAAACAGCTAAAGCACGAGAGAAATATAAAAATGCATACGGTCAAGAGACAGCTGCACTTTGCAGAAAATACAAACGTAAAATCGTACTGTAACTAGCAATAAAATGAATTTTATTGGTGAATTCTTGTTTTAAAATTTGAACTGTACCATTTAAACATTACACTTTTCGTAATAAACCTCCGAGAATTTATTCATGTCATATTAGATCGATGGTTATAACTTTTGAAATCGTTATTCTGTCAGAAAGATTGGAACGTGACATCAGATGCTGAGGATTTAAAAGCTAAATTAAAGCAAGAATTTTCCAGAGAGAAAACGTACGACTTAAAAAGGGGGGATCTTTCCATCTATGACACTGAACAAAATAAATTTTGGTGATTGCCTAACGATAAGACTGACAATATGGTATATATCATCCTGCATCCGAAAATTACTTATAAACACCACCAAAACAGTTAATAAAAAAAGTTTGCACAATCTGTGTTGGTGGAGATTCACCTATCTCGCACCTGTCTGTTTAAATGCATGTATGTATGTCTGTATGTCTCCCCCAAAATTTTGACAAAAGCAATAAATTTTTACAAGATCCGTATCGTTTTAAAGCTGGACACTTCTGATGACAAAAATCGAAAAATTGGCAAAAAACATTTATCTATTAATCCCCAACAAAGTACTTTTCTACAAGGAGGGGTTGATTTCTTCACCGATATTTTCGAAAGTCATTCCCTCTTTTAGATTGAGTAATCTTTATTTTAACCTTTGCTTCTTCAGGTTTTGCAATGAGCGATATGGCAAAGACGTCACTTTTTACACAATTTTTCGCGGTACGGGTTCGAGCCTGCCTAACTATTACCACTTTTTTTGCTCACCACACACCTCCAAACACCCAAGCAACGCCGGGCACCCAGACTAGCCTATAATATAAATCTCATCTGTATGTTTAATTGTGTGTATGTATGTTTGTATGTCAGTTCATGTCATATGCTACTGGTACCATATACTCCAGTACGACCTGCCTCATGATCGGGTCACCGCCCACTAAACTAGTTCCCACACCAGACTTGTTTGGTGAGGAGGGTGTCTAGTCTCCCTGAAGGATTAAAATTAAAACCCTCCAATGGGCGAATGGGCCCTATTTTCGGAAGCAACGTTCAACTAGCACCGTGTGTGTTTGTATCTACGTATGTGTGTTTTGGGATGGAGAGAGCTCCCGTAATCCGTGGTGAAGGCAACATTTTTAGGAGAAGCACATCTATGATTTAAAAAAAACATAAAGCGGGAGAACAATACCCGCATAAGTCTGGTCCGTAGTTTAACTTGTTGCTGGCTATCTTGCTCTTGCTTGTTGCTGGATCTCAACATTTTGAACTGAGAGAGAGACTTAGCTGTCGTACAACGCTAATACTCTGTAACATTATCTGTGTATAGATATTCCCTCAGACATTTGTCTATAAAAATGGTCCTGTTGCGATGGAAAAGATGTGACATGTGGAGGCTTGAAATGCTGGAAGCATGTAATAATTGCTCTCAATGACCGTCAATGTGTCATGACCTATTGAGCCTGTTTATTTAGCGTAGGACTAAAAAAAGAAGAAGTAATTTTTCGGTTCATGGACTTTAAGTGTCCTAGGGAGTGGCTCTCGTCTGACAAGACGTTGCAATCATCAATCATCATGTCTGCATAAACTTTCGAGGGAGGCGACGAATTTTCATGATATTGGTATTGTTTTGAATTCGATCCTTCGGACAACAAATACCGAAAAATTTGCTGAAAACATAAATTTCTTCACCCTCATCTTTACATGTTTTTACAGGGAGGGGTCGATTATTTCGCCGATATTTTCGAAAGTAATCCCTTCTTTTCGATTAACTAGCCTTAATTTTAACATTCGTCACTTCCGGTTTTGCGGAGGGCGCAACAGCAAAGACGTCACGGTTTTTTAACGTTCTTTTCCTCCTTCGCAGTTCGGGTTCGAGTCTGCCTGCCTACTACAACTTTTCTTTTTTTATTCAACACCCCATCCCAAACACCCCGGCAACGCCGGACATGAAGGTTAGTACACAATATTTGAACTCTCATAACGTTATAAATATATCATAAGATAACAACTTAAAGAATCACACTAGTACTTTATAGTAGCATTAAGGGCAATAACTGTTCTTTTATACGTATCTCTATCTGTCCTGTAAATACAAATAAAATTTCTTTTACTGTATCTATCCGAATCTTCCGCTGAACTTTCCGGACCACAACACTATTATGCACTCAACTAGATATTTAGGAAACGTGGTTCCGGGTAGAATTTACAGTCGTAATTTCCTATCGAATAAATTGAATTTAAATTTTGAATTAAAAAATTGCACTGCAATGATGAAAGTGGAAAATTAGAGACATCAGAGACTATAGAACTACTAAATAAAGAAGACATAAGGTGAACATTGCACTGAAACATAATTGGGTGTTCTAGAAACAGACGTCATCAAATACATAGTAAGGAAAGAAAATACTGAAAAATGTATATGAGTCTAAAAACAAAACTATAAAGAAGAAAGATAACATGGACGAAGAGACGAAACTTTAAACCAGAATATAAGAAAATGCAGCAAACTAGCCTTAAATCAATATAAGGACTGACATGACTGTGCAGGGAAGCCAGGTCACATGTACCGCTACAAAGTCTGCACATCGAACATGCAGACAAATAAAACACAAAAAAATCCCTATGGGTGTGGCGGAACAAACAGATGAATTCGACCATGCAAAGACACCGGATTTTATGAAAATTTACAAGATGAAGAAAAACCGTCAAATTGTAAATTTTGCCGACGAAGAAGAATACGGCCACATTACAAGAGAACTGAAATAATATGGAACAATATAGAATATAATACAAATAATTGTAGGCTAAGTTGGAACAGTTTCAATGGACTTCAAAATAACTAAACGGAGTCCAATTCAAAGGGAACATTGAGGTGACACAACAGACAAGAATGCTGAAACAGTCAAAATTTGAAGGAAAACTGTCAAATATTATAACTAAACAACATGAGCTACGAGAGGCGTGCAATAATTAATGCCCCTGACTCACTTCCCATAGCAGTAGAGCAACGAAATTTGGCACAGTTATTAGTCTTCCTCTACATAGGAACCACCCAGAGTTATATATATATATATATAGGCTCCTGTAATTGTGGTACCCTTTGCTGTCATCACTACCTCGCCCTGGTCTCATAAGACTGTGAGCATGACCTTGCCAGCGGAGGGCTGCACATTTGCCTCCTTTGGAGGTGGTGAGTCCAAGTGCTTCTTCTGCACTGACTGGGCTTTGGTCTCTGGATCATAGTGGTGGACCCAGGTTTCATCCTGTGTAATCAGTTTTTTGAAAAATTTTGACTCATCTTCTTGGCACATCTCCAAATTCATCCTTGAACACTCGACGCGTTCTCGCTCCTGGAATGGTGTGAGTAACCTAGGAATCCATCTGGCAGACACCTTATGCATATGCAAATGCTCATGAATGATAGTTTCCACAGACCATGGACTAATCTTGACATCTTGGGTTATTTGGCGAATTGTAATCCGCCGATCTTCCAAAATGGCAGCCTCAAGTTGTCGGACAGATGCCTCATCAATGACAGAAGGGGGCAGGTCTGGGAACTGTTTCCACAGATCTCCAGCTATGTTTGAATTCACAATGCCAGCGTATTACAAGGTCATATGATGGGGCATTATCAACATAAGTTTCTTTCATTTCATCAAAAGTCTCCTGTGGTGTGCGCCCTTTCAAATACAAAAACCGGATCACTGCTCGACATTCAACATGCTCCATTTCACACTTGACTCAGTTCAAACACCTGTAAAGAAGAAACACCAATTTTTTCAGAGATGTTATTAGTCACATACCCCGTAGAGATATAAATCATTACACATGCAAAATTTCAGCAGGATCAGACAACTGAAAGTGGGTCACTAGCATGACTTATTGTACGCCCCCCCCCCCATCGTACAAACTGCTGCGCCGTAAAATACGTTGAAATACGATTTTGTATTTATTTTTATTGTGTAAATACTTTATCCATTATTATATATTACAATATTATATATTACCGATTCTCGTCAAATCACTGAAGTTAAGCAACGTTGAACCTGGCTAGCTCCAGATGGGTGACCATTTTGGAATTCTAGGCACCGTATGTCCTCTCCGCTTATATCGTCGTTTGTTTCTAGTCGTCCTGTGCATAGAATTCACTCACCATTGCTATTAAACAATGTCGAATCAGGAGAGGTGTGGTTGGCGATTGCGCAACTCTTGTCACAAATAATTCACGCACAGGCTTCCGTACATATGAATCCATAGCCATTCAAAAAACTAACGGAACCTATTATATTACAGCGTACTCAATATATAGTAGAGATTTCAAAAGTTAAAAAATATGGCTTGAGCGCAATTATCTACAATAGAAGACAAAACATATAGCCATCCAGCATTAGTCGTTGTCGTTATTGTCATATGGATGAGAAATTTGGAAAAAATCAACAGGCTTATATGCATACATCTATACATTTATGAGTGCGTAGAAAAAACACGTTCAGTCGAATGCCGCCTAGCAAATTCATTTTTTTCGTTCTCATCACTTAGCAGCTGCTTTTACCGGCTTAAAAGAGAAACAGGCCCCAGAAGGCATTATTTTCCCCCTCGTTTCTGCTCAAATGCAATCTGGGCGTGAATTCCCCTTGAAAACATTTAGACAGCATACAAACGAATAGTTTTATGAATTAGATTAAATATTTTTAGTATAGCTCTGGTTTTACTTTATTGAATTATTATAAACAAGCGTGTATTATTACAATTTATATTTTAGTCTTCTTGATCGTCCGTCGAAGTCGACGATGAGCAAGGTATCAATCATTTCGGCGTTGGGGGTCGGTGGGTCCTGAGATGCCTGATGAGGCCAATCCGTGCTCGGCAGACTCTTCCACATTCTGGACGCGTGAAGGCGGTATCGGCAGGCTGTGAACCGGCAGCTCTCTCCTTCCTCCTCTTGCGCTTCTGCTGGTCGTGGGTCATACGTTGATCGTCTGTCCTGTCGGCTCCAAGGCTGATGGCGCAGCGCCATGCAGAACGTTCCGCAGCGCGACACTCCCAAGACTGGGGGTCGATGTCACAATCTTTGAGGGAGGTTCTCAAGCAGTCTTTATATCGTTTCTTTTGGCCTCCTGCAGTCCGCTTTCCCTGGCTGAGTTCACCATAGAAGAGTTGTTTGGGGATTCGGCCGACAGGCATGTAATGGGTTTTGCGGATTATGGTTGTGATGGTATTGAGCCACCGCGCTTCAAGACTTCTGTGTCAGGAATTCTGTCTTGCCAGCGAATGTTGAGAAGATTACGGAGACATCTGAGATGGAAGCCATTCAGCTGTTTTTCATGTCTTTTATATGGCGTCCAAGACGGAGAGGGTGCTGCCAAGGTAGGCTAATTGCTCCACAACATGAATCTTCTGCCCTTTGACAGTGATGCCGGGTTCGTGGTCTGCATCTTCTGGGGCGGGTTGGTACATAACTTCTGTCTTCTTTGTACTGATGGTGAGACCAAAGTTGTCACAACTGGTGGAGAATCCGTCCATTTGACGTTACATCTCTATCTATTTTGGGGCGTTAAGGGCGCAGTCATCGGCAAATAGAAGATCTCTGATGATGGTTTCCCTCACTCTCGTGACTGCCTGCATTCGCCTGATGTTAAACAATTTCCCGTCACATCTGTACTTGATGTCAATGCCAGAGTGACTGTCTTTGAATGCGTCCTGGAGCATAACAGAGAAAACCATGCTGAGGAACGTCGGGGCTAAGACAGCCCTGCTGTACTCCGTTGGTCACAGGGAAGGGCTCTGAGGGGTCGCCGTCATCCAGGACACAGGCGGTCATGCCCTGGTGGAACTGCCTGACAATGGCGATGAACCTGTCTCGACAACCAACTTTTTCCATGATCCGCCAGAGGACATTTACCGCATCGTAAAACTTCCTCAGCGCATCGTAAAACTTCCTCATACCATGGCTATCGGCATGCTCCTGGATCTAATCTACTTTGGCGCTGAGCCAGGCATCCTGCATGGAGCGGAGCCTGGTCTGCACCTTGCTGCGGATGTTGATGAAGGCAGATTTTTTTGCGAAGCACTAAGGGTCACTCTGATGTGCACGGAGAAGTTGGCGTTTCTCCTCCAAGAGGGGCTGAATCACAGAGTCATTTTCATCAAACCAGTCCTGGTGCTTCTTTTTCTTGGGTCCAATGATTCTGAGAGCGGTGGAGTAGATTGAGTCTCTGAGGTGTGCCCACTGATCTTCATTAGTGTCCGAGATGGTAAGACGGATATATAGCTTGTCTTTGATTGCTTCCTGTAGCTCATGGATGAAATCTGGACTTTTCAGTTTCTCCACGTCAAGGCGCTTTGTGACATTCTGGCCCTGAGGCCGCCTCTTTGGTTGGATGTAGAGACACATTTTAGATATGATCAGGCGGTGGTCTGTCCAACAGTCGGCACCACACACAACCTTGGTCAACCTTACATCTCTCCTGTCCCTTTCTCTGATGATGACGTAGTCGATCAAATGCCAGTGCTGGGAGATTGGGTGCATCCACGACGTCTTGCTACGGGTGGGTAGGCTTAACATGGTGTTGGTGATGGAAACGTCGTGTGCAGCGCAGAGGCTGAGCAGCCGTAAGCCGTTGCTATTGTACTTGCCCACTCCACGGTGGCCAAGGACCCGGTCCCAAGTGGAATAGTCAGTGCCAACGCGGGCATTGAAGTCGCCGAGGACGATGAGCTTCTCTCTCTGCGGAGCAGCGGAGATGAGGCTTTCCAGATCTTTATAGAACTGGTCCTTGGTATCTTTGGGGTTAGTCATGGTTGGTGCGTAGTCGCTGATCAGTGTGGCGGTTCTTCCCTTTTTGAGGGGGAGTTTCATCTTCATCAGCCGGTCATTGAAGCCGTCTGGGATGCTGACCAGCTTCCTCACGTGCTCAGTCTTGATGGCGAAGCCCACGGCAGCCTCTCTGCGCTCCTCGCCGCTGCGTTCACTCCAGAAAAAGGTGTAGCCGCCACCTGATTCTGTCAGTTGACCCTTGTCTGAGAGGCGAGTCTCACTGAGAGTTGCGGGGTCTACCTTACAGCGGGCACGCTCCCTTGCCACAAAGTTCAGTTCTCTCGGGTCGGTCAGCTCTGGTGTTGTCGAGCAAGGTACGGTCATTCCCTGATGGTAAGGTAAGCACCCACCCTTTCTTTCTCATGTCTCGACCGCTGTGAGGGAAACCCCGCTAGCCGCGGTATGCTGGCCAGAGCTGATGGTGAAGCAGCAATGTTTAGGCCTCCTTTTATCACCCGTCCTCATGCCATGGAGGCGAGCAGAGTGGTCCTGAAAAGGAGTTCTCGGTTGGCCAGCCAGTTGCCTGCACCCCCTCGCTGCTTCGGTCGAGTGGAGTACGACCAGATTCTGGGCCGCCTGTGTATAGGTTTTCAGCTACAGCTCCCAGTAATTTCCACACCTGCTGCTTTGCCGCTCGCCCATCGCCACAGACTTGCTATTGACGCAATGTTTAACACCCTGACTTGCGCTGGATTTGAATTATAGTGAGGGGTACTTGCGCTGCATCGGTCTCCCTCTCTCGTCCTGGCCCGCCCAACTCAAACGGTAAGACATAGTCGAGATGGCTAGGGACGAACAAGAATGCAGGAGATGCCGGAGGGAGGCAGGTATGCCGTCCAACCGCCTACGGGGCTCCACTCCGTCGTTTCTGTCGGGGTTGCTCCCCTAGCCTTATCCATTTCCATGGCTCTCACAAGCCAGTGAGGCCATTTGATCCATGGCTGGGATAGGGATTGGTAATGTGCCAGGGCATGTCCACACGTCGGTGGGCCGTAGCACAGTCCCTCTGGGACTCCCTACTGTTCCGAGGTCCTCTACTGATTCAGCCTGGAGTCGCATGACAACCAGTTACCGTGTGTCACCACAAGGAGGCACAGCAGGGGTCTTGATGATGGAGAGGCTTTGTACTGGCAGGAGAAGACTTACGCACTCAGCTTCTCGTTTCGCGCAAGGCTAGCCAGTGGTGGTTGCTGAGAGCGAGAGGGTGAGTAGGCCAAGACGCTACCTTATAGCTATATTTATTACACACACAGTCACACACAGACATATAGCTATATTTAGTACACACACAGACACACACACAGATATATATCAAATTGAAAGTGTCTGTCTGTCTGTCTCTGTCTGTGTGTCTGTCTGTGTACATTTCCCTACACAATAACTTTGTCAATTATCAGTCTTCAGATTCGAAATATGATATACAGGGTATTGAGGTTTGGGAAAATCTTTGTAATCCGTTTTCGGCGAGAGATTTGGCGGTAAAGGGTTCAAAGTTCAACGATTTGACCTTTGAGAGCTCTGCCAAACTCCTTCGACAATTTTGGGTCTAAACAATTGAAATTTTAGAAATATATTTCTTGGACATGGATCTAACTTAACTTGATTTGAGCCCAAGACAATAAATGTTCAGGGGTCATAATAGAGGTCAAAGTTTAAAAAGAAAATTGACCTGTGCGGTCTCTACCAAATTACCCAGACAATTTCTGGTCTAAACATTTGAAATTTTACATAACGTGTATTCGGAGATAGGGCAAGATTTTTAATCGGTTTGGTCGAAAATTTCAGCTACCAGTATATAAATGTATGCATGTATGTATGTTTGTATGTCTGCCTAAAACTTTCGACAGAGGCGACGAATTTCCACAATATCAGTATCGTCTTGAAGCTCGACCCTTCAGACGACAAATACCGAATAATTGAATAAAAACATTCATTTCTTCACCCTCAACTGTGCAAATTTCTACAGGAAGGTTTCGCTTTTTCGTCGATATTTTCGAAAGTCATCCCCTCTTCTCGGTTGTCTAGCCTTAATTTAAAACTACGTCACTTCCGGTTTGGCAGTGATCGTAACAGCAAAGATGTCCCGTTTTTCTCGTTCTTTCCCCGTTCGCGATACGGTTTCTAGGCCTGGCTTCCTGCTACCGCTATTTGGTTTTGCTCAACCTACACCTCAAAACACCCGGGCAGGCATGCTAGTATATATATATATATATATATATATATATATATATATATATATATATATATATATATATATAGTGCTGGTCAAAATCATAAGACGACTTAAGAAAGTAAGCGTTTACGCATATTATCGAATTTTTAATCAAACATATGGTTGAAACTATTGCCAAAAGGGAAAATATTGTGGAAAAAAACGAAATCTGCTTCATTCGAAACCTTAGCCCTGATCTAATAATTATTTTAAAAAAAAAGCATACTCACTTGGTCAGTCTAAACGATAAGAGACCACTTTAATAAAATCGGCTAGTTTAAAAAAATGAATACGAAAAGCTTTCTATGTTACTAAAAGCAACTTGTTAGTGGATAAAAAAAAAACATCTTACTAAATTATAAATGGCAAAAGGGAAACCATTATAAGAGCTTAATAGAGGTGGACTCTCCCATAGATCCATTGTAAACGAAGTGAATCGTAGCAAAACGGTCATCACAAATATTTTAAGAAATCCAGATCAGTATGGGCACAAAAAGAGTTCAGGTCGACCAAAAAAAAAATAACCCCATCACTGGATCGCCGTATCAGAAGAAGTTTAAAAAAAAGTCCAGTATGAGCTTAAGTCGATTGAAAAGCTAAACAGCAGCAGAATGTAGTCCTAAAACCATCAGAAGGTATCTGAACAGGAAGGGTTTCAATCATTAAAAGAGACTGCAGAAATAACGTCTTCTTGAAGAGCACGAACTAACCGACTTAAATATGCCGCCAAATACCAGACTTGGGATGAAGAGAAGTGGGAAAATGTAATTTTCTCCGATGAGAAACAGTTTAATCCAGATGGTCCAGATGGATTTCAGCACTATTGGCATGATAAAAATTGGCCCAAAGAGACTTTCTCAACTCGCCATAGTGGAGGAGGGTCTTTAATGATCTGGGGTGCTTTCTCGTCAGCTGGGGCCCCAAAGTTGCAAGTAGTGAAAGGCCGGAAAAATCATTGAAGTACATTTCAATGCTTGAAAATGCTTCTATCAGGACTGAAGGTCCACATCTGTGGGGAAGCAAATGGCTTTTCTAGCAAGACAACGCCGCGATACACACTTCTTGACAAGCACGAGAATACTTTTCTTCAAATAATATAGAATTGTTAGATCATCCAGCATGTTCTCCGGACCTCAATCCATTGGAAATCTTTGGGGATGGATGGCAAGGATGGAACCAAGTATGATTCAATAAAGGGACTTTCTGATTCAGTTTTCAGTACATTGGATAAAATTCCTTCGTAACTGATAAAAAAAACTTAGTCGAAAGCATGCTGAAGAGTATTTTTGAAGTAATTCGTAGTAATGGAGGCTATACTAAATGTTGATTCCCTTTTTAGTAATTTATAATTGCCTTCTGTTAGATAATTATCAGTGGTCTTATCATTTCGACCAGGTGAAAATGTTTTTTTTTAATAATTATTAGATCAGGGTTAAGGTTTCGAATGAAGCAAATTTCATTTTTTTCCATCATATTTTCCCTTTTGGCAATGGTTTTAACCATTTGTTTGATCAAAAATTCGATAATATGTGTAACCGCTTACTTTCTTAAGTGGTCTTATGATTTTGACCAGGACTGTATATATATATATATATATATATATATATATATATATGAAATTCTTTGTATTATTTACTAACAGAAATAAAACTATCGGATTTATCTGAAAAGGAAAGCAAGCTTACAATTCTCATCGAATTTTAAATCTAACAGTGAACATCTAATCTCCAGTGCAATAAAATAAACTATCGATTTTCATTCTTTAACACACTGAACATTGTAATAAAAAATTGCAAAACAAAAAAGGTTATTACAAAACTTTGAAAGAAAAAAAAACAATTTACATTTAACAATATTTATTACTTCAGCGATATTTAGTTCGATCATTCATTGATGAACAGCGGTGAAAAATGTGAAATCTTTGCGCAAAAACAAGTAATAAAAGTAGTTTGGCTATGATTGATCGCCGATTCAATAGCTATGATGTCAGAGGCCATTGTTGGGATACTGATTTATGTATGTCACGTGGTGAATGGCTGGTTTCGCCATTTTTATATGGAAGAATACAATAACATTTTTAAAAAAGGCGTGTGTCTGCCTTGTTATCATTTTCTGTTACCGCTAACTACTTGTGTGCGTTTAGATCTTCATATATGAACTTGCGTATCGCTCTATTAATGCATATTTGTAACACATTTTGCGATATAATTGCACTTCAAGCGATCTATCCTGCCTCCTTTCATCATTTACAAATAAGTACTGAATATTTTAAAACTAATATGCGAATAATTATCAAATTATGTGGAAAAGTCATTATGTTTTTTTTGTTTTACGGTAGAACTGTAAGTCCAGAAAATAAACACGTTGAAAATGTATATGACTAGTTTCAATGTAAAACAGGATAAATGCTTTGCTTAAAATTGTTCTATAAAACATACGAAGACTAAGTTGAGAACACCATGTCACATTTTTTAAAAATATTTTTGCTTATAATTAAAATATATGTAGATCTTAAATATAGGACGTTGAATGTCTATCTTCTCTGTGTCTAATGACTATCTTATTAGTGATGAACTTAATGTTTTTTCATTCTAATTCGTTCTATATTTAATTAAGTTTTTTCCATTTTTTCCACGAGAATAACGATGTAAATTTCACTTGGATTATGTTACGTCAACTACGAAGGGGCGTGCAATAAGTAATATCCTTGACCCACTTCCCATAGTAGTAGAGCAACGAAATTTGGTACGGTTATTAGTCTTTCTCTACATAGGAACCACCCAAAGTTATGCATTTCTCCCATCGTTTGATGCAGCTCTGGAGACCGTTTTTGTAGAATACCCCAGGTGGTCCTCCAACCACGACGTGACGTCAGAAATCAAGGCTTTCCTTTCAAAAACAACTTCATAGCTGGGAAGAGGTGAAAGTAAGAGGGTGCAAGGTCAGGAGAGTAGGGAGAATGGGGATCGGGGAGGATTTCATAACCACACGCCCATACTTCTGGTCTGACGACATGCGAATTGTGGACCGGAGCGTTGTTCTGCAGGAGAAGGGTACCTTTTCTGATCCTACTACGCCTCTTGATTTTGATAGCTTTTCTTAATTTCCTCAGAAGTGAAGCATAATAGGTTCCTGTAATTGTGGTACGCTTTGCAAGGAAATCTTTCATCACTACTTCGTCCTTGTCCCATAAGACTGTGAGCATGACCTCGCCAGCGGAGGGCTGACCCCTTGCCTTCTTTGAAGGTGGTGAGTCCAAGTGCTTATTCTGCATTGACTGGGCTTTGGTCTCTAGATGATAGTGATGAACCCAGGTTTCATCCTGTGTAATCAGTTTTTTGAAAAACTTTTACTCATCATCTTCGCACATCTCCAAATTCATCCTCGAGAACTCGACGCGTTCTCTCTTCTGGAATGGTGCGAGCAACCTGGGAATCCATCTGGCAGACAGCTTATGCATATGAAAATCCTCATGAATGATAGTCTCCACAGACCATGGACTTATCTTGACATCTTGGGTTATTTGACGAATAGTAATGCGCCGATCTTCCAAAATAGGATTCTAAACTTAACGGACAGATGCCTCATCAATGACGGAAGAGGGGGCGACCAGGTCTGGGAGCTGTTTTCACATACGTCCGGCCATGTTTGAATTCACGATGCAAGCGTATTACAAGGTCATATGAATGGGCATTATCACCATAATTTTCTTTCATTTCATCCAAAGTCTCCTGTGGTATGCGTCCTTTCAAATACAAGAACCGGATCACTGCTCGACATTCAACAGGCTCCATTTCTCACTTGACTCAGTGCAAACACCTGTAAAGCAAAAACCACAACTTCTTCGGAGCCGTAATTTGCCACATACCCCGTAGAAATCATTGCACAAAAAATTTTCAGTAGGATCAGACAACTGGAAGTGGGTCAGGGGCATTATCTATTGCACACCGTTCGTATGTTGCCAAAATTAAATCTGCAAATCCTTCAATGTAGACCATTATAGCTAGTCTCTCTTTCATCGTCTTCTTTCTTTCTTTCTTCTCTATCTCTCTCATTTTCTCTGGCTCTATCGCTCTGTCTGTCTGTCTCTCTCTGTCTCTATATCTCTATCTTTCTCTCTCTCTCTCTCTCTCTCTCTCTATATATATATATATATATATATATAGAGAGAGAGATACATTATATATATACATATATATATAGTAATTTATAAAATATATATGGCGATTAAGCTTAATCGCTATATATATTTTATAAATTACTAACTAGCACTACCTACGTATTGAGCACTTTTGAAGTAAATACTTAAAGTTTACGCATAAATCTATACTTTCGTATATTAATTTTATGTGAGTAAATGAAGTAGTCATATATATATATATATATATATATATATATATATATATGCGTGTGTGGGTTACCTTGTTTGTATGAAAACTCGTCTCCACCAAACTCTTCTGCCAACATTTGGTTTACGGACATAAAATCTGATATATGAGAGATTTGGACCTGCCAAACAAGCTGGGTTTGTCTTTAACCGGTAAATATAGCTTCTAAGACATAAAATCTGAAAAAAAAATCGAAATTGGAAAGCATAAGTGTTCTTAAAAAGTCTTCCTACACCTGCGGGAAATATGCATTCATAGCGTAAACAAAGTAATTTTCAAAATTGAATTTAATTTATGCCATAGAACAGATACTTACTAATACTGGTAGATCGCTATATCTTTTGCTTTCGATTTTAGTTAATAGCACCCAAAGCATATTAAAACGTCTTAAATCACCAATATATTATAGATAAATACAATAATTAATAGAGTAATGACTAAAATAATAAATACGTCTTTGGCCTTAATAAAAACATAATATTTAAGCATAATTTTCGCCATGGGCAATTTAGGGAACACTATATATACACTTCATACAATATAGTCATTGATGTAGAATAGATTATATAATAAAAAGTACTAAATCTGCATAAACTAAAATATCATAATTAAGCGTATTATTCAACCATGTACCGCTAGGAAGCCTGCTATTAGACACACGCTCACCACCCACACATATGTATGTATATAAAAGAAAATATAAGAAGATATTAATTAAAGTTACATTAGAATTTTATTATATCATGATGTTATTTGGCCCCACATTGCTGAACTAAGGAATGCAGAGAAATTTATTGAATAGAGGCAAATTTGTTATATTTCGTAAAAAGAAGCATAAAACAATGAAAAAAGTAATTTACATAAAATGGAGAGGATCTTGAGGAATTCCTGTGAAAAGAAGGTATATTTCGAGGGGACAACGTGCTGCCATTGTTGTTTGTTTTGAGTATCGTACCCTTCCCGTTCATGTTACAAAAGGCAAATACGTACTATGCGTGGGGGGAAAAAGTGCATCAGGTAAACCATTTATTATATATGAATGACTTCAAGTTGTATGCATAGAACAAATACCATCGAAATATATTTGTATGAATTATTCAAATGCTCGATAATGAAACAGATGTGACATTTGGCTTCGAAAGCGTGATACCTTGAAATTGAAAATCGAAAATTGTTGAAAGTAAAGGAAGAACAGTTTTGAGTGGGGAAATATAAAAGAGATTAGAAGAACTACAACTACTTAGGAATTGGGTATGAGATAAAATCAAAGGAGCTGAAATAAAGGAAATTATATATATATATATATATATATATGTTGATTTTTCATATATAATATATTGATCTTGACATTCAGTGGATGTAAAAAACTGCACCTTAATACTATTGTAGTTCTTTTGTTAACACTGCAAAAGTATTTATCTAAGGTAGGAGTAACGGTCAGTGTAGCAGGATCGGACAATGCGCTTAAATATGATGTTTTAATGTATACAGATTTCATATATATTATTAAAGAGTCCATTTTCTATCGATTCTCATACTTGTGATATCAAAAGTAAAAAAAAGATATTCATATAACTTGGGTGAATCAGCTTGAATGGAAACCGAAACCAAAACTTATGATATATATATATATATATATATATATATATATACATATATATATATATATATAAATATATATATATATATATATATATATATATTGAATTCTTTCAGAAACCGAAACCATAACTTATGAAGAATTCTTGGTAAAATGATTAATAAAAAGACAAAATAGGTTACCTGAGTGTCATCAGCTATAATCGAAACCGAAACTAAAATCCACCAAGAATTCTTGGTAAAATTTTTTCTTACAAGAAATGGAAAGTCGTAATAATTACACAATAGCCACTCGGACTTTAAAAAAAGACTGAAGAGTGACACACAAAAGAACACACACGCTATCGGATTAATATATAGATAAGTATAATAATAATGAGTTGTCTATTAAGCTAATAGCCACAATACGTTTAATACATCCCTAAAAAGTTTTACTGTGTTGCACTTTCGTTATTTTATTGGATATTTCAAAGGCATTAAATCGTTGTAAACTGTTCATTACATGTATTAAAATATAACGTTGATTAAAATATGTTTATATTTAATATTTATTTCAAGTATTATAGAACAAAATACAAGATCTCTAAAAATATTGTGATGAGTTTTGGGGGAAATGCATAACGTCAGAAATTATATAGTTATATACAATGCTTAAATCACTTCCCAGTTAAACAATGTTTGTGTGATTATAAACACATATAGATAGAATCGCCGAGGAAGCAATTACAGCGGCTTGTTCACGTTCAATTCACGTATATTTGGAATATATTTGAAATATTTAGTTACCAAAATTACGATTAGAGTTTGAAAAATATTAAGAATAGTATTTATATGTGTAAACACATCCCTCTGCATCTCCATATGTTTTAAATAGCTTTCTGAAATTACACAAATGCAATATCTAGAAAAATATATTTCTGTTATTAAATATGACATAAAAATATATCTTCATATGACACAAGCACACAATCTCATATACGAAGAAGTTAACTCTTATCTTTATATATATATATATATATATATATATATATATATATATATATATATATATATATATAAATGTGGGAGTCAAAGAAGTATGAATGTATTTTTTAAATCAACATTATTAGATATAATAAAAAGATTGACATACACGTGAATCTTAGAAACAAAAGGAAATTAGATTATTATTGTACTTTAAGTATGCTAGAAGGAAGATTTTGAGAGGATATGGTGCTATAGGCATGATATACGCGTTAGTGCATCGGCATTATATATTATGGGAGTTAATTAATTAATTAATTAATTAGATCTCATAGAATATTTAAAAGAATAATAAAAATGAGAATGTAAAAAAATAAAAAAAAATAAAAGAAAGAAAAAAAATGAGAAAAAGGTATATCAATTGTGAAGACGAGAAGAGAATGGTTGCTAAATTGCGTTAAAATCTTACTATATAGCAAAGGGATAATCATGAAGGTTTAATACCTGAGGGATATAATCAAATAAAACATGATATGGTTGGGAATGAATACAAAAGCATAAAACTACAATACACTAAACCTTTTTTTCTTTATCTTTTATTTTTTTATTTTAATTGCAGAGTTCAGGATATTTCATTTTCATTAAACCCAAAATATTAATAAATGCATTATTTCGATATATAATACCTACCTCTCAAAAGCGTATTCCATAATCCTGTTACATCCCACTTTAGCATTTTAAAGAAGCGAATAATTCAAATAATCTCCAGGATACACCTCTCTCATCCCTCGAATGTATACTTCCAAAACAAAGTCCACTAATATGCCGATTGCTAGACGCCGAATCCCTATTTTGTTACCTAGCATTTCTTTCTACTTCTGATAAAAAGCATTAGGCTTCAGAATTCCGTGCATGAAGTCGTTTCGATAACGGCTAAACACTGTTTTATATTCTGTTGTCTGGAATTGATCAAAAATCTATATGCATTAGTTTATATCGTTGAAATTATTTAATAATATATATATATATATATATATATATATATATATATATATATATACATGCACACACACACACACACATATATATATATAATACAATTATTTTCTGACACGTGTTTCGGTGTTCATGATTCATCAGCGAGATTCTAATTCGAGACCCCATGAAAAAAAGACTAAACCTCTACTACTTGATGTTCTCTGCGACTGCGGGATTTCTGTTTTGTTTTTGTTTTTTTATTTTGTTTTTGTTTTGTACTTACCATTTATTTGATCTCTGGAATTTTCGCTCCAATGTTTCCAATACATAAATCAGAGGAAACCAGATATTATAGTTGTGAACAAATGGACTAATGAATGTACATATATTGATGTGACTTGAATAGTGACCTCATGCGTGCTATTTTACCCTATTAGATTATTTTGTTTGGGATATGTTAAGCTCCCATGTTTACGTTTAAAACCAGACACAATAGAAAACTTAGAAGATAATATTCAATTGATTATTTCCAGAACACAGTCAGATTAAATGTGTAGAGTTTGTGAAAGCTGGATCTTAAGATTACGTCGCATAACTGCGATATATATATATATATATATATATATATATATATATATATATATATATATATAAAGTGAACGTGTCTATCTGTTTGTCTGTGTACATTTCCCTACGCAATAACTCTGTCAATTTTAAGCTTAGAGATTCGAAATTTGATATACAGGGTACTGAGATTTTGGGTAATAGATGTCGTTGGTTTTCGCACAGAAATTTGTCGGTTAAGGTGTCAGAGTTCAATGATTTGACCTTTGAGAACTCTACCAAACTCCTCCTACAATTTTGGGTCTAAACACGTGAAATTTTAGATATAGGTTCCTTGGACATGGATCTAAGTTATTAACTTGATTGGAGCCCGAAACAATAAATTTTAAGGGGTCATAATAGGGGTAAAATTTTAAACATTGGCTTTTTTTTTTTGCTCAGCATACATCTCAAAACACCTGGGCTAGCACCCATATATATATATATATATATATATATATATATATATATAGAGGATATATTATTTTTTAAATGGATATAAGATTCAACCGATCCGTTGTTTTTTTCCAACTCTTTTTTTACCCAACGAACACTTCGCTCATTTAGATTTGTTTTTGTAATAATCCTGAAGAAAAGAAACAATACCACTCCCACCGCGTAACTCTAAACTTGTGGAATACTTGTCTCTTTTACACTTCAACCTACGTTTATTTGAAATATTTTCTTCTACTTCCGGTTTTCTGAAGGCTGCGTCGAATATACATCATAACTTTGATAGATATAAATACAGAAAGTCGGTTATATTCAAGAGATAATGATTTTTATAAGGTCAGGCTTCTATATGATTGATTATAGTAAACTTTCCGGCCTGTTTGTATGACGCTTTTATAGCAATGTCTATTGCCTTTCTCCAAAATAAAAATCTTAATAATAATACCATCATTTTGACAAGAAGGTTCTTAAGATTTTGAACTTTTACATTCAAATAATAATACCAAATATATTGATCGAAACAATTGCCACCAGAATAAACACACTTCTGACAACGCTAAACAAGTGTATCTATACCAATAAAGTAAAAACAAACATTGCGTACTGCTGGCGATAACGTCACTGAAAGCATTTTTTATAGGTTTTTATAGGCTTTTTATTAGGTTTTTGATAGTTTTTTTTATTAGGTTTTTGAAGCATTTTTTCAGGCAGAAAGTTGTCGAGATTCTTGGAAAAGTGGAGATTATAGCGCATATTTCGTTGCCGAATTCCTTCTCCTTCTTGCAGGATCGGTTTAGCAACGTGCGGTCGGGTATTGTCCCCGAGAAGAATTTGCCTTTTCTGTTGACTAATGCTGAGTGTTGTCGAAGTCTCTGATGCATTTGATCCATTTCCTTATAGTACTTCAATGCCATAATAGTTTCGCCTGCATTAAAAAAACTATAAATGATGAGATCGGTCGCAGACTATCAAACAGTAACGGAAAGTCTTGTGGAGCTTCGGCAACGTCTAACCACTGAGATGAACGTTGATGGTTGCCGTAAAAAACTCAGTTTTAATCCAAAGTCTCAATCTAGTCGAGAAGTGGTTGTTTTCGCTTCGTAAAAGAAGAGCAGATGACACTATATAACGACGTGGGTTTTGCTTGTGGTCCAATTCGTTAGGAACCCATTTATCAAATATTTTGTATCTTTTTAACCTCTCTTAAGTGATTGCTAATCGTTGTAAACGTTATGTCTTACCGAAAAGCAAGTTCTCAAACAGTTGTGATCGTTGTCAACATCTTATAGCCGACCATTACGTTAATCATTTTCAAGATACTATTGGCCTCCATAGCATTTCTTAAACAATCATAGTGCTTTGCGTTCAATAATGGTTCTGGGCCAAACCTTTCGTTGATATCGCAAGCTGTTTCAGCAGCTGTTCAGCCTCGCTTGAACATAAAATATAAGATTGTGCAGATTTGAATTTTCCCATCTTGTATTCAACATTCTGAGAAGATGACGAAATTGTTTTAAAAAAATTATGTGGAGCAAGAAACGCTCTTGAAAATGATATAGAAAGTAAAGGTATTTTAACGAAAACTTTTTTGAAAATACATTATTTAAAACCAAAACAAAAAAATCCGTAATAACTTCTTCCTAAACCTGATACTACTACTACTACTACTACTACTACTACTACTACTACTACTACTACTACTAATAATAATAATAATAATAATAATAATAATAATAATAATAATAATAATAATAACAAAATAATATGATTGATGATTGATAATAGTAATAAAATTATTAATAATGATAAAAGGATGAAATAGATTTATTAAATTGTATTTTTTCTTTTCTGTATTGGAAGATTAACTTTTTCAAAACATAAAATTTAGATACTTAAATTTGTATATATATATATATATATATATATATATATATATATATATATATATATATATATAAAGAAACCCTTATCTAAAGAAATGAACAGAATAGGCCTAAAACTAGTCATCAAATCCAACATAAAAACCGTCAACTTCCTCGATGTAACTCTCAACCTCTCAAGCAACACATACGAACCCTACATCAAAGACAACACCTACCCACTCTATATACACCCACTATCAAACCACCCAAAACATATAATTAAACACATCCCCACATCTATCGAAAAAAGACTTAGCACCAACTCCTCCAAACTCGAAATTTTTGCAAACATAAACCCTTCTACGAAAATACACTTAAGGAAAGTGGTCACCCAAACACTATATTCAATTAAATTAAACCAAATCCACCCAATACCGCAAACAAGAGAAATAGAACTAGGAAAATAATTTGGCTCACCCCCTTTCAATACAATAGTCCAAACAAAACTTGGCACTAAATTCTTCCAACTAATAAACAACCACTTCCCACCCAGCCATGTACTACACAAAATCTTCAACAAAAACAATAAAACTCAGCTACAGTTGTACGGACAACCTAGAACAAATAATCAAAAAACATACAGAAAAATACTTAACAAAGATGAAAATACAAACAACACCAACAAGAACAAGTGCAACTGCAACAACAAATCGGAATGCCTACTTAATCAACAATGTCTACAAACAGAAGTAGTATATAAAGTTACAATCGCACCTAAAGAAAACCCAAAAATATTATATTGACCTGGCCGGCACCTCATTTAAGGATAGATTCAGAGTACATAAATGCTCCTTCACAAACCCTAACAACCCTAACAAAACCTCACTAACTACACACTATCTACATCTAACCCAAAATAACCATACCCCAAACATTAAATGGGAAATCCTTAGAAAATCTAGCACATGTAAATCCCTAAACTCCCCATGTCCTCTCTGCCTAAACGAGAAACTCCTTATCTCCAATTTAAAAGACAGAGAGAAATTACTAAACAAAAAACAGGAAACCCCCATAAACTGTAGGCATTACAAACCCCACCTCGTTAGCAACTATACACCTCTCTAAAACATCCCTTAGACAACACCACCTTAAATCCCCCTAATTATATATCCAATACAACCACCCACCACAACTACCATGACATACACTCAACCAAACCCCCTCAACCAACTCCCCCCACACCCCACACCACCTTATTCCCCCCGCTTAGAATCTCCCTAAGTCCAACAAAATAACACATACCCCCAATCACCACCAACTATTAACACCACCTATCCTCATCTTACATAACCACACAATAATCGGCATCAATTCCCCTCCCCCTAGCTAACCCACTCCCCCTGCCAACCCCAACACACCCTACATGCCACCTCCACGATTTCACACGGAAACTGTTTACATATTACTATGTGGATTTACACCTGCACAGGTAAGTGCACATGGAAATGTACAACCAACCGATGCCTCATGTGCATAGACGCACACGTTAGAGTATGACCCCCAAATATAACCTTCCGCCTTAACTGATCGATAATACCATAAAAACAAAAAAAACAAACAACACAAATACCCTAACTTAGAACAATAACTACACCACTCAGTCCTCATATAAACCACCCCAAACTCCTCCCCAAGGACCATTATCTCGTGTACGTGGGCACTTATTAATGCATAAGTATATGTGGATGACACCCGTGCCCACATTTACGCCATGTCACGCCATATACCCGTATGTATATGCGTTCTTGAGGGAGTGTGGGTATGTACCTTTGCAGATGTATATAACGAGAGCATATGTGTGTGCATATGTGTATGCGTGTATGCATGTATATCTGTCTATATGCATGCGTGTGGGAACGTGCATCTGTAGGTTGTATTTGTATGCGGAGGAATACGCCGGTGCGCCCATGTGAACCCACATCAAACCAAAAAAAAAACACTAATGAAAATAAAAACATAATGCATAGAACTTTTTGTTTGTTGTTCCTTTGTTATTTATTTTTTTCTAAAATCCGATTGCTGCATCGGAAAGGCCAGTTAAAAATACATAATATACTTTGTTATTTTCTTTAATTTAATCCCTTTTTTAGAATTTATTAGACAAAATTTAACTTTTATTTTACCGTGCCAATAAATATGATCATCACTGTATATATATATATATATATATATATATATATATATATATATATATATATATATATATATATATATATATATATATATATATATATATACAGGCAGTCCGATCGTATATGGCGTAATCTACAGGTTCATCTTTCACAAACACTATACATTTTATTTTACTGGGTTCTGGCAATAATGTCGAATGTTATCTTTCAAATATTCTATTATGTCTGGTTCATAAACGTAGAATTGGATCTTTACATATACCCAAACAAAATAATCTAATAGGGTTAAATAGCACACATGCGATTACTAATCAAACCACATCAAGAAATGTGCAATCATTGGTCTATCTGTACACGCCTCTAATATCTGGTATTGTGTGAGTTATCTCTTGGTAACACTGAACCAAGGAATCACAAATAATCTGAGTTTCTACTACCGCTTCTGGGTTATACTACAATCGATTTTCCATCATTTGAATTCTGAACTTTTGATACTTTTTCATGGTAACGTGTGTACTTTTTTGAGCAAGTGTAGAACACGCATTGAGACATTGTTTGAAGAGCTACAGCGCACATCCTAGTAAATATATCATTGTATTATAAAGAATTGCAAAAGAAAAAAAAACAAACTTTAATGTAGCTTTGATTACTTGGAAAGAAAGCTTATGATATGGTACCGCCTTCGTAGAAACTCATGACATGGAAGACTGCAGGGTGTCTGACGATATAATCGACCTCAAAGGGAAAGTTATGAGTTGTTGGAAACCCAACTTTTTTTAAGAGGGGAAACTACTAGGGGCAGTCAAAATCAACAGAATATTTCAAAATAGATTCCTTTGCGCCCCTCCGTTCATAATAGCATTCATACCATTGACACATGCACTTAGAGAGATAAAGATGGTTTTCCGACTGGCAAAGAACTGAGCAGAGCATTTAATATAATAATAATAATAATAATAATAATAATAATAATAATAATAATAATAATAATAATAATAATAAGCATAGAATAATATATAATATAATAATAAACATAGAATGATATAATATATATATATATATATATATATATATATATATATATATATTTATATATATATATATTTCAAATTTTAACAGGCTTTTACTCAGGGATTGCTTTCCATAACATTATCTGCGACTATTTTGCAAATAATACAAGTATTTCAATTGAAACTTATTCGATCACATTGATTCGTAGAATGGGAGTATAGTTTAATAAAGTAAGTATATTTACGCTGACCTTAAGTAATTGCATAGTATTGGAATTGCGATAGCAGCTCATTATACACGTTTTTTATCCCTACATGTGATATATACGTCGCATTTTATCCCCACAACAACAGACGTTACATACAAATTTCTCATGTCAAACTTATTAGCTAACTTTATAAAGATTTTTTTGACACATCCAGCTGTTCAAATAAAATCCTAGATTCTATCCGAGAAGCAACACCGGCACTATTGCTTAAACTTGCTGACGAATTAGTCCTGATCCCTCCTACTGCTGAAGTCCTCTTACCGATCCCCATAAACACCGCAGGAATTTATACACATGGTATGGATATTGTTGTTAAACCGTTGGTAAGTGATTCATAAACTATTAGCCCAAACGTAAAATTCCCGTCCGTATATTGGATGAATAATAATTTTTCCCTTACAACATTATGTTACAACTGTTCCCTTCTCATGTATGCAAGAAGATATACTTGATAAGTGAAAATGATATTAGGAAAAGGCTAGAATCCAACCCTGTAAGCAAGTGTTAAGATAATGAAAATTGGAATCTTAAGGACGCATGTCCAGTGTTAATTCTATTAAATAGCTAAATATTGTTTATGTCGGAAAAAGAGTCGATTGCCCATTTTTTTTTAGAAATCTGGATAATGCATATGTCAGAGAAAAAATGGACAATAAAAAAAATATAGTTTAAAATAGGTAAGATATTAAACAGTTAGAACGGAGGTTTCTGTGTTTTCCAAAAGTGTGTTTGGACAAACATTTTTAAGTCCACGTGAAATAATTACGTTGGTAAACCCACTTCTGACGTCATAAACAAAGGAGATTTCTATATATAGAATCGAGTGTTCGAAGTTAGAAAAACGGAGACAGTAGTGTGACATGAGAGTGAGTCAGTATATGAGAATCCAGACAGATCGAGAGCAGCGCCCTTAGAAGCGAAGGGAGGGGAGTAGACCATGTAGTTGGAGAGGCTGAAAGTTCCTGACATCGGCCAGTTGAAGAATAAAGTAACATTTATATCTGTAACTGTTTGTCTCGTGTCGTCATTTCTCACAACCAAAAAAATATGCTTTTATCATTATATTGTGACGAACTTTCTACAAACCTTCCAAGTAATGTGCCTCCTCCATCGTAATATTGAACTTTTCCTCTTTAATATCTCTTATAAAAACTGTTGCATCATATATCCCTGTCTGTATTAATATGAATTCCCCCAGAATCATCCCAGTCTGATATAAATTGCTTCTTCAAGAATTATCAACACAGTCGTCATGATGTAAACAGATATATATATATCATTATTATCCCAGACTATTATAATGTCTTCCCCTCAAAATTGTCATCACAATCGTTATTTGTGTATTATGAATCCCTGTTATATGAACACCGACTTGCTACACAACAATTACTGCTATTCTGATTGGCTTAGAATTAGACCGATCGCTTATTCCAGATTAGAATTATCTAAACTAAAACTAACGCGCTGGAAAATGGGTGAGATCTTTCTATCGATCCAGTAGATATCTTACTGCTGATGCAATTCCCTAATATATATAAAGAGCCAGGTACGTCCAAGGATGGAATACTGTTGCCACATCTGGGCAGGAGCTGCTACAAATGGCTTGGCCTGCCTTGATAGAGTTCAAAACGTACTTCGTAGCCTCGTAGGAGACGTCCTTTTCTCTTCCCTGTCACCTCTATCTCACAGAAGAGATGTTGCGAGCTTGTCTCTGATGTATCGTTATTTTCATGGAAGGTGTTAAACTGAGCTTCAATCTATGGTCCCCCCTCGCCAAACTTTCACAAGAAACACTCGTCTAGCTGTAATCACTATCAATAATTCCCCCCACTCTTTTTCTGTGCCTAAACCTAAACGCATATTCAATGAACAAAGCTTCTTTCTTAGAACTGCACGCCTGTGGAATTGTCTTCCGCTTTCCTGCTTTCCGGCTGACTACAATATGGTTGTCTTCAAGTCTAACGTACATAAGTTCTTGATGAGCCGTTCCATATAAGTTATCAAATTTACCAAATTTTCATTACTAAGGATTACTATATTGTCCAATTTCTACTGCACACTCTTTAACCCTTATCCTAGAGTGACCTGTTGGCCTTGATAATGTGGTGATGCCTGTGTAAAAAACGGTTATCCAACATGGCGTCTACCGATACAGGAGGTCAGCGTTTTACATAAAATAAAGCAATTACTGAACACCACGTTGATATTGGTTTCTTACTCCTTTTCCCTGTATCCCTCTTTCTCTCTCTCTCTCTCTCTCTCTCTCTCTAAATGTGTCTAGAGAGAGAGTGAGTGAGAGAGGCAGACAGTGAGAGTTATATCTGTTTTGTTTACATTCGAACACTGTACTGAAACGAGAGTTAGAGAGAAAGAGAGAGAGAGAAACAGTGTGGGAAAGAAGCAGACAGGGAGAGATATCAAATCACCATAACGGCAGTGTGTGTGTGTGTTTGTGTGTGTGTGTGTGTGTGTGTGTGTGTGTGTGTGTGGGAGAGAGAGAGATTAAATCATCGTCACGGATGTACCTCATTATCTTGTCCCATTATTTTGATTAAATAGAAAAAAACGCGGCGTTGTTACGATGCCGTGGTCGTGGAGCAGTGAATATCAGGTCAGCATCATAACTTGCGAGTTTCACGTTCGTCCTCATGTAACAGATTGATTGTTTTGTTTGTTTTCAGTTTTACCATTTAAACAGTGTTACAGCTTGCGATGAATACGTATAACACTTCGTTTTTTTCTCTATTTTCTGGTATTTTTATTATCGAACTCAAACAGTTCCATTGGTTTGTTTTCTACAATTTATTGCTTGTTTTAGGTATCAAAATAAAACAATGAACCTTCATTTGTTTTGGGGTGTTTCTTTTATTTGTTTTTTGCAAGGTATTGTTATTGTTATTTTGGCTTTTTTTTTGTTACAATGAAATAAGTGAAACCAAGTACTACAGCAATTAATAAAAAATAATAAATGTTTCCCACTGTCATGGAATACGATAATTAATGTGAAAAATGACAGTAGCGGTTTTGCATGTTATATGCTGAGCGTCTCAGCTTAAATGAGTATCTCCAAATCCTTGGTATTCCAACAACAATTCCTTCATGAGATAATCAGGGAATTACATCCCTTGAAAAATAAAAGAATTTGTGTGTGTATATATATATATGTATATATATATATGTGTGTGTGTATAATAAAATGTAAATAAAAGAATTTGTATATATATATATATATGTATATATATGTATATATATATGTATATATACACACATTTATATATATATATACATATATATATATTTGTTGAAATATATCTTATTTGATTATAATATATACCAATCTTATTTAAGAAAATGACAGTCAATGAATGACAAAAGTCTATATTCAAAAGTTCACGTTAGTGACCATCTTAAAATTAATTCCTTTAATTCAGTTTACAGTTTACAATTCTTGACAGTATCTGTTTCGTAGCGCGAAATCAGTCACTTAATAATTATATAAACTTATGAATCTATTTTTCCCTTAACTCATCCAAAAATGGCGTAATGGAAACATATTATAAGGTATTTACAGCTTCTCTTCCAATTTTCGGATTTTAATGATGAGTTAAAGGCAAAATAGATTCACTAGTTGATATAATAATTTAGTAATTGGTTTTGCGCTACGAAACATATACTGTCAAGAATTGTAAATGTCAACTGAATGAAAGGAATATATTATGGACAACATCATGATATATATATGTATATATATATATACATATACATATATAATTTAATATATGTAAACGCTACGTATCTTCCTAGTTACCGTATTTTGTACACACTTGTTTATTGTTATTTTTTAATGTTTCGTAGATTATATACAGCTTACTTATAAAAATAATAAAAGAGATAGTTAAAGAGTGATTAAAGAGATGTAAATACTCATTCTTATAGACTCAAAAGATGACCTGTTATACATCGAATAGTTCGTTTGTATTATATCTATAGTTTCCATACCGTGTTACCGTTCGCTTTTAATAGATGCAACACACACAGCAAAACTAATGTGTATAAATCGTTTGAATTTTGTTTGTTGTAAATTATCCAACTTTTAGAGAAATCCATAACGTTTTTATTTATACACGAAGTTATTCAATATTCCTAATTATTATAATGCACTACACTATCTTGATGTGGATGGACAGTGTAAGTTTAATAAATTAATTTAAGAATGAGCTTAAATTCCAAATACGTACACAATCAGACTGTGCTACATATGTGTATTCTAAACAGCCACATAGAATGATAAATTAAAATAGTAAAAACTACTTCTGTTGGTGGAAATGAGAAATTCACAATACTCTATAATATACATCTCAGCTGTATGTTTAAATGTATGTACGTTTGTATGTCTGCCTAAATCTTTCGACAGAGGCGACGAATTTTCTACGAAGTTAGTATAATTTGTAATCTAGACGCTTCTGAGGACAAATATCGAAACATCGGCTAAAAGCATTATTTCTCTCACCCTCAACCAGGCACTTTTCTACATGGAGGAGTCGGTTTTTTCGACGATGTTTTCGAAAATACCTTCCTCTTTTCGATTGTCTAGCCGTAATTTAATCCTGCGTCACTTAAGGTTTGGCGATGGGCGCAACAGCATACATGTCACGTTTTTAATTTTTTTTTCTCCTTCGCAGTACGTGTTCGAGCCTGCCTGTCTACTACCACTTTTTTCTTTTGCTCAACACACATATCCAAACACCCGAGCAAGGCCGGGCATTAAGCTAGTATATTATAAAGGTAAAACTTGTTATACCAAATAATATAATAAACCAATGAGTGTTCTCTAGTCGCCGAATTACTGCTATATATTATAGGCGACCAGCGGCGACATTATCTCATATATTGGACTGTTTGAATATAACTTAATTTTTCTTTAATTTTTATCAAATTTGTACTTAAACGAACGTAGCTAAATATTTACTGGTTTAAAGTACAAACACTATTCACAATAAATAAAAAAAATTGCTGGTTCTTTTGCAAAATCATTTGATATCCTTATTGATTAAATTTTTCATGAATGAGAAAAAGAGATTGAGGCTTGCATACAACATCTATTGTAACACAGTTACCATGTACGCTTCACAGAGATCATAAACCGCGTATTCCCATTATTTTTAAATGCTATAAATTGACAAAATATTACGTGCTGTAAATATATATTTTTATGCTATCTAGTATTGACAAAACTTAGAAAATATTAAAGAATTCGATGATATTTTATCATCAGTAAGGCAATGCCGCGTTTTAATTAATGCAATTCGACTTTGTATTGCTATCGACTTCGCATAAGTGTAAATAAGTAAAAATAAACGGAAATATATCAAAAACAGAAAGAAATTATTTTCTCGTGAGAAGAAAGCTATATAAGTTGAACATAAAAACGCACAGAAGGGAACAGCATTGTTAATCAAGGTGTGGTAGAGGATTGAGGAAAATGGGCCGGACAATAAAGCTCAGTGTATTCAGAGTTATTTTACGGGCAGTTTTAGTAGTGGTAATTAAATTTACAACAGGTTGCGACAGTGAGGAAAAGTTTACTGTGAGACGTCAGTTTGCGATAGTGTAGGAGAGTGTCTAGTTTAAGATCCTTGGCAGCTCAGAGGTCTCCCGAGAAAGGTTGGAGAGATTGGAGTCGATGGAAAAAAATCCTGCGGGGCTGATGCAACCAGACAGCTAACGATGGAGAACGTCTGAGATTCTACTTTCTGCGCTATATGACAGTATCCCACCCAAAACAGACAGCTAACTGATTTACACTAAGTATTGAGCTTATGTTCTTTTGTTTTTTTAGTGGAATCGGGAAGACAATCATCGCGTCACAATTTAACTGCAATTCGTTTAAGTGCATTTCATCCAATTTAATTTTACCATGACACAATATTGATCCTAGTAATTAGATGGAACTGTCATAATGTCACTTTTGCCAAGACTATTACTACAAACTGACTATAAAACGTTCGTTATTATTTAAAGTTCGCATATGTGTTTTTATGTCCGATAATTGTATTATTTAACTCCATTAGTCTGATCAATAGCACAGTTGTTCTATGAAAACGGTAAAGCTTTACTAATAAACAAGATGACAAAAGGAATTGAGAGGAGCTTCCATGTTGGAAGAACCCACATTCAATATGTTTTGTTATTTTCAAATGTCTTTGTCAAAGAATACATAAAACAATTATCTTATCTCAACCCACGATTGCATAAAAGCTCAGATATAGTATAAATAAATGTGTAGCAATTTATGAATACTTAAGTTTAGAAGGAGAACTACGGTCATTAAATGGAGATTCATTAAGTACGTTGGAATCTATATTAAAACAGGCCCTTCAATAATTGACAAGCTATGGACACCAATGTAGGGGTGCCTGCGCGTGATATTTTTGTGGGGGTATCTGAGCAATCTCCAACCACACCTCTCCTTAGTCGTCATTGTTAAACACTAGTGGCAGGTGAAATCTATGTAAAAAACGATTAGACACAAATGCCAAGAAAAGCGGAAATCGACTAGAATTTCAAAAAGAGCACCCATCTAGTACCAACAAGGACCAGCGTTGCGTCAGTTGGGTGATCTAACGAGCATCAACGCGATTATGACGTATATATACGAAATCTTCATATTTAAAGACGATATGTGTAAATTTGACTAAAGCGTGATTTAAATAGTGATGTTTGCATGTATACGAACAGTATATCAGTGTGTGTGTGTGTGTGTGTGTGTGTGTGTGTGTGTGTGTGGGTGGTACGTCTGTATGTTGCTGATGAGAGATGTCGGAATACATTTTAATATGGGGGAGACATTTATTACAAGGGGAAAACATATATATCGGAAGCTGTAATGCTAATTCTTTTATCATATTATAATACGGCCAGTTCTTGTTAACATAGATTGGAGAATCATCATTTATTGATGATGGGAACAAACAGAGTTAATACAACGGGCATCTATAGACGAGAGATAAAACCACATTTGCCTTTCAGCTGTAATGATGACGACGAAGACAAGGTTACGAATATAAATTATGATGTTTTATTCTTCATCCGGATGATTGATAAATCAGGAATTCAAGCTTTTATGATTACATGGTCTTATCTCCCCCCCCATCGTCTCACAGGTGCGGCAGCTCTCTGTCCAACTCCAAGCAAATTCTGACTAAGTCGCTTTCTGACTATCTCACACTGACTGTCTGACTCTGACTATATTGGGAATTATCTTTCTTTATGCCGTTAAAATCGTGCCCTACCTTCTGATCCATTTACGTGGATTTCACACATATATATGTCCAAACACACTTTTAGCAAACAAAGAAATTCCTAAGTGAATTATTCAATACCTAACCTATTTTTTAATCATTTTTTACAACTTGTATTTCCCATTCTTTAAACTGACATAATTAATATATCCACTTATTTCTAAGAACAACGACAAATTTGCTGCATTCCTAGAATTGCAATATGCAATCGCTCTTAACTGAGGAATTCTGAGTTCAAATATAAACTTTTCCTTTTAACAAATATTATTTTCAACTAAAACTACGTTGTTCCTATAATTACTGGAGGCTGTCCCCTTCCATGTAACACGAGAAGTTAGAATTTTAAAGATTTTTATCAAAAGACATATGATTAAAAATGTCTACAAAAAACAAAGCTTATGTTATTAATTTTTAAGGATCTATTGTAATAAGAGCAACCTTTTTTGAGCAGGAGATATTTGTTTAGGTTACAATTTAAGTGTTCATGTTGGTACAATTGGGTAAACATGGAGAAGAGATTGATTACCAGACATGTGATATTTGCCATACCTACATAAAATGTTTTGCACTTGTTTTCAGTATTTTTTCAACAGTGCTCAATACATAGGTAGAGCTACAGAATTTTCCGCGTTTCATCCCCACTAGATATAATATCCCGGGAATGAAACTCGAAAAATCAGTCTAGTTTAATTTCTATATTGATGTGTATATATATATATATATATATATATATATATATATATATATATATATTACTTGTTTATGTTATATAAACATGCTCACATCCCGCTGCTACAAATAGCCACTTGTTTCAATCAAACAACAGATATCATCAGGCAGCGACTTGACTATTCAACAGTTCAATGAATAATACTTTTTGAATAGTCAAGTCGCTGCCTGATGATATCTGTTGTTTGATTGAAACAAGTGGCTATTTGTAGCAGCGGGATGTGAGCATGTTTATATAACAATAAACAAGTATTATCAGCTCTTTTTATTGAGCACTATCTAACAACCTCGTTGAATTCATTAGTCCATTACTTTTGAATATAAAAAACCCGAGTATATATATATATATATATATATATATATATATATATATATATATTATTATCATTATTATTATTATTATTATTATTATTATTATTATCATTATTATTATTAACTTACTGTGTATATATATTTATATATACATACAAACAGACACAAAGGCATACACACAGAAACTTATATATATATATATATATATATATATATATATATATATATATATATATATATATAAATGAACCAGCGTACATATATAATCCAAACAAAAATACTAATCGCAATACCTTTAACCCACCCCGTCGCATCAGGAGAAAGAAACATATTTGGTTTAATCATCCATTTAGCCCAAATGGCAAAACTAATATACCTAAGGATTTCTTCAACATTGTACAAAACTATTTCAAATACCCACACAAATATAGTTCTATTTTCAATAGAAATTCAGTCAGGAATACTTATTCAACAATGCCTAATTTAGCATAAAGAATCTTAACATCTAATAACAAAAAAATTAAATCAGCCCAAAAAATCTCTTTCCCAATTAAACTCAAAACTAACTGTAATTGTAATAACAAACAAAATGCCCACTCAATAATGATTGCATCCATAAATATGTTATATATTCTTGCATTATTACTGAGCTCCCACGCAATCCTCCCATAACATACACTTATATTTCGTCTTAAAGTTATTCTTCTTCCCATCCTCCATCTGATATAGTTACTAATCCAATACACCACTCCAGCAGCCCCTCCATCTACAATCATACAACTAGTAATAATAATAATAATAATAATAATAATAATAATAATAATAATAATGAGAATAATAATATTTATCCTAACACCCATCCTAACAATAACAACACTCATTATCCCCTCCAAAATAGTCCTCATACAGACATTGTCCCACCATTTGTTGAACACTATGAACAAAATTCAAACCATTTAACTAATACAAATCAGCAAATTAATATTAATACCAGACCTCGAGCTTTTAATAAAGTACATACATATTTCGGCGTTACTTCAACATTAATTAAGAAAAGAATATCAAACTACATTTCTTCTTTTAACAACTATAATTCTAATAATAACCAAGGAACTTCTCTAACCACTTTAGTTTAAAAACTTAATTCTAATAATACCCCTTTTCTCAATCAAATGGACTATCTTGAAAAATAGATTTAGTCTTATACTCCAGGCTCTAATCATGTCGCATCTACACAACCGAATCTATAACCATAATTACTTTCCCTCAAAGTAACAATATGATAAATTCTAAAAATGAACTGATCTCTTTCTGTAAACATAAGTCCAAATTTAATTATGTCAATTTTGAAATTACATAGTTATTACTTTTACCTTTTATATAAACATATATTTTTTAAAAATTTATAATTCCTACCCTCTGATGAGAAGTAGGGTATTTCTTTGAAACTCCGCGCATTAAGGAATATCCACTTATCTAGTGTTTCCTTTTCAGATTAAATATGTTTTAACTCATTTCAACATGTTTTATTAACTGTTTTCTCGTATATATATATATATATATATATATATATATATATATATATATATATATATATATATATATACATATATGTATATATATATATGTTGGAGTGAATGCGTATGTTTGTGTTAGTGTATACGTATACACATATATATATATATATGTACTTCAGTTATATAGTATATATGTAACTTCAACACACACACACACACACATATATGTATATGTTCTGCATCATTATCTACCAGATTACGAACAGGACAGCCTAAAGCAATCACATTAGACAACGTTGATGTTGTTGGTCACTTAACGGCTATATTCCTAACGTTTTCCTTTTTTACTTTGTAAACCTTTTACTGGTTTCATTTTGAGTAATTCCTCATATCACGTTGTGTTGCTTTTTTGACATTTTATTTGCTTTAATACGTTTCGTTAAACTAATTTGTCCCCCCCGTCATCTGCCGCCATCAGTCAAGTGACGGCGCCAATGGTCAGCGGTCGCGCCTTGTTTTTATTCATTTGCGTTGTTGATTATTATTATTTTTGACAGGCTCTTTGGGAAATTACTAAATGCAACAAATGGGATTTTCCGTGTATTCCTTATATTCATGATCGATTGTTTTTTATATAATTATATTAACATTTTTGTATTGTTTTCGTTTTCATTTCCCCATGTATTTATTTATGTATATCTCGTGTTTTTGTTTTAAATTTCCTGCCGGGGTTACGGTTTCATTATCCCTATTCATTCTATATAATTTATGCCTTTTATTGTTTTCTTTGTTCGTTACGATTTGTATGTTTTAATTTTCATAGTTTTTGGTTATTCCTCCTTCAGTTTTTCTCCCTATTATGTCCTTCCTACTTTGTTATGAATTATTCGTTGATTGCATTTCATGCTTTTTTTTTTCTTCTTGAATATTCTTCCTTTTTTCATACATTTTTCGAAATGTCTTTCTTTCCAATTTCATTTTGTCATTTATCTCTTAATTTTTAATTTTTAATCTCATCTTATTTATTTGTTTACTCCGCAGGTTTTAGAGTCCCGAAGTCTTATAGGTCCCGTAATGTCGGTCCGATAGCAACAATATCGCATCCCTGTGCTTATTTTAAAATTGTAATTAACAGAAAGATGCTTCTTCGATATATATACTCGCGCTAACCCAGCAAGCGGACAAATTTCAACCCATTTACTTTTGAGATTCCTAGATTCTGGAAAGGCTTTTAGTGTAATCGTTTCTCCCTTGAGATGCTAGATGTAAGAAATTTCCCCGTTTACTGATTTTATAATTGTATTGACCAGGAGTTAAATCTAATGTGAACAGATATCTCGCTGCTAAAACCCCACAATCTTCTGTAAGATATGATCCACAAATAGAAGCTTCTTACTTTCCAA
>NC_136493.1:100825297-100830297 GCF_053919585.1 Euprymna scolopes
TTTATTCATTAGATCGTATCTCTGATGAATAAACCGTGTTTGCTCTTGTAATTTAATGAAGTACCCTCTCTGAACCATAACCTTTACATCACACAAGAGATTTAATGGACAGCTCTTCAGTGGGCGGTTGGATTTCCACATAAATATTCAATGGTGAATAAAAAATACAACGATGAAATAGTCGACTCGTTTCGATTATTTGTGTCGCCTTGGGACCTATCTGACCTAAACCTGGTCTGGAACAATTCTATATTTTAGTACTTACCTACATATTATTAAATTCACTTTGAACTCCGACCTTTTTTTTACAAAGTATGCGTTATATATTTACATTGCATTTGTCTTGTTTGACATATTTTGCAGATAATAATAGAAAATTGTGGAAAGTCTTAAGATGAATAGAGTCAATCAGCGCATATATCGTTGAAAATGTTATTTATTTCTCATCTTTATTCGCTTCCAAAAAGTAAGACATGTGATAATTGAGTCATAAATAGCTACTGCGATTTATGGCTGGACAAGCCTGGATGTATGGCGTTGCCCAAGTGTTTGGATGTGTGTGTGTGTTGAGCAAAAAAGAAAAAAAAGTGGTAGTAGGAAGGCAGGCTCGACGTCGTACTGCAAAGAAGGAAAAGAACATGAAAAAATAAATAAACGTGATATCTTTGCCGTTTCGTCCACTGCCAAACCGGAAAGCAGAAAGCTTTCAATAAGGGCTAGGCAATCGAAAAATAGGGGATGACATTCGAAAATATCGGCGAAAAAAGCGACCCATCCCTCTAGAAAAGTGCCAACTTAAGGGTAAATAAATCAATGGTTTTAGCCAATTTGTCGATATTTGTCGTCCGAAGGATCGATTTCCAAATGATACTAATCTCCTGAAAATACGTTGCCTCTGTTAAAAGTTTTAGGCAGACATGCATACATACATTTAAGCAGACAGGTGAGATTTATGGGGAGCTATTTGCATGACGGGTTGCGCAGCAAAATATTTGTTAAAATTACATTGAGATTCCTGCATGTTGCTAGACTGGTAGTAACCGGGCAGGACTAGTAACCTCTAAAAGTGGGAGGATATACGCTTTTTTTACTTGTGAGTTACATCTAAAAAACCCAAAGGCCACTCAAGGATATTGAAGTAATATGTAATAGTGTATATTAGGTAGAATTTGATTGTCTATGGGGACGGCTCAACAAGAACTATTTTAAATTGGATTTGATGGCTGCTATGGAATATTCAACCGGACAGAATGTCAGTTAAAGCAAGTTTCAAAGGCGGTCACTTCTGGAAACTAAGCTTTATTCATGGAATCTGCGTCCAGATTTAGACACTTATAAAAAGTAGGGGGAATTGTTGATAATGATTGTAGCTATCCAAGTGTCGTTTGTAGAAGTTTGCCAAAAAAAGAACCATAGATTGGAGTTCAGTCGAGCAGTGTAATTCCGATGTCAGAGTAGGAAGTAGGGCAAAGTTAGAAATTAGGGTATATTAAAGTACTTTTTAGAGTAGGAAAGGTTCCAGCATATGGGAAGCTCTACAGTAAATACGTGGGGTTTTTTTTGCTACTAGCCTGGTTAATTCTATTTATTTATATTTAGGAGACTACAAGTGCAGTATGTTCACGGGAAAGCATTCCTTAAAAGTCCTTGTAAAAGACGTACAGATGTGCAACAATGGACTGATCAGTTACAGCTTCGTCAACAGTAGCACATTTCTTAAGTTAAAGACTTTTGTACTCCATTGAGATATTAGTTGTTGGCGTACTGTTTTGATGTGAAAACAACGCAACATGCACAATTAAATGGAAGTTTATAGACACATGTGTGAAAATGTTACTTGATCAGAAGAAGTAGTTCCCCTTTATTAGAGGACACGCGCATATATGTATTATGTATTATTCCACTTACAGTTGCTGAAAAATAGTGAACTAGGAATTTTGAAAGTTGGAGTCTCCAAAAATTTGAACCCAGCCATTACAAATACGTTATGTCGAGCTCAACATAGACATACTCTATTACTTCAAGATAAGCGATTGTTTAAAGTCGAAAATCCAGCGAGCTGTTGGGAGACAAATCGCTTTGTCCAGCTTAGAGTACTTACTAACAAAGAGGAAGCGTACCGTTGCATACCTTGTCATCGGGATTACACTGCACGACTGCACATGTAATGATGATAACCAAAAACACTGCAGTACTTTGTCGACTAAGTAAAACATGAGGGAATAACGGCTAATATTGTTATAATATGCACTGAGGACCGAAAACGCGGCCAGGAAAAGTGTTTCTATATTAGAAATTGCGAGAAAACAATCGAGAGGAAGATCCATGATGATATTGGAAGATTGAAATCGAGTTTTAGATTAGATGTCGACAGTTATATTTCTTTGGAATTTGGATGACGTACTGCCATACACATGCTCTAGTATAAGACTGGATGGTACTGTATTTACTTTTTTCTCGTCTTTTCGTTTTCCTTGACCCAAGTTTCGTTGTATTAACTGATGCTGATGTCAAAACACACATTTTAGTGAGGAGTTACCGCACCACTACTACTACTACTACTACTACTACTACTACTATTATTATTATTATTATTATTATAATTATTATTATTATTATTATTATTATTTTGCTCTTTATTTCCTTAATGTGTCTGTATATTTGCTTCTGTTTCTGTTTTAACTTACCTGTGGTTAGTAGGTGTTACCTGTTTATTTTGGTTGGTGTCCGTACTCGCTAACATTATGAAAGTTTTCATTGGGCTTAATCCCTGTCGCACTGTGTCTGGTGTTACTCTTTTCATTACTTTCCATTTAACCTACTCTACTTCTTCCCAGTTTTATTTTCCGAAATTTCTTAGCAATCCGATATTAAGTTATAATACAGTAATTTTATACATGTTCTGAATTTTCCTCAGGTTTCTATCAAGTTTAATTAGAGCCATATTTGGTACTTTTTAGTCGATTCCTAGCAAGTTTCTATCAGTGATTGCTCACTGTAAAAAAAGCAAGCTGCGCTTATTATAAGCGAATAACAAATTCTCCAAATGTACAGCATTTTGAACTTCGTACTTAATTGTGCGGTATGGTACTAGCTGTTTGCCATTGATTTTCGCTGGTCTCTACTATTTCTACTATAAGTCTTTTTCGAAATTCGTATCAAAGTAAATATGCGGAGGATTCCTGTACTCTTCGTACCCATCATATCATGTTCGTGCTCTCGTGTATGTTCTTTGTATCCGATTAAAAACAGTCACGATTAAGGTTAATGGTTTAAATCTGCTTCCATCGTTATATTTCATGGCGGTGTGAGGCTGGAGATATCATATTATGGTATTTGAGTTATTTTCAATTTATTCCTTCTTTGCTTTCCAATTAATCTTTGTCTTCTTCCTTTGCCTCTTCTTTTCCGCCTTTTATTTTCATTCTTCTTCTTATTATTGTTGTTGTTGTTGTTTCTGTTTTAATTATTGTTGTATTTGCCATTAGTATTTCTTTGTTGTGCGCTTTGAATATTATAATTGCAAAATGCTATTTTCTTTTCTATTGCGCGTTTTTATTTTCGTTTCTTTTTATTCCACTTATTCTGATTGTTTTGGCAGCAACACTGGCGGTGGTCTTGTTGATTGTAATAGCGTGATTGGATTTGTGGTAAATGCTGTCTATTCCTGCCTCATTTTCAGAATAAAAAAAACAAACGAAAAAAAAAACCGTAAAGAATGGAAGCACCAAATGGCGGGTGCAGATAGTTTAGAACCTGAATAGAAAAAACAGGGGGGAAAGAGAGAGAGCAAAAATGAAAGAGATGCGCTAGTGTTATAAAAAGCGTCTGTAGAAATCAACTGTATGCGCAGAACATTGTGAATATACCTCCAGGATTAGCTCTAATTAGCAAAATCAGTCAGAGCTATAGCAAACCGTCCAGTGCTAAATATAGCGCCATGTCACTAATCCTGTAGCCACTTTCACCACCACAATTAATAATAATAATAATAATAATAATAATAATAATAATAATAATAATAATAATAATTATTATTATTATTATTATTATTATTATTATTATTATTATTATTATTATTATTATTGCCCAAAGAAAAATAGCACCAGGCTTGGCAAGTACCAGACAAAATAGTCCTGAAGTTGCAATGAACCTCGGTATATATATATATATATATATATATATATATATATATATATATATATATATATATATATATATATATATATATACTTGGTGGCCCATAAGTCACTTTACATTTACAAATTTTAACAATTCAATAACTTTTTTTCTATTGATATACTTAAATTTCTCTTTTCTGAATTATATAACAGACTCTTTGGAAATTGTTTGTATAGATAAGGTTACAAGAGAACCACGAGTGAGGAAAATTGACCAGTTTTTTTTTGTGGATAGTTTTGCAATAGGAACCATAGATTAGAACTAAGAAAAGACGGTATGATACTAACTATCGAGCAGATACAGGTTAGCAACGTCTCCTCTACGGCCAGGAGATTACAGGGAAGAGAAAATAGGCCTTGCATAGCAAGTTTCCTAGAAAGTTTTGAAGGTAGGATAAAATGCTCTGAATAGGTCTTGCCTAGATGAGGAAACATTACTCCATCCGAGATCGTACTTGTACTTCATGTAGAGGATTGCATCGACAGTGAGATATCTGTGCTTTCCGAAAAGGGGTTTCGCTATTTTCTTGACAAGTCCAACTGAAATAAAATAAATCAAAACGGGAATATATCTGAATAGATATATGCATTACTGTTCTTTTATACTGAACTGAATTCTAGTTTCAGAATAAACAAAGCTTACACATGCGTCCGGAAATTAAACCATTGAAACATATTCGAATAGCAAGCGAATTACGTAATATTTATTTGGAATTTATTATTGGAATGGGTATTATTCATAAATTTATTTTATTGCGGACTATTATCGTAATCTTTGATTTTTATGAGGATAATAGTCTGAAATAATTAATTCTATAT
>NC_136493.1:100832797-100870297 GCF_053919585.1 Euprymna scolopes
TTCTCTTGCTGATTTCTGGATGTCATCTGCACACAATGCCAACCTAACACATATCCATTTACGCTCCAACTCTACACCCTTTATTATTAAGCACATACCTAAATAAATAAATATAACCTACAACGAGGAAATATCCAATATAACCAAACATATTTATAACATTGCACTAAACAATACCGGATACAAAAATACCGACATTAAGCACAATAGAAACAATGTAAATACAACTAGATCAAATAATCGAGGTAAACATAATCTGATTTACCCTCTCTTTAAACCTAATGGCAAAACAAAACTTGGGAATAGATGCCTACAGCTTATAGATAAACACTGCCAACCAGGCAGTGAACTACATAAAATCTTTAACAAACACACCTTAGCACAAGAATGTGGACAATAATAACAACGATAACTTGAAGACGTGCAATTGCCAAAGACCGACCGAATGCCTACTAAGTAATAATTGTCTCAAACTCTCAGTGGTATACCAGGGATAAAATATGCACCGTAAAAAAAACAAAATTACAAACAATTCTATATAAGCAGCACCTCAATGACTTTTAAAAACAGATTATACGGTTATACATTTTCAATGAATAACAAAGCATAAGCTACGGACACGTTAATCTCGGCACACTACTAGAATTTCATCGAGGCGAACGAAACACTTTTAGTCGAATTGAAAATAATTAGAAAAGCAAAAAAAACGTAGTCCATTAAGTTCACCCTGTTACCAATGTTTAGCAGAAAAACATGAGATTATCAGTTTTAAGGACTATGAAAAATTATTAAATGTAAAAGTAGAATCGGCTATAAGCTTCAAACACTTTAGAGGCTACGCTTTAAATAAGATGTCAAAAGCGAATAGTCATCCCCTCATACCAGTAATACTACGAATCATAACCCCTTACTTCCAATATATTAATTAATTAATAAAGGAAGCAAGTGAAGAGTTGAAAGGATGAAAAGTAGTCCCGATACACCGTAAATTGATAACTATATTTACTACAAACCAACACTCCTCTCATTAAATTATAATTATACCCACTGAATAGCTTCGAATAAAAGGCTAGAATAACTAACTTAGCTAAATTAAGGGCAGAACCATCCTCTCGTTTCCCTTCATTGCTATCTCAAGCGCTACCGTTTAGAAATAAGCTAAACGAAACGAAACACAATATGCCACGAAATGGATAATGCTAAGCGCACTTCGCATATTTAATAATTACACCCCTGAAAACGATTAACTAAAATAATCCAAGGTTCTAGCACGTTTATAATTGGAATGTTCACCCCTTCATACGGGAAGTATAATCGTAAAGTTAACTTCCATGAAGAAATCAACCACGTAATTGATCTCAAATGATAATATGATAACAAATTGCTCAAACCAGAGGGATTTGGGAACGGAATACTCATCAATATAGACAAATATATGCTAAACAATATGTACCCGTTTACATGTATATATCGTAGAAGACCTATCTCTATAACAGAGCATATGCACCTATAAAATATATTTATACTCGAGTATTCAGGAAGAGATGATCACCCCAAATGAAACAATTACAACCATCGAAATTAAGTTAATATATAGATATGAAAACTTCTGCCGCTGTAATTACTTCAGACACAGCGGTAAAGTGAAAAATGTCTATCAGTATACAACCTTTGTTTAAATCATATAAAAAAAGCTTGTATATCTATTCTTTAGCCGTTAATTTAACCATATGGATATATATCTTATGAATAAATAAATAAATACTCTGAAAACGAGAAATGAACGGATACAAAAGCGAGAGAAATATAATTTACAATAAAATAAATGGGTTATTTAGTCACCGCCAGAAGAGAAAAATAAAACAATTATAAAAACCAAAGATAGGGAAGTTAACAAGGATGAGGAATAATATTATTTCAGATCAAAGCGAAAACTGAGACCAGTAAACAACCAATAAGTTAAAATAGTACAAATAACGCCGCTGCTACAGTTGCGACACTTGAGATCGTACTTCCTCCTCTATCCTCACCCCTTTTCCCAATTTCCCTCCTTCATCACACCTTCCTGCAAACTCTAACTGTTCACATTCACAAGGTATACACCCCCCTTTTTCCGAAAGTGGAAACAATACCCGAATATCTTATAAAAAACAAATGTAATCTTGTCTCTCATTTCAATCTCCGTTTATTTTTTGTCTGATGAGGTTGTCTCCTTGAATTAGGATTCCACTGAAACATGTATGCACATATGCAACCAATACTGTTTGTATAATAAACCGACTTTATATTATAACACGTATTTCGCTTTAAATTGCAATGCATTTTCACGGCATTATTGTTTTCCTCAGGTTATTATTTAACAAGCTGCGGTATTCATCTGGATATCTCGTTGCCAGATTAGACATAATATACATCAACTTTTCTATTCTGTCAAATTCTTTAACTTATGCTGTTACTTCTTCTTGTTTAAAATCTGGCATAGTGCTACTCAGATAAATATACTTGTTACAAGGCAGGGTGCTAATGCAGAGAGTGATCCGCGATATTTTTTTTTAAATCGTATTTCCGCCTTTAATCAAAGTTTTATGATATATATTTTTTTTATTCAATTGTAAGGTTAAAGTACAGAATAGGTACAAAACAACCTCCCTTCCCCCATGTTAAGAGTGACTTTTTAAATAATAACGTTATTATTTCAGCACGGATAAGTATCTGCATGAGTACCCAAGGTAGTTAGCGATTCTAGTCTATGATGCTCTTAATCTTGAAATTAGTTTTGTTTGAAAATATATTCTCTCATAACATATATCTTTTCACATGCATATTATTATTTTTATTATAAATACTCGCATTTTATTTTTTAATTTATTTTTTAATTTGCACCGAAATTCAAGAGTGATAGAATTATGTTGTTTGATTGAAGAAGTTGTAGAGCTGTACACTCTTGCACATTTTGCATACTTCCTGTGCCATCCTATATATCTCTCTGAACAATGTTTAACATTGGCGTGTATAGCAATAGTTTCATATGAACCACAAGCATTCACCTATTTTGACCGACAAAATTAAACTACAGATCGATAAAGGTTATAGAATCCAGCTACACAATATTTAAACCTTATTCATACTCTGTCTCTGTTTGATGTCATTCAAACATTAACAAATTCAATGCATTCGTATTCTATTATATCCCTGCCATTGCAAGAAAACGATGTTCTACTAAGTTAGCGGTTATCGAAAATTACCATTCCGAATACTGTTTTTTCTGATTGTTTTTCTCTGCCTCAAAAATGTGATAGATGATTTCCGATAAGTAGACCTCGAATAGCAAGAAACATTTGTTGATGCAAAAGCTGTCCAAAAAATAAATAAAGGTTATAAAGAACTGCTTATAGAACAGACGCATGAGTATAAACAAAAAAAAGGTAAACAACAAAAGATAAAGAGACTATTATTCAGGTTGATACGTGCAACTACTTAAGAGTTTTGCTTTCTTTTACAAATTACTCTATTAAACTTGAAACATGATTTTTATTTTGATGGGTTATTAGTGCACAATTGAAGCATGCATGATCCCCCATGAGTATCCAGTGAACAAGGCATAAAAATTTCACCATTTGCATCCCCACTACTTTAGCCCCAAAGGCCCCCAAAGGACGTCAAATCCTGGTGAAAATTAACTGAACAACGGCGCAGTTTTAGGTTGATACATATGTAAATTTGAGTTCTTCACCATGCAAACAAAAAAAAAGATAGAAATGACTAAGTACATTATTTGACACCCATTAAGCCCCCAAAAGTCCCCAAGTCCTTAACATATTTAAATTTGAGTCCAACACTATACAAAACTATTAAATATACATACACAGAAAAGTTTGGACAAATTTGGTAAAAAAATTCCCTAAAATGGAGTATTTTATTAGGCCTAAAAGAGCCCTTGGGGCACATCCAATAGTAATCGCGAAGCATAGACAAGCAAAATTATATAGGTATCAGTTAGTTACAAATTTTCAGAAAGTTTTATAAAAATTCAAGGCATCACATTTTTTTTAATAAGCACAAAATGTAAATATTAGCCGATTTAAACGGAAAGGCACCCACCGGAGGGAGGGGAAATCAGATATTTCGCGGAAAACTCGTTGTTTTTTTTTTTTTTACTTATATAATATTTGTACGAAATTTCAAAAAAATCCAAGACGTAGTTATTTAGATGTCAACCTTCCTTTTTTCGAGGCACCAAAAACTGATGGCCATATTTTGATATAAATATAACGTTAAGATATACATGTTATATATATATATATATATATATATATATATATATATATATGTATATATATATATATATATATATATATAGTGGAGATGGTTTAACAGGATTACATTATTGTTTCGGCTACACGGCCGTTTTTTTAGCCGTCTGTATAAGTCTGAGGACGCTACAGACGGCCAAAAAAACAGCCGTGTAGCCGAAACAATAATGTGACTTAACAGAAAGATACGGTAACAAAAAATATAACGTATATATATATACACATATATATATATATATATTGTTATAGATAAGTATTACATATTAATATATATAAAGATAATATTTTATATATATATATATATATATATATATATATATATATATATATATATATATATATATAAAACAATATAGTTGCCCCTTTTTTATTGAGCACCCGTAAAAACCTCGTTTTAATTCATGGGTTTTATTTCCTGAATGCCTTTTACCTAAAATATATAAATAGACACCATAATAAGTAATAAGCAACGTGACAACACAGTGCAAGTGCATGGGCCTGATGAGGTTTTACACTAAGAACTCTGTAGAGAATGGTGTTACGACAAGATTACATGAACAAACTGTCATGTAAATATCACAAAGACTTGATTCATGTTGAAGTGTATATTCCTTTCCAATTAGTAAAGACCCGGTTGATTTCCTAATATAAAGGAATTCTACTATAACAGGCATCACAAAGAGTAATTCATCTAGACAACCCCTCTTATATTAACTCCTTTATAGAAGACAAATCGGATTTCTTGTGCTGCTTTTGTTAAAGGGAATTGGGGCGCCATTCGAGTTTCGGCGGAAGAATACCCCTGAAAGAAAAAGGGCATTTCATCATTTTCGCATCTGTTCTCAGTTGGAAGTAGTAAATTCAATGTAAATATTATGCCTTCGGCATAATCATGCACATAGATAACTCACCAAAAATGCCTGCGTGTCCATTAGATGCTCACCACAGAGTCGCCTAAAAGAAAACAGCGCCCGAAACCCTTTCAGCTCCGTAATGATAATATAAGTAAAATGAAATGATCACGCGTATTCCGTAAATGGTTGGAGACACTGAAGTCGATGGAATGGAATTTTAATGTACGTTCTTTGCTTTCGGTTCTGTTGCTTGAGGTTACCTTGACATCGAATAACACGTAAGTTAGAGTAATTGCCAAGCGCCGATGGTATGAGTCGAGGAGTGTAACGATTACTTTGATAAACTTTCCAAACATGGAAAATAGAAAGCGTGCAACCTTGAAATAACAATCATAGCTAGGCAGTAATGACATACACGTTAATAGAAACACATATGTAAATGTGTCTTTATTCTTTTATATATATATATATATATATATATATATATATATATATATATATATATATACACCCACACACACATACATATACATATATATATATATATATATATATATATACATATATATATATGGGTGTGTGAGAGATAAATATGCATACATGTGTGTGTACTGTGCCTATGAAACAATCGGTTTATAATACAAAATTTGTTATTCTATAAAAAAAAATATACACAAACGCATATACACACACTGATTAACATATAATATAATATAGTATAATATAATATAATATAATATATATATATATATAAAAGTGAAAGTGTATGTCTGTCTGTTTGTGTGTGTGTCTGTGTACATTTCCGTACACAATATCTCTATCAATTTTTAGTCTATAGACTCGAAATTTGATATACAGTGTACTGTGATTTGGGAAAATCTATGTGATCGGTGTTCGGCTAGAAATTTGGCTTAAAGGGGGCAACGTTCAACGATTTGACCTTTGAGAATTCTGCCAAACCCCTTCGACAATTTTCAGTTTACACATTTTAAATTTTAGATATAGATTTCTTTGAGATGGATCTAACTTAATAACTTGAGTTGAGCCCAAAACAATAAATTTTAAGGGGTCATAATAAGGGTCAAAGTTTTAAAAAATTGACCGCTTTTTTTTTTTACTCAACATACACCTCCAAATACCCGGGCAACGTCGGGCTGAAATGTTAGTATACTATATATATAAAAGTGAAAACGTGTGTGTGTCTGTGTGTGTCTGTATACATTTTCATACGCAATAAATCTGTCAATTTTCAGTCTACAGACTCGAAAAATGATATACTGGGTACTGAGATTTGGAAAAATCTTTGTAAATCGTTTTCGCCCAGAAATTTGGCTGATTATAGGTCAAAGTTTAACGATTTGACTTTTGAGAACTGTACCAAACTCATCCATAATTTTGAGTCTAAATATTTAAAATTTTAGATATATATTCCCTGGGCATAGATCTAACTTACGAACTTGTTTTGATAAATGTTAAGTGGTCATAATAGCGGTCAACGTTTATAAAAATTGACTGCTGTTTTTTTTTTTTGTTTTTTTTTTTTGCTCAACATGCACCTCCAAACACCCGGGAAGCGCCGGATTGAAATGCTAGTCTATATATATATATCTATAAAAGTAAACGTGTCTGTGTATCAGTCTGTCTGTCTGTCTGTCTGTCTGTATGTATGTCTGTGTGTGTACATTTCCATACGCAATAACTCTGTCAATTTTAAGTCTACAGACTCGGAATTTGATATACAGTGTACTGAGATTTGTAATCCTTTTTCGCGCAGAAATTCGGCGATTAAAGGGCCAGAGTTCAACGATTTGACCTTTGAGAACTCTACCAAACTCCTCCGTCAATTTTCGGTCTAAACACTTGAAATTTTTAGATATTTGTTCCTTGGGCATGGATCTAACTTAATAACTTCATTTGAGCCGAAAACAATAACTTTTAAGGGATCATAATTAGGGTCAAATTAAAAAAGAAAATGACCGCATTTTTATATTTACTCAACATACACCTTCAAGTACCCGGGCAATGCCGGGCACCCACGCTAGTATATCTATAAAAGTGAACGTTTATGTGTGTGTCTGTGTGTCTGTGTGTGTGTCTGTGTACATTTTCTTTCACAATAACTCTGTCAATGTTAAGTCTACAGACTCAAATTTTGATAAACAGTATAATGAGGTTAGGGAAAATCTGTTTAATTTGTTTTCGGCCAGAAATGTGGCTGTTAAGAGGTCAAAGTTCAAGGAGTTGACCTTTTAGAACTCTACCAAACTCCTCCGACAATTTTGGGTCGTAATACTTGAAATTTTAGATATAGGTTCCTTGGACATGGATCTTACTTAATAACTCGATTTGAGCCCAAAGCAACAAATATTAAGGGGTTATAATAGGGGTCAAATTAAAAAAAAAAATGACCGAACTTTTTTTCTTTTTTTTTTTTTGCTCAACATGCACCTCAACACACCCGGAAAACGCCGGCCTTAAATGCTAGTATATATATATATATATATATATATATATATATATATATATATATATATATATATATATACAATTAAATAAAATATCATATGATTATGCAGGGTATGTAGCAAAATGTAACTCTTCGTAAAAGGAAATGGAATAGGCAATAAAAATGTTCTATATATAAACACTAAATAGTTTATTAAGCAATTGTTTCGATTACCTATTATAACACATCTTATTACTGGAGGAGACGGCTATCTAAAAGCGGATGCGAAATATGCCATGAGCATCAACGACAATGGTTTTGTGTATAGTAGCGTACGTCTCAACGATGGGCCCATTTAGAGAACTGTTGTTGTTGTCTTGGCTTCGATCTTTTAAAGAAATAGTATAACTAGTTGCAGTCAATTGAGATAATCGGCGACAAATATGGCGTCCAGTTGTGAGAAATATTGATAAATAAACACAAACACGGATGAATCGCATTGTACAGAAGTAGAATCTTACTGGGAGAGATAAGCGATCCTGGGGCGAGCTTGTCCATCTAGCGATACACTATCCTCCTAAGCACCTCACTGTATTTGTTTACTTCTTTTTCAAGAGTCGAATTTTGATACACCATGCTTTATAAATAATATATCGATCATTGTCCTAATTAATATAAACTTATATTTTATCATATTTAACCTAGTTTTATTTCTGAATATGTGTTTTATAGCAGGTGTATGAAAAATAAACGCTACTGGTTTCTTTAATGCATGTACAGAATATGCATACCTTATATACTCACATCAACACTCATTCATACGAATGTAAATACGGTGTTCAATTATGTGTTCATATTAAGTCTAATTCACATGTATAGTTTATACGGACCGTATCGTCGTGTTATGTGTATGTAGCCCTTAAAATGTATGTAAATAATATAGCAGTGTTGTGTTGGTTATGCGCGTCGTACATCTTAGGAAATTAAGAAATAAGTTGAGTATTTTTGCAACATTTTGACAGGAGCTGCCAGAAATATCTTATCTTGCCTTCACAGAGTTCAATGGGGGTGAACTTTTCTCTGCCCTGAATCCTTTTTCGCACATAAAATACGTTGTGAGTCTGTCTCTGCTTTGTTATTTCCATGGCAAGTGTTCTCCTAACATGTTTATTGCTTATTCCATTTCCTTTTTGCCACGTGTAATCTATGGTCCTCCCTCGGCAAACTTTCACGAGAAACAGTCGTTTAGCTGTAAACACTATCAATAATTTTTCCCATTCTTCATCTGTGCCTTAACCTGGACGTATATTCCATAAGGAAAGCTTCTGTCTTAGAACTGCACACCTGTGGAACTCTCTTCCATTTGCTTACTTTCCACCTGACTAAAATATGGTCGTCTTCAAGTCCTATGTAAACAAGTTTGTGATGAACCGTTCCCCTTAAGTAATCCAATTTACCAAATTTATACTATTAACGATTACTAACATATTGTCCAGATGACTACTGTACACTCTGTAACCTTTATCCTCGAGTGACCTCTAGGCCTTGATAAGTGGTGGCTCCTCTCGCTTGGCAGACCACAAAAGAAACAGTGTAGGGATTAAAATCCAGTCATGGTCTGTCGGACAGCAGAAGGTCCTCCTGCACTGCTACCACTCAAGGTTTGAGAAATGGGGACGCAGTGCGGGAGAGATACTTATCGAGAGAGTAAAGCCTCGAACATCCCAGCAGAGAAAAAGGAGACATCATTAGCCAACCTGCAATCCCTCATCTCACAGATGGAAAGATATATCCCACAAGAGGAAGTAGATCTCATAAGACGTGAGGCTCTGAGGATCGCAGAAGAAAACCACTATAAGGTAAAGAATGAGGAGACAAGACGAAGACGGGAGGTGGTACGGGAAAGGGAAGAGAGGTGGACACTAATATAGGCAACGGAATATGCAAAACTAAAGAATTAAAGACAAAAGGATAGCACCGGAACCTGGAGGGTGATCTTTTTTCATTTTTATTCTGGAAAAGTCAACATCCCTCCAGGTAGGATAACAACACAACGATATAACAGCCTGAAATTGTTCATCACAAGAGAACTGGACTACATGTCTTCAAAAATTGCATCGAGATCCAAGCAAACAATTTACTCTTCATGGATTATTTTAAGCTGTACCAGCTTCAGCAAGTCGTACACACATTCTCCAATGACATAAGAATGAAGTATGGCCTGGATAAATGTACCGACTGTACACTCAGAGCTGGGAAGAAGACCCACACAAAAAAATATGCAGCTTAATGAAAACATCGACATCATGGATCTATAAGTACCTTGACATTTAGGAAAACGAGAACATACAGTATGACAAGATGAGGGAGAAGATCAGTAAATAATATGTACGCCGTGTGAGGAAGGTATACAAAACAGGTAACAAATAAAAATAAAATTATTGCCATAAACCAACTTGCTGTGCCAATAATATTACACAGCTTTGGTATCATTGAATGCCACAAAAATACATCAACCGGCTAGATGTAAAGACACGGAAGCTACTAACGCTTCATAAAATAATATACAGAAATTAGTGTCTACCAAGACTGTATTGTCTATGAAAGAAGGACGACTGGGACTCTCAGAGATCAATCATCAACATAGCATTGTGAGCACCGGTCAGTATATAAGAAGCTCCCAAAACCACACTCTCTCAATAGTATACGAACATCAAGAGACAAGAGCCAGTCACCCAGCTTGCCAAGCATTTTGGTCAGGGCTGTCTCTAAGATGAGAATTAAGCACCAAACAGGCCTGTCACAGAAATAGCAAGAAAGAGCCGGCAGAAACCTTCCGAAAGATGAACCGTAAAGAATGGGAGCAACATCAGCCTGCAAAGTATTTTTGGTGGGAACTCTCTCAGGAATACATAGATAAAGAAGGTTCCTTGGACTGGCTCAAAATTGAGCCCTCCACCACGAACAGGAAAAGGTTATAATGACTACCCAAGACCAGGAACTGATGACCAATGCATTGAAGATGTCAAGTATCAGTAATGACAACAAATGCAGGTTCTGCTTTACAGAATTGGAAAGGTTGAATTATCTGATATCAAGTTGAAATGCTCTTTTAGGGGACGGTTACTATACAGCGGGACATGCTGGAGTATGTAAGTGCCTCAACTGGACCTTCTCTACAAAATTAAACATCCAGGCTAGGATCAAGTCCTTGGAACATCAACCTGAAAGAACACTTGGTAATGACTTATATGCCATACATTTCGACCATGTAATCGCTAGAACCACTTGAAAATGTAATCCATAGAGGCACTTCAAAATGCTGCCGTGAAACATGGCATACATTTCTGGAATAAGTCAGAAAGAGTGGCAATTTTGATTGGAGTGAGTGTTCTGATGATGGAGGTCTGAACAGAGCTGAAGGAGAGAAACTGACCAAACATCAAGGTCTCATGTATGATATGAAAAGAAACTGGAATCTTTAGGGGATATCAATCATACCAGTTATTACAGGTGTCACAGGGCTTATGAAGAAATATAACTAATATTCCTGGTGAAGCAAGTGCAAAAGAGATCCAGACCATTGCACTTAAGCGAGCAGCAAGGATACTAAAAAGAACTCTCGGTTGGTTTCAATAAAAATCAGGGTAATGTTGGCATCTGGGTTGACTGCCCGATATCCAGCATTACAATCTTCAAAGGAATAAAGGTAACATTATTATTATTATTATTATTATTATTATTATTATGATGATGATGGTGTGTGTGTGTGTGTGTGTGTGTGTGTGTGTGTGTGTATCTATATAGAACCCTCCTGTATTTCACCTATATGTTATTTTATGTTTGTAGTAGTTTTTACTTGTATTCAGATCTATATTCACTGGATTTATTTCGCTGCATTTTATTCTTTCTCATCTCAATTTATTCAACTGCCGCTTTATGTCATACAAAAATTCATGTCATACAAAATGTTCCCTTTGTGTCTTCTCTCCATATAGTCAACATCGATCCTCATATTATATTATCCCTTCAAATTTTCATATCTCACAAATTTCTCCCAAGTTTGAGTCAGCTTAAATTAACCTACATTAGTTTGACCTCCTCTATTTCCGGCACACCCTTCATCACTCTATAATATACCAAATATCTTGATATCCCCTTAATTATTCCTTTAGCTTGATGTCGCATTGAAACGTTTGTAACCTAGATTTCAAGCCACTTTGATGACAAGTATTAGGCTACAAAATCCATAAGTATAAAGCGTATATCCCTCAAATTATAGTTTCTCTTTATTATGAGCATTATTACATCGAAAAATAAAGCCGTGAATATAAATATATGGCATTCTTTTGTCTATAATCCTATTATATGTGTATATATGTATATACATATATATATATATATATATAAACTACTTAATTTACTCACATAAAATTAATATACGAAAGTATAGATTAATACGTAAATTTAAGTATTTATTTCAAAAGTGCTCAATACGTAGGTAGAGCTAGTTATTAATTTATAAAATATATATGGCGATTAAGCTACACTAATTATTCCGCGTTTCATCCATTCTAGGATTCTTCAGGCTTATGCGCATATATATTTTATATATATATATATATATATATATATATATATATATATATATATATATATATATATAAGCGTGCCATCCTTAGCGAGTATAGAATTCTTACTCGTAAGAAATCGTTTTGTATTATAGCTGGTAGTGATTTCCACATTCCACATCCCTGTTACAACATGGAGTAGGTTCATTACACTGTCGCATTTTCGCTGTACTTTGCTTGATCTGTCTTAGTTTCTTGTGATTTGGCGGTTTGCTCAGTTAGTAGAGTGCTCGCCTTGCATGCAAGAGAATCGGTTTTCGAATCCCGAGTTCGGATGCGTCCAACTGATGAGCCCAAATGAGGGCGAAACTACATTCTTAGTCTTCCAGTTCACTGTCACGGCTCTTGTGAGTTGCGGCGTTTTCTGGGCGTGAAAATAATATTATCTTCTCTTACATTCAGATGGTCTATTGCTGATTGCTCACTAGGTAAGCTTGCATAAGCATATATGGCATCCTTAACGAGTATGATATTCCTACGGTTCGCTCAGTGCCCCGGATGATTCCAACTGATGAGCTGCCTGGCTGTGGAAATAATTGTATATTCTCTAATATTCTGAAGGTTATATATATATATATAAAAGTGAACGTGTCTGTGTGTCTATGTGTGTACATTCCCCTACGCAATAACTCTGTCAATTTTTAATCTGCAAACTCGAAATTTGATATACAGATTTGGGAAAATCTTTGTAATCCGTTTTCGGCCAAAAAAATTGGCTGTTAAGGGGCCAAATTTCAACAATTTGACCTTTGATAACTCTACCAAACTCCTCCGATAATTTTTGGTCTACACCTTGGAATTTTAGATATAGGTTTCTTGTACATGGATCTTACATAATATCTGAAATTGAGCCCACAACATAAATGTTAAAGGGTCATAATAGGAGTCAAAGTAAAAAAAATTGACCGCTTTTTTTTCTTTTTGCTCAGCGTACACCTCCAAACAACGCAACGCCGGGCACCCATGCTAGTATATATATATATATATATATATATATATATATATATATATATATATATGTATATATATATATATATATCAAAGTTTTTAAAAGGATAAATGGTGTCATTTGAATTGGGGGGGGGAGATCGATGCAGGGAGATAAAAATAGACACTAAAAATAGTCAAAAGACTATTCGACTAAAATAATAAAAAAAGAACCTCGAGGTACTTTTCGTCCCACCCTTGTCAAGAGATTACGTCGGCAGCGCTTAAAATAAAACAATTTACACAATTGAAAAATAGAGGCGAAGACCGGGTGAAACCAGAAAAGAAAATAATAAAACTACACTGGGTGAATTAAATGAATGAATAACCCGTGATATATCGTCCATATTTCAGAACCTGGGACAAAATTTAAAAAAAAAAAAAAAAAAAAAAAAAAAACGTTAACTTGCCTGCAAGTAAATGCAGAAACAAGAAATAATGACGCAATCTAAGCATTTTTTTCTTCCTGGTAAATCAGAGCTCTTTATAGAAAGGGTTTGTACTGAGTTTAGAAAATGGGAAAATCTGTCTGTTTTATCTTCGACAATAACATTGAAGCAGTCCATTGATATTGATTGCAGTCTCCATATAAAACAGGTCATATTTCATTAAAGGAAATTTATTTGATAAAAGAAAAATATCACTGAATATGAGAATGGAATGGTGACGGACTGAGCTGAAAAATATATTAAGTGTATGGCACGTCACGTCGAGTGAATATGAAATAGTACTAGATCATTTCTAGCTAATAAAATCTGCGTCCACTAATAATAATGAATAATAGTAAACATTAACTTTCGAATCATACATCAGCTACTGTGAGGATACGTGATCAGATTGAGAAAGAAATAAAAATCGACATCCTTTTCTCATTTTATATATAAATATATACATCTTTCTACACACATGCACACACACACACAAGCATGCATATATATATATATATATATATATATATCTTTATATATACCTCCTCTTACCCTTGATTCGGGTAGAGAAGGGACAACGAGGTTTGATAGCGCACATAATACACTACCCAAACAATATGCGCTTGTCCAATATGTACACGTCCACCACCTAGTATTAAACGAGTTGAAATGATATTTACGTCAGTATTCCGTAGTACTATGATGCGGCCCCAGAACCTTAAATGCCTTGACGGAATCGGCTTAGAGAATAAACAATGTGATGCTGATAAACCCAATACAATAACATCATTGACGAAACCCTTCACCGCAAAGAAAAAAATAGTGCGTATATTGGGTGTATATATATTTTTTTTCTCATGTTCACCCCTTACAAAGCATATCGCCACTTGGACGTAAGGGGTTACTATTTGAGGCCAGTCTAGAATAGATTACGATATTTGTTTATGCTATATTTAAACTTCTGCATATCAGTACAGTCAGGGGAGCAGGCAGTAGGAATGGGAATTCCAAAGTCTAGCTGTTCGAGGGAAGAAACTATTAGAATAGAATGCTTTCTGGCATTTAGGTACATCAACAGCTAAGGGTGCTAAGCGGGTTTGACGGGGATATGTTCGGCGAGAGGGTACAAGTGAAACGAGCTCATCAGAACACATTCCATTAAAATATTTGTAAAAAAAGGCACGGTGATGCAACATTGCGGCGATGGGACAGGGCATGGAGCTTAGTTGATAAAGTGGGACCGATTAGATTGACAACTCGTTTTTGAACTTTATGTAAGAGGGAGAGTATAGTGGTAAATGAACCAGCCCAGGTGTGGCAACAATACTATATGCATGGGCGAATGGTGGCCTTGTAATGTACAGGATGCTTTCAGGTTATCATATTATCATAATTAAGTAACTTATTTAAAACTTAAAGTCCCACCCAGCTGCTCCTGGATATGACCTTAAACTATATCCAGTGGTGAGGCCCCAGCTTGCGGTCTTAGGGGAGGGTGACGCCACCCTTTAATTGCCATTGCTCCCAGGCCCACTCTGACCCGGTGTGGCAGTACCTCTTAGGGTCCCAACTATGGGTTAAATAGAAACCGACTTGAAAACAACAAATATATTCTATTAAAAAAAATTCTTCCAAATCTTTGGATTCGGCATTAAATAATCTGAAAAGGGTTGATATGCCGTAAAATAAAATCAACCAACCAACCCACCCGGCTCCTGTGGGAGCTGGGTATTAATCTCAAAGACCATATGTGGGGGCAACCCCACATATAAGACCATTGCTCTTGTAGCAATCAGATATTGGTCAATGTAGGGGAAACCTTTCATACCAATTGTCACTATCCAGCTCCCCTACTCTCCAGGGAGCTGGTCCATAATTCCTCAATCTCTCCACATTAAAAAACGGTCATGTGCCTAATTTGCTCTGTTGGGAAGCAAATAAATACAAAACAAAACTTATTTTAAACTTTTACTATATAGTTCGGTTTACCAATACCAAAACAGCTAGCTACAATTAATGCAGCGAATATATGTCTAAATAATATTTGTAAATATAAAAACGATAAATCCAATTTAAAAATGCATTTCCTTTATATAATTATTATAAGGGATATGCTAATGCGTAGTTTAAAAAAAAGGGTTTAGTCGCGTGGTATAATTGGCAGAGAGCTTATCTTATACTTTTATTAGCGAAAACTCGAGGACTTGACCAAGCATTATAATCTCTATTGCATCAAACATTAAATAATTCATGGAGATACAAAGGGCACCCCCTCCACCCTCGAATGTAAAATCATTTGTGCATTATGATTTAATTTCAATGTTGTTTTTATTTTGTTTTAACACATGGCAAATACTTCAGAAGCAACGTCGGCGAAATTTCATATCAGTTTCGAATTTTGAGTTGGTTGAATCTCTTAATACATTATTTCGATACATAGTTAATAGCGAATCACATGAATTAAATGATTCTATACAAAATTTGAGATGGAACCATGGAAAAAAAGTTTCGGTTGGAGTTTTTGGCATCTTCTGCTATAAAAATACTTTTTGCCAGTTATTCAGTATGCATCTTCAAGAACAGAATATACGTTAAGACTAAGTTGAATATCTCTGAAGATGAGTGTTATGCCTACTAAAGACAACTTGAATGTCCACTAGACTACGCATCTTTAAGGTCTCTCTACCTGGCTGCGTAAGAGTGTAGTTGTCGTAACATACTGAAGGCCGAGGAACTAAATGCCTGTAGTCTGCTGATGTCATTAAATTTGGTCCACTGAATGTAATCCCGGGCCCAAAGAAACAACTCAAAGTAGATAACGTCTAATAATATAACCAAAAATAAATAGATAACTATTTGGGATATTTAGCAGAGAAGCCAACAGACGAAAACACAAAAAAAGAAACAAATAAAATAAATAATAAATGAATGTTACCAAAAGCAAGAAAGTTACACTTCTACCAACCTTGATAAGATTTTTATGTTTTAACGCAATCTAAAGATTTTACTAAGTTCGAATAAAAATGTGTCGAGCTACTAAGTTAATTAATCAAATTGTCTGATGAAAATACGCTTCAGAGCGTCAAAACTGGTTCAAAATTCGAAAGAAATATAGAGAATACTGATGAGAATCTACCATATAATTATCAGAAGTTGTCGCAGTGATACTTTTTAAGTAGATTTCTGTCAGTTTTTTAAATTACTTTTTTTTAAATTTTGAAACGAGTTTTGACTCTCCAAAAACAGTGTGTTTCATTTGGATACAAGCAATTAAAAGAGAGAATTTCTTGCCAGGTGAATATTTCAAAGTATTGTTTTTTTTTTAATCTTAATTATTAGTATGATGTGAAATTTCATAACGGTATTTAGAAAAAAGTACCACCGTTTATATAAATTTATTAGTAAAAAAAATAACTACAAAAGTAAAATTCAAATTCCAGAAAAAAATCTTATAGTTCTTTTTTTTAATATTTTATACGTGGAATATTTTTGCAACTTTTTTTTTTAATATTAACATTATTTGCTTCAAGTTTATTTATTATATGTATTTGTTTAACATATCTTGTTTTTTTTATTTAAGCCAAGTGTCCGTTTGTGTTCATTTCAAAAAGTTTTCTTGTTAATTTAGATTAAAAAGTAAATATAATTCTGTTTTCATTTTTTTTACAAATATTGTGATTCAATTTGATTTTTAATATATTTAATGTTGTTTATTTTAATTAAAATATTTACAGTTTTATTTAAAAGTTGATTGCCTTATAATTACTTATTACCTAAATTCATATTTCATATTTTGCAATATTTTATTGTATTCTGCTGCAAACGTTTTACATGCATATTTTTTATTTTATATTAAATAATGCCAAATGGTATTACGAATCGAATTGTGTTCCGTTCTTCTCTTATTTTTAAATTTAAATGTTTAATTACTTTTAACGCATAAACACAACACTTTTCCGTTTTGATATGAGAAAAAAGTATTAAATGAGTTTTAGTACAAATCGCGTTCTTTATTTTTCTCCTTTTTAATGCAATTTTAAAGCTTTTTCCCTGTGTTTTTTTTTTTTTTTTAATTTTTGAATCATTAGCAATAGTTATACTGCTTGATATGTCCTGCTTGCTAGGACGTCAGCGATTAAATAATTGTTTAGCCCACATGTCTTAGTTACAAATATTACGAAGGCTAGGTTTACAGCAGTCTGGCATGAGTATATTTCACGCAACAAGCATACTCTGATTAAATATGCAAAAAACACATATTAATCGTCACCCAAATAATATCACCTTGCTATGGCTTCCTAACTCTATTTAATGTTGCTTTTAATAACAGCACTTACATCGATAATCTTCCAGATTAGACAAATTCTTGTCAAGGTATCCGCCAAGACCAAAGGGCAATAATGAATGTGCAGTATAGCATATTTAGCTGCTCAGTAAATATGAAGGAAATTAATGATCTTCAATTCTTTAGTAAAACAATATTTAAAAGGCAAAATATATATATATATTTTTTTTTTACACAGAGATCACCACTTATCAAGGCCCGGAAGCCACTCAGGGATAAGGGTTATTGCAAGTACATTATGTTAGCGAGGAGATTTGATGAAGTGTTTACTTAAGGGGGCGGTTCATTAGGAATTTGTTAACATTAGACTTGAAGACATCCAAGTTGTAGTCCGGAGGGAAGCAGGCAGACGGAACAGAGTTCCACAGGCGTGCAGTTCTAAAAAGAAGCTTTGTTCATGAAATCCGCGTTTTGATTTAGGCACAGATATAGAGTGGGGGAAATTTTTCACAGTGGATTCAGCTAGACGGGTGTTTTTCGTGAAAGATTGGCGAGGGGGGACCAGGGATTGGAGTTCAGACGAGCACCTGCCATGAAAATAACGATAAAACAAGGATAGGCTTGCAACGTCTCTTCTGTGGGAGAGGGGTTGCAGGGTAGAGAAAAGGGCATCCCCCACTAAACCACGAAGTCTATTTTGTACTCTGTCAAGGCATGATAGGCTGTTTTTGACAGCTCCTGCCCAGATATGGCAGCAGTATTCCATCCTTGGCCGTACTTGGCTTTTATATAGATAGAGAATTGCATCAGTAGTGAGATATCTTCTGGAGCGGTAGAAGGATCCCACCATCTTTCCAGCGACCTTGGCAACAGACTTGATGTACGTGTTCCATTTCAGATCAGGGGTAAAGGTCAAACCCAGAAGCTTGTCAAAACACGGGGCCTCACCCAGACGAGAGCCATCCATCACAATTGATGCCAGCTGGGGATCAGAGCGTTGATGATGTAAGGATAGGAGTTTGGTTTTGGATGCATTAACGGTAACTAGCCACATCTTCCCCCACTGAATCACGCGCTCGAGATCAGAGGAGAGAGAATCAGATAGAACTTCGTCATTTACAGCCTTTGATGTGTTGCCATAGATGGTCGTGTCATCAGCATAGATGTCAACGAATGATTTAAGTATGTGTTTAGGGAGGTCATTGATGTAGATCAGGAAGAGAGTTGGGCCCAGGATTGACCCCTGAGGGACTCCAGCATTTATATTGCAGGCCTCCGATTTTTGACCATCTACCACTACTCTTATGAGCCTATCGGAGAGAAATGATTTAATGATTGAGAAAACATTTCCAGTTATACCGTAGCTGGAAATCTTGTGAAGTAGACCCTTATGCCATACTTTGTCGAAGGCCTTTGATATGTCAAGAGCAATTGCCCTAGAAAGGAGTCCTTTGTCAAGAGATTCACTAATCCTGTGGGATATAACCGTCAGCACGTCTGCGGTAGATCTTGCAGAGCGGAAACCATATTGTGTGTCACTCAGAAGGTTATTCCTGCGGAGGTGGTTGACTATTTCTCTATTTAATATGGATTCCAGCAACTTACTCATAACACAGAGAAGACTTATTTGTCTGTACTGAGAAGGAGATGACTTATCACCTGAATTCTTAAATACAGGGCAAACTGATGAGGTCTTCCAGGGGGTCGAAAAGCACTTCTCCTTAAGGCAGCGCTTAAATAGTTTCGTAAGTATGGGAGCAAGTTCTGGTTGAAGCTTTTTTAACACTATAATTGGGATGCCATCAGGGCCAGTTGCTTTACTGGAATCTAGGTTTTTTATTAGCTTGGCGACCTCATGCACGGATATTTGTATGTTACCTAGCTTGTTCTGTGTTATAGGAGGAAATATGGGGAGTTGATGGCCTTCCTCGTATAGGGTAGAATTAGCTGCAAAGTTCTTTGCAAATAGTTTGGCCTTGTCTGACGCTGACGAGATGACCTCTGGTCCATTGATAATGGTTGGGATAGAACGCACACTTCTGTTCAGGATCCTATTTGTTATTTTCCAGAACTGGTGGGAACCAAGCCGCTGATCAGCTACCTTGGATTTAACAGACTGGGCATATAGCTCTCTTGCATTTTTTATTACTCTTTTACATTGGTTGCTGGCAGTCCTGAAAGCAGCTTTAGTCTCAGTGCATCTATTACGTTGGTAGCTATGGAAAAAGTGGTTTCTGTGCGCGATAGCAGCAGCACATTCTGGGGAGAACCATGGCTGGCTGTTAGGTTTTTGTTGGAATTTTTTAGATGGTATGAATTGGTCTATGCCTACAATTAACCATTCGGTCAGCTCTGATACTATAGAGGACACTTCCTTTTTAAACATGGAGTGTAGAGGTAAATCAGATATGAATGTACGGAAGCTATCCCAGTCAGCCATAGAGTATGCATGAATTACATAAAGAAAAGAAGTTTTAGCACCAAAAAAACCGCTCCCTTGCTTCAGAAGAACATCGATTGAATAAAGTGAAGTAAAAAATTGTTAAAGCATTTGCACAATGACTTATTTACATTTTATTGAATTAAATGCTTGTTTTTAACGTCAATTGGTGAAAACTAGGTATTTTAAGTTTCGTTTCTCTTTAATAATTCTCTTTCACAACATAATAAATAACGTTCAACTTTACTAGACATGTTTTTTCTTGAGTGTATATGTATGGATTCATGAAAAGGCTTCAGTTAAAAAGCAAGCTTTTTACTGCGTTATTTTTTTCAGATTAAATGCATGTATGATATAACTCTTTCCTGAATGTATCACTATTATTGGGGAGATGTTTTCATTTTAAAACTTCTACACGAATGGGTGTAATGATTCGCTAATTTCAAAGCAATTCCCACTCTTTTACAGCTGCTTTTAAGTATATTGGTCCTTGTACAGATTTTCAATATTTTATAACATTAAACTTGCTCGAAACTCTGGCTAACAACTGCTGGGGGCGGGGCGAAGCACATATGTTATTTCTGCGAGTGTTAGATTTGTGTAACTAAACCGAAGAATACAGCGCATCGGCATAATCTCGTCCGCTTATACTGTAAAAATCGATGTCAACTAATATAGCATCCAGGACAGTTGTCGCTAACCTGATATTAATCAACGTGTCATTAGTCTACAGCCTCTTCGGAGTGGCACCGCCACAGCAAGACGCAATTACAAAGGCAGGGCGTTACAAGCAGAGCAACGATAATATCCATCTATTATATGAGCAACCAACGATAACCCATAAGCTTTTCCGGCACAGAAAGTAGGTCTCCTGCCAAACTGTGTATTCCTCCGGGGGGGATATGGGATTACACTTAACCAGTCCCGGGCGAGGATTACCAAAAGAAAGTACAACTTACACTAAATTAGGCTATGCAGAAGACCTTCAGTGCTCCGTGGTGCCGACGTAAAAATACCGCTCACATCCGCATGGACTGTCCTGTGAGCGAGGCGTGCTCAAATGCGAACCTGAGAAATGCTTCGGACACTACTTGTTTCTAGATTTCGAGATGAAACGAAAGATTTTTACGATCATGATCATATCAAGAGTACATGTTGTGTGTTAACATTTAAACCTATTTGTTATTATATACAGTGAAATAAGTTTTCAGAAACGCACCACTTCCATTGTTTTAATCTCGGTAATTTTAATATATTTTCATGTTCAGTAAATATTGTTGTCGAAGCAGTAGTAAATTGTTTCCCTTTGTTATGTATACGTAGAACAATTTCATAAAATTTCATCGAATTTTCGAAAAGCATAATTCCCTGATTCAAGTATTCATCTAATTTTACCAACTGGGTTTAATGCGTGTAAACCGAGAGAAAAAATACTTTACATCGGGCACTTCCGTTTAGGAACTTCTTGACAATTTCTGTTGCGATATTTTTTCACAATATCTTTTTTTTTGTTTATTTATGTTTTGGCTACGATGATTTGTTGGCTTTAATATTCAAGGTATAGTAAGTTTTTCAATTTCTTTTTAACCTAGTGAGTTTGTTCATATTTTAGACTTGATTTTCTACCGATAAACCTCATATAAAATTCCTCGTTTCTATAATGCTGTATTCTTGTTCGACTGTTAAAAACTAATTAAAAATGTAAAACTTCTACATATCGGCTATATTTTTAGATCTGCACATATACGCACTGTTTATAGTTCTTTTTGTACTAGTTTAATATGGTCGTAAAGGATGTTTATCCATTTACAACATAATTAATTACCTCTACTTGGAAACGTCTATGTTCTATCTACTGTATCGCTTGTGTATGGTAAGATCTTACTCCAACCGGAACTCGTAAAGTCAATAAAAAGAAAAACTAATTGTCGTTTCATCAGAAACTGGTGAATTCTATTCATACCTATATCCTTTATATGATAGAAAAAACTGAATCTGATAAAACCGATTACATTCCAACTAAGCTGATTCCTTAATCCTTTTCTTCGTCAATTAGTTGATTGAAGTCGTATTTTATCAGTCAGCTTTTGTATTTTAGTCATATATTTTTCAATAAGTTTCGTATTAAGGATGTAGCTTGTTACATCTGTCAAAAGGTTATGAGGATTACATCAAATATGAGGGTATTAATCCAAATAATACAAAATATTCGTTTGAAAGAGTAAAAATTTCTTCAACTCAGAAGTATACAAAGTAACTTTCGTATAATTAGTGGATGTTCAGTTTCGAATGTTGTAGTTAGTTAATCCGTAGTGTCTATATATACGGATATGTCGTTAGTGACCAACTCCAAACCTTTTGATTAATATATATGATAGGGCGATTAATATATATGATAATAAATATGATAAAATATATGATTAATATATATGATAATATATATGATTAATATATATGATAATATATATGATTAATATATATGAAAATATATATGATTAAGATATATGATAATATATATGATTAAGATATATGATAATATATATATGATTAATATATATGATAATATATATGATTAATATATATGATAATATATATGATTAACATATATGATAGTGGGAGACAACTGATAAGTCTTGCATTATCAACTAAATTTCAACCTCTGTCTTATAGCCAAAACATAGCATTTTTGTGCCGCATTTACAAGGATTTCAATGTGAAGTGCTCTTCGCGAATTCTAAGTGCTTGCACCTCTTTTGAAGACAATCCCATCGTCATATCCGATAAGCATACCCTCCCACTCTTATACCGTTAAGATGCCGTAAAGAGTTCTACTCACATAGTTTTTACTTTCGGTCTGCTGCATCTTAGAATTCCCTCAAACGCTCTGTTTCCCTTTCTGTACTGACATGCAGAAGTTCAAAACAGACATCGCAATCCCCAATTTTCTTAATAGTATTATTTATATCCATGTGTTGTCTCTTGGTTTAAGGGCGAAATGTAATAATGATCAGAATTTAATAACATAAAAAGTAAATAAATATGATTTTTCATTTCGTAACATTTTCAAGTTTTCAAATTTACTTATTTAAATTCATATAAAAATTGTTTTCTAAATTGCATGACTATACATTGCTTAAATTTCGCGCTTAAACCAAACGACAACACATGGATACACAGACTAGTAACAAAGTATCAATGACTTATGTATGATATGAAACGAAACTGGAAATTAAAAGACGTTTCAATTATACCAGTCATCATTGGAGCAACTGGGCTTATGAAAAAGAACTTTAAAAAGTACATAGGAAGCATACCCGGTGAACCAAGTGCAAGTTAAATACAAACGATTGCACTGAAAGGGACGGCTAGAATCATGAAAAGATCTCTTGGTTGGACTCACTAAAATAGGGGTAAATGTCAGACATCTGGTTGGATGTCCCATCCCCTAGAAGAAAAAGTTTAAGAAAAATGAAAAAAAAACAAAAAAAAAAAACGTATTTTCTCTTCAGGAGGCTCCGGCCTCTTATTAAATAATTATGAAGAGAAAAAAAATAATCGGACTGACATCCTCTTGATGAAGCCAGGTTATTGGTGAAAATTAGGAATTTAATAACATCAAAAAAAGTAAATAAAAATTATTGTTCATTTCAAAAATTGTCAGGTTTTCAATTTTTCTTATTTAAATTAATTTTAAAAGAATGGTTTCTAAAATGTGTGATTTTACATTGCTTATATATATATATATATATATATATATATATATATATATATATATATATATATATATATATAGTAATTTCTAAAATATATATGGCGATTAATCTACACTGTATATTCGACGTTTCATCCACTCTAGGACACCTCAGGCTTATGCGCGAATTCTGTGGTTGTTTATCGTTTTTATAAACAACCACAAAATTCGCGCATAAGCCTGAAGAGTCCTAGAGTGGATGAAACGCGGAATATTCAGTGTAGCTTAATCGCCATATATATTTTAGAAATTACTAACTAGCTCTACCTACGTATTGAGCACTTTTGAAGTAAATACTTAAAGTTTACGCATAAATCTATACTTTCGTATATTAATTTTATGTGAGTATATTAAGTAGTTTATATATATATATATATGTATATATATATATATATATATATATATATATATATATATATATATATATATATATATATATACATAATGCTGGAGCAGCATTATGGGAAATGTTACTTATAAATATGAAAAAAACTTTACACGAGCCCACACATTGTAAATATAAAAGCTGTACGAATTATTAAATATAATTCTAATTATTATCAGAATTTGTTTTTAATTTTTATGATTAAACTTACCCATTGGTATATATAAGGATTTTATTATGTAGTATCCTAGATATAAATGCAATGATACTATCGTGTTTATCAAAAGTACTTAATGATCAAACATTCGTTATCTTATATACTTTTTTAAGTATACAAACAATAGCGCTTGCATATGTAGTCTACCAAATAGCTTCGCGCAAAGCAAATATATAAACCCAATTCATAAAAGCGACTGAATACATGATTATCACTCTTCTGACCTCGCCTCTCTCAACACTAACTTTCTCTTTTTCTCTTATGTCCACCCCTCTTGTTTCTTTTTATTTTCCTTGGAGGAACGAGATATTTACAATTGGCACCACGCATCCCAAATCGAGTCTGTAATGAAATAAACTTTCGCGTATTATCTAGCTTTATCGTGTAAGTAAAACTTTACAAAATAATGTAGAAACATATTCTACAATCCAGGAATTACTTCAGGAACAATATTAAACAAGCTATTTAATCTCTCTCAACTTATGGTCGACAAAGATCATCAAGGCTCAATTTTGTACACATATAGCTTTTATGCATTTATCACTAAAATACATTAGATTGTAAAAATTTTATGTTTTAAATAAAATCCCAGGTTATATATATATATATATATATATATATATATATATATATATATATATATATATATATATATATATATATATGCACTCGATATCAATTTACATTAATGTCGTCGAAGGAACGCGCAACGCATACTCCAACACACGTTTCAGTTGCGATTTACCTAGAAATCCAACGAATCAGGCTAAAATCTGAACTGACTAATGCATGTATATATGTAACCTGTACGTTTATATGAGTACAAAAATATTCAATAGACCATCTAACATAGTATATATATATATATATATATATATATAATTTATATATATATATATATCTATATATATAAAATGTAAATTTTGTTCGTTCCAAACGAATAAAACCATATTTCTACGTTACCAATTTATTTGAAATTTTTAGACAAACCATCTTTAGAGTCGAGGCATGTTTTTATGTTATTAAAATAAATTTACCTCGCGAATTATTTAAATATATTAAATATACTAAATATATTTTTAACCGTGGTGCGAATCTGTTCTGTTGATAAAACTGAACTTCCAGTTCGATTCATTTCACAGCCACGAATTGACGAAAGATTTCATTTTCTGTTAAGTAAGTAAAAAAAAAAAAAACAATTCATTTGTTTATCTTCCAAATTTTCTAATTTACACATTTTTTCTTTATTATATAAGGCAAAAAAAATGTTTGTCGCTTGCTTTTTGAGTTTTTTTTTTGTTTTTCGATATAAGATTGGTTGGAATAAAAAAAAACACGATTTAAAAAATAGCGCGGATCACCCTCTGCATTAGCACCGAAAAATGTTACTAAACATTTATTAATAATTTCTCACTTTTAGAAACATTAGATTTTAAATTTCTTTTTAAATGACGACTTTTATCGACTTTTTTTTAAATATCCCCCCCAATGGGGTTTATTACCCCCCTCCAAAAGTGATGTTTATTCCGGAAGCTGTTCTTAAGATGAGGAGGTTGGGGGAGGGTGATTCCAAGGTGTACCTAATCTAAAAAAAAAAGAAAGTTTTTTATGCGCACATAAGCAGCTATTTTTTTTATTAACTTTTTTTTAAAACTTTTTTATTTAAAAAATTAGTAAATTTCAATGAATACAATAATATTATCATTAATATGTGTTTTTGGTTTTGTGTTGAATCAAACTTTTTTTTTTTCATTACAGCAATAATTAACCAATTTAAATCTTCCGGCATGCGTTTAAGGGTTACGAAATTACCAATAAATTGTTTAGTTACCAAGCCAACGTCAGTAAATAAAAAAATGTTACGTGCGCATGCATTTGCCTTGACTGGGGGGGGCTAAGGGAGCGACCTTAAATAATTATGCTGGTCGCCATGGAACTCAACGCCCAAGGAGTACCTAAAGTGGCACTTATGCACTTATGTTATCGTGCTATTTTTTAAAATAGTATTTTCATGTTAAATTCAAATTTTACAATATGTTTTTCTTTTATTAATTTGTTAAATGAAAGTATAGATAACCCGGTCGATTTCTAATGTGATGAAAATCTAGCCCCCCCCCAAAAAAGGGGTACTCTGGATAATAACAAAACATTAAAATTGCCTCAGTCTCGAAAGATTTCTTCTCTACTAAACGAGGAAACAAACGGTGAAGTGTAGGTCACCTTCTGTTTCTCTCCCCCTCTCTCTTCCTCTCTTAATATCTCTCTCTATCCATCTCTCCCTTTCCCTCTCTCAATCTATCTTTCTCTCTATATCACCCTCGCCATCTCTCTTTGAGCCCCTTTCTCTCTCTAACTCCCTCTATCTCTCTCCTTTCCTCTGTCTCATCCCTCTCTGTTTCTAACTCTCCCCCTCTCTCTGTTTATCTATCAATCCCTTTATCTCTCTATCTCATTCTCTTTCTCTATTTTCCTCTAACTTTCTGTTTTCTATCTATATATCTTCCTCTCTATCTGTCCATCTCTAATCCCTCATCCTATTTTAGTCTCCTAAATTAATTACAGTGAATAAGGCATTGTCAAATCATGGATAAATCTTATTTTAGTCACCTAATATACTGACTATGAGAATAGAAGTTATTTGGAAATTACTGCTACCTTGTACAGCACCAGAAGTAACTGGTAAAACCTTTCTAATTAAATTGATTTTGGCAGCCATTTGGTAACAAAATAACATAGCCTTAGCCCTTGCTGCATGAGGAATACCTGCAACCTTGCTGCCAAGTAGAAGAATTATTTATTCTACTTTAAAACATTCAATTTTTCAAAAATCTCATGTTCGACATCTCCAAAACATCCAATATGGGGAAAAATATTGCAGAAATGCAAATATATTGTTTAGGATGAATGCACTATGGTATGCAAAAAATCACTTGAGGCTCTTGGTCGATCCTTGCAAGATTTGCGTGGCAATGTCAGACCATTTGGGAATGCAGTAATATTGCTTGCAGGAGATTTCAGACAAATGCTACCTGTTATTCTTCAATCAACACCAGCAGATGAAAGAAATGCTTGCCTCAAATACTCTACTTTTTTGTTCCATGTGAAGACATTAAACTTAACTCAAAATATGCATGTCCAGTTGCCGACTGTGCCACCCGCACAAAAACTTTTGCATCACTTGTGGGAAATTGGGTACGAAAAAGTGCCAGCTGATCAGAGTTAAGGGCAACATTCTTTGACTTTTAACTTCTGTAATTTCTGTAATTTTATTTCATCAAAAGAATAGTTAGTTTAAAAGGTTTTTGCAGATATTCAAATTATAAGAATTCTATTTGACTGAGTGAATGAGCTATTCTTGCAGGTCAATATAAAGATGCCCATGAACTTAACGCTATTATTCAATGTAAAATTCCACGTGAGGTAGTCAAATACAAATCCATCGACACTGTTGTGAAAGCAGATAAAGTGGTTAATTATCCAACAGCTATATTTGCTAGGGATACCACCGCATGTATTGCAACTGAAATTTGGTGTACTAATTATCATGTTGTGAAATATAAACCAATCCAACCTTTGCAATGGCACATAGCTTGCAGTAAAAAAAATTAACAAACAATATCATAGAAACAACAATCTTAACAGGACCGTTCACAGATGAATATATCTTTATTCCATGCATTCCTATGATTTCACCGTACACATCATTACACTTTAGGAAATTGCACTTTCTAATTTTATTGTCATTTGCAATAACCATGAACAAAGCACAGAGAACAATCTTTACAATTGTGGGCCTTACAGATACACACTGACTGTTTTTTCACATGGACAATTTTGTATTACGTATTCAAGAGTCACCAAACCGAAAATCGCTATATCAGCTAAGAAAATGGAACAACAAAAAATGTGTACCCATGCAAAATGGAAAATTAAACCTATAAGAAACATGCTTTTTCCAATTTTGGAACTTTTTCCATTGCGCCAATTTGAGCCACAGCAGCGCGTGGCAGGGTACAGCAAGTATATATATATATATATATATATATATATATATATATATATATATATACATATATATATATATATATATATATATAATTTATATATATTGTAGGTTCCAAAATATATAGGGCTAACAAGCTATACAGAATTTTCTGCGTTTAATCCCCGGGGGTATTTGTCATTTAGAAGCGATGTTGCTTTTTTTTGTGTCTGTGCAACTGGTTTTGCTAATCAGCCAATCAAGTACTTTTTATTTATTGTAGTCAATGGGCGCGCGTTTATAATTGATTTCTAATGTACCTATGCCGTTGTCCTTTGCAGTGGTGATTAATTTTCTTTTTTCTTTGTGTTGTGCACTGATTTATTCTGGAGTTGACGTTTTTACAACTATATATTGTTTTAAAATGCAGTACAACTTAATAATTACTAGCAGATGGCCCGACATAGTCTATTCGTAAAGTACGATTAATATGATATTTTGATTTCCTATTTATTACCATAATATATTGGACCCAATAGATAGTAATGATTTAAAATGTTAAAAAAACATAACATGTCCTCCACCACCGAGAATCGAAACTAAAACTTTCAGCTTACGATTTACTTTTTCTTTTGACGCTAATGTCTAAGAGGACATGGTTACTGCAATGCTAAAAATTAAAACATGAATCAATAGCTATTACGCTACGCATACATATTCGTACTACTGTCGTTCGACCTTCATCTTGCAAATTCCATTTTTTTATTTACACACTTTTGCACCGATTTTTGCTGGATAAACCCCAAATATGAAGACTGTTCGAATACTCTATATATTAAGTTTAATATATGTACACGAAAAACTTATAAATGCCTTTTGAGGCAGTTTTTTAAACAAATATATATATATATATATATATATATATACATAAATATTTACAAAAAGTAGTTTTTGTTTGCTATAAATTTTTACGCAAATATTACGCAAATATAAATCAAGTAAAATTTCGTTATGTCTATAATTTCACGTAATAGTTTACTAAAGATAGTCAGCCGATGAGCAAAAATTAAAAAAAAAACTAATAAGGAATTCATGACAATGAATGTTTAAAAGAATATGCAAACTAACTATATCTTTGGCAGATAAATGCAATTCAACGACCAATACATAAAGTTTTATTTTTTTAAATTAATAGAGAAAAGGTTTTGATACAGATATAATTACACACAAAAAAATTTTAGGAGATAAATTATTATAATTATCATTTTTGTTATTGTTGTTTTTATTTATTCTTTTTTTGTGTGTTGTTATCCTAATGTAAGGTTTATTTTGTTCATACATAAATTTGCTATTTTCCTCCTGTATTTTAATAAATGTTAGTTTTTTTTTATTTTATTTTAGGATAGTTATTTTCTCATTGAAACATAATCTACACAGTTCCTCTAAGTTTCCACATGTGCTGGTCATGTTGTATAATTTTTAATTTTACTACAAGCGGTCGTAATCTTTTCTTGAGCTCCCAGTTATGCTTTGCTAATAATGTATTTCTTCGGTGTTAATCAGTTTTAAATGTACTATTTATGTCATAATATACGCTTTTAAACTGCTAGAAGGTCATTTCTACATAATATGATTTCTTATAAAGGTTTTCCTTGGAACATCTTATGGTCTGGTAAGCGATACATATTAAATCAAGCAGTAAAAAAGAACTCGGAAAAATCCCTTAAACTTTATCAAAGAAGAGTTTCTAGTAATTTACCAATTACACCAGATTTTTAAAAATAAAAATCACCTAAAACTGCTGTATAGTTGGTGCCTGAACACAGATATGATAATTAAGTACATAACATTAAAACATTTAATAGTGGGAGTATTAAAAAAGATCTAATTTCAAAATGAAATAAAGAAAGCTTCCAACATGACATAAACACAAAAAACAAAGATATAATTTCTAGGTATCGTAATGACGACAATCGTAATAAAGATAAATACACCAGATATAAGCAAATTATATTGAAACTGTTAACCCAGACATATTATCCGCTTAAAAATAAATGCCTAACAAAACCATCGTTTACCAGATCACAATATTTTTCAAAGAAAACTCAAATCACAAAAAAAAATATCTAGGAATGATATCCGTGAATTTTACAAGCAGACAATACATACATAAACGTATGTTCAAAACCGAAAAAAAAAGCTGAGTAAAAACTGTGTTAGAAAACCGCTACCGGAAGATCTAAAAAAGTAGAAGCATATACATATATATGTATATATATATATATATATAATATTATTATATAGGTGCATGAATTATAATCATTTTTCTCCATTTATAAACACTATCATTGATGGGAGTTGCTATTTGAATATATTTGGATTAATTCCATCACGAATACCTTACATACTAAATCATTGTTTGTTTTTGACTTATAATTACTTTTGTATATTTTTCATCATCTATTTGACTTACGGTCATGATTATTTTTATATTATTGAAAATATCTAAAATATACAATTCTTATATATATATATATATATATATATATATATATATATATATATAGAGAGAGAGAGAGAGAGAGAGGGAAAGAGAGTGAGAGAGAGAAAATAAAAAGGAACAAACCGTATTATGTGTTCCTCAACCTTTCCTCTTTATTTCGAGACTTCCTCTGGATGAATGAGATTAAGACAAAAAATACCAGTACAAAATATTTGAAAATGTGTCACGTGCACAGTGTGACGCAGTTCTATTTCAGAGAAACGGAAAAAGACGTTGAAAATTCCAAAAGGAGGGGGGAGGGCTGGCGCTGTTAAAGAGAAGGAAATTTTAGTGACGTAATATAGTCGTTAATGTAATTTTAAAACTATGAAGACAGTTAATATTCTTATTGCAAAAAAGATATATCTGTTGAAATTCAAATATAGGTTTGTAACAGAAATGAAATGAGTGTTTCTCTTTAACAGCGCCAGTCCTCCCCCCACCCTTTTAAATTTCCAACGTCTTTTTCCGTTTCTCTGAAATAGAACTGCGTCAAACTGTGCACGTGACACATTTTCAAATATTTTGTACTGGTATTTTTTGTTTCTTAATCTCATTCATCCAGAGGAAGTCTTGAAATAAAGACGGAACGTTGATGAACACATAATACAGTTTCTTCCTTTTTATTTTCTCTATTTTGTCGGAATACTATTTACATTATTTTCATCATATATATGTATATATATATATATATATATATATATATATATATATATATATACATATCAAAAGTAAACATATCGAACGAATTATGTATTTACATCACGCTTATTTTATTTATTATACGTATAATTTGTTTTGCACGTGTTTCAGTGAAAAGTGCGGGGCTATCCTTTATCTTATATATATATATATATATATATATATATATATATATATATATATATATATATTGCATCCAATCTATGCAGTAGGTATATGTATATTTCTGCATTTACAAGAAGGATTTCTCTTTTTAATTCTTAACTATTATGCAGCTTTTTTTAAAATACGTATCTTACCATAACCGCACAAATCAAGCAAAAATAAATTATTGATAATTTGGATGTCACATTCGGGGTTAAAACTAACAGAATTCCCAGCATTATCTTCAAAGTTCTAAAGTGCAATCAGTTACGTTTTATTTATTGCAAACCATACGTTTAATATTTGTCTATGTAGTTGCTTCTGGTGCATTTTTCTAGGATTTCCCCGAGCCCAATGGGATATTTACATTTATTACATGTTTTATCCTGATCAAAATGAGTTTCCTCACCCAGTGAAAAATATAGGTTATCATATGTTTTAATCTGACGTGTAAAGTAAAGCCGGTGCTTATAAAAAGCTTGCTGGATCTTTTGTGTGATGACTGATCTGTATAGTTAAAAGTGGAGCTAGTTACGTAAAATGTCCTGCGTAAGACGAACACTAGTTCCAAAGGTCTCAGTCATTTTTCAAACAGACTACTTCGGACTCTTGAGAATAGCTTCTTGAAGGCGCTCTACATTATGTTGTATTATTATTGTTCTTGGGACCCCCCGATGCTTTTATTTCTGTAGTCTGCCTTTTCTGCAAAAGGCATTTCCTCAGTTTAGAATGGTGTCTCTCCTGAGATCTACCTTATGTTTTAGGTTTAAATACCGACGAAATTCTCTCTAAACAACTAGGGCAAACTTGTTACATTTTACGTCGTTTCCCTATGTAAAAATCTTTAGTTAAATCGTCCACATTTTGAAGTTTAAAGTAAAAGAAAGAAAACGATAAATTATTAAACCATGAAATGAAATGTATTCCCAAAACAAAAACAATCCCTATATGATGTACTTTTAATAAAGAAATTTCAAAAATAATTATTACTTCTATCACATCATATCTCTTTTTCTCTTTCTCTCTCTCTCTCTCTCTCTCTCTGTATATATATATATATATATATATATATATATATATATATATATATATATATATATATATATATATATATATATATATATATTATTTTAAAATGTAATTATCCATTAATGGAGTGAATAATTACATTTTAAAAATAAAATAATATATATATATATATATATATATATATATATATATATATATATGTATATATATACCGCTCCCCATGTGGGGGTACCAAATTGGTTAAAAGGGAAAATTATTCACAACTCGCATTTAGGTGAAAATGCACTTTCGTAAATAATTGAATTCATTCAAAACATATCGCTAAAACCAAAACAAAACAATATATATATATATATATATATATATATATATATATATATATATATATATATATATATATATATATATATATATATATATATATATATATATATCCGGGTCTTGATAAGTGGTGATCACTGTGTAAAAAGAACAAAAATATATATACGTATATATATATATATATATATATATATGTATATATATATATATATATATATATATATATATATATATATATATGTGTGTGTATGTGTGTGTGTGTGTGTGTAAATATATGATAATTAAGTCGTATGTTCGTCTGTTATATTATTTACAATTTTAATAATACAAAATATAAAAGGTACACCAGTTAATTTTTATACTGAAAAAGAGCTTATGCGCGCTTTAATTACAGTATAATGTCTATGTATACAATGTATTAAAAAAGAAATCTACATTCAATGAGTATCCTCATTTGCATATTACCTTAAGGATAATCTGTGTCAATGATTAGCTCAATGTTATTAATTATACGTTCTAATAAAATAGTTTTCATTTTAATTTTTTAAATGTTATTTAAAGTTCATTTATTTAATGTAGTTTTCATTTGATTTATATTTAATTAATTTCAAATTACTAATACCAGAGAACAGTTGTGTATAGCAACAGGAAGTAGGCTTATTTATTTAAGCTATTGCAGTTATATCCTGTATCAGTTACGTAAGTCACTTCACAAACAGATGTATGTATTGTAGACTTCCCTAAATACATCATATGATCATTTCCCGTAAAAATGTAGGCTATGCAATGTATCTCAGATAGTATCGAACTAACCGCAGTTTCTGGAAATATATTTCCACCAGGAGATGCCGGGTATACACAAGTAGTATATATCTCTGGAAACAGCTATGCCTTACTTTACGGCGTCGTTGTATGCAAACTATTTAGTTTAATTGCCCATATTTTGAAATTTAAACTAAAAGAACGAAAGTGATAAAGTATATATATATATATATATATATATATATATATATATATATATATATATATATATATATATATATTCTAGCAAAAGTACCCGTTGTTGACTGGGTTCAAGAACAGCGGACAGAAAATAGACTCTGATTTATGAAATTATAATAGGTTATGAAAAGGAAGGGTTGTAAAGAGATAGCTTCGGATTTGGGGGTATCAAAACCAAAGCAAAATATGATGAAAGTAAAAATAAAATAGATAGACGCCAATTTATTATGCCATACTTGTTCACACCGAAACGCTTATCACAATATTTGGTAGGTAAAAAAAAAAACCTTGTTAAACTTTGTGACATATTTCCATTCTATTCGGTCAGGCACCAACGGACACCCCATAATTTTATTATACCATATTTCTTCAAACTGAAACATAATTATCAAAGTATACTTACGCAGATCGATATGAAAATGCTCTATGAAACTCTGTACCTATTTCCATTCTTTGGAGGCCAGTCGGAACGCAGACCCCACAATTTTATTATACCATCCCTATTTAAGTTAAACCATACTTATCAAAGTATCCTTATGTACATCTATATCAAAAAACCCTTGTAAACGTTTTTTTTTTTTTCATTTTTTTATTTCCATAGTTTGGGGGCCAGGTGCGAAAGCAGACCCAACAATTTTTATGAACCACTGATACATCTTCTATCATTATATGTATTCAGTTTTTGTTTTTAATAGTCAACCATATAGGAGCCAATTCGTGACCAGACAGGGTATTTATTTGCTCCCCCACCGAGCAAATTAGTCAAAAGGCCGATTTTTAATGTGAGGAGAGAAGGGGTAATGGGGACCAACTCCCCGGGGAGTAGGGGAGCTGGATAGTGACAATTGGTATTAAAGTATTTATTTGCACCCCACTGAGCAAATTAGGCACAAGGCCGATTTTTAAAGTGAGGAGTGAAGGGGAAATGGGGACCAGCTCCCCGGTGAGTAGGGTAGCTGGTTAGTGACAATTGGTATGAAAGGTTGCCCCTACATTGACAAAGATATTATCCGTGGGGTTGCCCACACACAGGGTCTTTGCTTGCAGTATCTGCCAGAACAGATACTACACTCTCATCTTGGCCCGAAGGCCATGTCACGTTCGTGACCGGACACACCTACACACACAAACGTTCAACTTTATATTATAGATATTGCGCAAGGCGGCAAGTATATATATATATATATATATATATATATATATATATATATATATATATATATATATATATATATTGCAAAACGGCGAGTATATACAACTAGTTCACACACACACACACATATATATACATGCGTATATATATTGCCATATCATATATATATATATATATATATATATATATGCGTATATAAAGGAAAACATTAAGTCAGGAATCTCCCTATACATAAAAAAAACGCTGAGTAATTTTATAAAAACTTAAAAATGTATGAAAAATGTATGCCTTTCAGTTTCATTCAATCATTTGTCGGATTTAATATCAGATCATTTTCTTTGATAGTTAAATGCAAGCACTACACTAATATTACGTATTTTTATACGACTTTTGACCTTCAGTAGACTTAGTACTGCACTTGATCTATTATATGTATCATCTATCACAAATATATGTTTAAATGATCATAAATATTTACGTCTATAGAGAAAGTTAAGTAAACACACACACATGCATAAAATTTCATCTATGTACATCTACTTTACTGAAAGTATTTAGTTTAATACGTAAGGAGAGCTAGGTTTTAATTTTTAAAATATGCATTGAAATTAAGATAGAAAGAATATTTCGTGTTTCATTCTCGTAAGAATTCGTCAAATTATTGAATAAAAATGTTTTTACTGCCTGTTTTATATAATTTCGTGATGTTGACATTATTAGTAAGCCATATTCACAGTTACACTTTTATTTGTCGCAGCAAATGTAATAAATCGACAAATACATATACTTGTACAGTCTTATATGTAAGCGAAAAACATCAAGATAACAATAAAATCAACTTTTAAAAGCGATAAAAAAATGGTGAATTAGACGGCAAATGAATAATGATAAACGGGCGTATATTGGCTGTAATTGATAGCTGTGAAAATAACGAGGTTCTGAGTGGCTAATTAACATACATAGTACCACCGAAATATACAAAAAAATAAGCAGTAACATCGAATCCATGCTATAAAATCCTCGAGGCGATTAACGGAGTAAAAATCGATGTAGCGTAATTGTAACATGTTATTTTCGAAAATTATTATTATCTATATATTAATACGATAGCGTGTGTGTTCTTTTGTATGCCACGCTTTCAGGCAAATTTGATTGGTTAAGATTTAATTAATTACAGAATACACATTTACGAACGCTCAAAGCAGCATTCGAGTAGCGTGTTCTAACAGCTACATTTGTTTTTAATGCTATAAAATTGAAGGTTATATCTTTGAAAAGGTGTTAAGAAATAATTTATTTAAAGCTATTCAGTAATAAAAAAAAAACTATAACAGTTATCTCTCGGCTGGTTATACAAGAAATTGAGCAGTTATTTGTTTTTTTTTTTTTCATTGTTGATTTTTCTTTACATTTGTTTTTTGAGAGAGAAAGCGGCAGAGAGAGCGAGAGCGAGAGAGAGAGAGACGCTGATGTCTTCGTTCATTAAAATATTATTGCTACTACTATGAGAACATGTAAACAAACGCCCAGATGCATATGTTATGAAACTTCAAAGTTAGCAAAGGGTTATTATCGGAACGAAACTGGGTTTGTACATAAAATATTTGAATAAAAAACATTAAATCTAATATATATATATATATATATATATATATATATATATATATATATATATATATATATATATATTAAATTACAGTTCCTTTTACTAAATAACTTATTTTTATTACAACATTGTTTTAACTAAAATAGTTTCATGCAGAGAGTTATCCAGACGTAAATCAGAGTCCGCGCGGCTTTCTCCGGAACATGGCGTCGACAGCCAGAGTAAGCCGAGCGTCGCTAAGGAAATTAAGCCGAGCGTCGCCGATGAAAGCATAACAAAAAA
>NC_136493.1:100875297-100892797 GCF_053919585.1 Euprymna scolopes
ACTTTGAAGATAAATAAATTTCAAATTAGATCTGGTATCTTTATTTTTAAAGCCTATAGTAAAAAAACATTTTGTTTAATGCCTTGAATGAAATACTTTTCTAACTTATATATATATATATATATATATATATATATATATATATATATATATATATATATATATATATATATATATACTAGCAGCTGGTCGGTAGTAATTTATACTTATACATGATAGTTTTATTAATGAAAATTTCTTATTAATTATTATATTATATTGGATCAATATATACTTATCATTAAAAAGTTTTTAAAAAATATGACTCGTGCGCCACCACTTAGAATAGAAACTAAAAATGTTTAGCTGACGATGTATTGTTTCCTTTGAAGTTAATACTAGAGCTATGGAGAAATAATTGCTGAAAAATAAATATGAATCAATAGCTATTACGTTACGCAGTGATATTAGAAATGCCGTCGTGTGTCTTCACTTGTCAAATTCCATTTTATTTTAATTTAAACATTTTGCACTGATTTTTTTTTCCGGCTTAGCTCCAAATATAAAGTTTCACATTGGGTCGTTCGCCCTATATATTTCCATGTTTGTAGACAAAAACTTGCAGAGGAGTTTGGTAAAGAAATTTTGTTAAAGCAATATACAGACACATACGGTAATATATATATATATATATATATATATATAAAGCTGAACGTCTGTGTGGATCTTGTCACAAACAAGCTCCTATAGTGTTGACTATTATAGAAAACTGATCACATATAATGATAGAATATGCATCGATACACAGGAATGGGTATGTTTGATCTGACATAACGATGATTCATTAAAATTGTGGTGTCTGCGTACGCGCCTGGTCCACAAGTATGAAAATTAAAACAAAAAAAAAAAACATTTACAAGTGTTTTTGATATAGATGTACATAAGAATATTTTGATAAGTATGTTTAAACTTAAATAGGGATGGTATAATAAAATTGTGGGGTCTGTGTTCGCGCCTGGCCTCCATAGATGGAAATATGCACAAGCTTTAATAAAGACCTTGCATACCTATCCGCGTAAGTATAATTTGATAATTATGTTTCAGTTTGAAGAAATATGGTATAATAAAATTATGGGGTGTTCGCTCGTTCCTGACCTCCATAGAATGGAAATATGTCACAAAGTTTAACAAGGTGTTTTAATATAGATCCACAGAATATTGAGATAAGTGTTTCACTGTGAATCAGTATGGGATAATACATTATTGGGTTTATCCATTTTATTTTTACTTTCATCATGTTTTGCTTTGGTTTTGATACTCCCAAATTCGAAGCTACCTCTTACCAACCATTCCTTTTAATAACCTATCATACTTTCATAAATCAGAGTCCATTTTATGTAGGCTGTTTTTTAACCCAGTTAACGACGGGTACTTTTGCTAGTATATATATATATATATATATATATATATATATATATATATATATGAAAGTTTGTGTTTACTATAACTATTCTTCGCAAATAATATGCAATTATAAATCATGTAGAATATATGGATGGATATAATTTACTGTAATAGTTAACTAAAGCTGATAAAAAAAACTGGGAAAAAACTAATAAAGAAATAATATAATTGAGTATTTAAAAGAATATGCAAATTAGCTAGATCTTTTGCAGAGGAATGCAATTCCACGACCCATATATAAAAAAGTTGTATTTTCTTTTGAAATAAATTGAAAAAAATAACTATTTTAATATGAATATCAATACCCAAAAAACTCACATCTCTCTCTCTCTATATATATATATATATATATGTGTGTGTGTGTGTGTGTGTGTGCGTGTGTGTGTGTTTCTGTTTTTACCCCTCTTTTACTCTCTCTATATGTATATGTGTTGTTATTAATTATTAATGCTTTCTTTCTATTTATCTGTTTATCCTTTTTCTTTCTCCTTCTCTCCATATATCTATCTATCTATCTATCTATCTATCTATATATATATATATATATATATATATATATATGACTGTTGTTGTTCATTACGGTTGAAATGACGGTATGCTACTGAAGCGCATATGGCTTTACTTCTCGATTTCTTGTGTTTTATTGCGATTTAATTTGAGCAAGTTTGACGCATGCTCAACCAATTGGAAAACTAAATCAGAATTTCTTTAGCATTCCCTGCCCACTAACTCCAAAATTCATTTCCGACAAAAGTCTTCCTCACCTACCCATCAAATTCGACACCGCTATCCGCTGCGAGATTAGAAAATCAAGATTTCAAATCCCCAATGGAATTCCTAGCTTAGCCTTGGTTATTACCTCATCATATTCTGTGCTCACCCCACCCTTATCATAGGTTGTGTCCAAGGAATTCGACGTCATTTGTCGCTTCCCAAAGATAGCCAAGTTTTTTTTGTGCCTTTTCTTTTGTCGCTAAATTAGCTTGGATCAAGATCTTTCCTGTAATTGATCGTCATTAGAACGAGCCGGGAAGACCAACTTTTATAAATACGAAAAACAAGCACGATACTTTGGAAGATACGTCCCCTTACATTGTATCAACTATTTCAAACCTAGGAATTACAGAGAAACAGCACTTATAGTTTTAGTTTGATCGTGGAAGTCTAGGACACAGTAGTAACTCAATGCCATAACTCGGTAAGCGCCATTTCGGCAAAATATCAAGTTAGTATACCATTTTATTCCACAAAGCCTCTTCTAACCCGTACCAGAGTAGTTATTATCAACTTAATACCGTAACATGGGTAGAAATCGACTAATATACAGTATATCAATCAAACTAAACGTTAACAACGGTTTTCCGCTTGTTGTGGTGATTGTCGGAGGCAACTTGTAACCGACTTATATTAAAACTTCGATCTCTTTACTTCTCTTTGTCTTTCCGTCCTTCGCCCTTCCCCTGTTTCCCCTTCCGTCTCCCAATGCCTCCCTTGGTACTCCTGAGTTTGCATTTATTTTCAAAATTACTGCATAATAACAATATAAAACATTCTTCTATGAGAAAACCTAGCCAAGTTGACGCCCAAGAAATGAATTTTCTTTTTAACATTGAGATATTCATCCAAGCTAACGCCAATTAAGAATATAACTTTAATGATTTTTGTTTAGTAGTTTTGGTTTTTATCTGGGCATACATTAAAAAAAATAATCACACAGACAACTCCTCTTTATATGATAAACAAGCAGGGTGACCCGTTGTTGCCTTTATTGAATTGGAATCTACAAATATTCCTCACCTCTCATTACTTTTATTGTTATTGAACTCGGATAAGTCAACCATTTTTTCAACCAAACCAATTGATTGCCTATTCTAATCGGGGATCCTTCGCGATGAACTAGGTAGGAACTTAAAATGTCACCCGCAGTTACATCGTCCACAACACATCGTAGTCTGTAAAAAAAAAACTACTGTTGCTATTATATTTTTATTTATTTAATGTCATAAATAAAATTTTAAAATAAAAATGGTCAACTATCATAGACCAATATTGCTCTAGACAATATCATCAATTTCGAGGCGTATTTATCTTATGAAAAAGACTACTGGTGTTTTTATACACCGAGTTTATATGATGTCCAGTTAGAAAACTTTGCAAATGCACTTACGATAGTACGCTGTATGAAGGTGTAAACTTTTTTCAATCGTATTCTTTCCATTAAGGATCAGAGGCATTCCCATACGAGACCTACGTAAGACAAATTACAGACACATAAAAATACATTAATGTTCAATTGCGGGGGAAAAAAAAACGGTTCAACAGTTTCGGCGTTCATAAATAACGAAAAAAGATATAAGTTTAGATGAAATGTTTCCATCTGATATGCCCATTTATTGATTAAAATACTATTAAAACCTAAGTGGTATATACCAACATATGCGATATTTAAATTTCAAACGTGATTTACAGCCGAAATAATATTTTAAATGTAAGTCTGAACGAGCCAACCAATCACACGAGATACGTCACATACATTCAACCCCTTCAGGGAGAAAGCTATATTTCATACAAAACTAGCAAAGCGCCCGAACCCAAGTAGCAGATTACCCGATCGTATAATATGCTTAAATATGATATTTTCATTAATGCAAATTTCCTATTTATCATTATATTATATTGGACCCAATATATAGTAATGATTTAAAAAGTGTAAAAAAAAAAACAATGACTGAGAATCGAAACCAATATTTTTAGAATATGATTTACTCTTTCCTTTGGCGTTAATGACATCTATGAAGCCATGTTTCTTGCAAGGCTAAAAATAAAGACATGAACCAATAGCGATTACGTTACTCACATATTCTGTAATGCCGTAATTTTATTTTTAGCTGACATATTCCATTTTTTTAAGTTTCAAATTTTGCACCAGCTATAACACAAATATACATTTTTACATGCGTTCAAATACCCTACATATTAAGTTTCATGTCTGTAGACCAAAATTGGCAGAGGAGTTTGGTAGGAGACATTTTTAAACATATATATCTATATATCTATAAGAATGAAAGGGAATGTGTGTCTGTGTGTCTGTATGTGTGTCTGTGCGTCTGTATGTGTGTCTGTCTACATTTCCCTACAGAATAAATCTGCCAATTTTAAGTCTACACTCTCGAAATTTGATATACAGGGTACTGACATTTCGGAAACTCTCTGTAATCCATTTTCGGACAGAAATTTGGATATTAAGGAGTCAAAGTTCAACGACTTGACCTTTCAGAACTCTAACAAACTGCTCCGCTAATTTTGGGTATAAAAACTTGCAATTTTAGATATAGGATCCTTGGGCATCGATCTAACTTAATAACTTGATTTGAGCCCAAAACAATAAATGTAAAGGGTTCATAATAAGGGTCAAAGTTAAAAAAATGACCTGTGTGGTCTCTTCCAAATTACTCAGACAATTTCTGGTCTAAACTTTTGAAATTTTACATAAAATGGGAATTCAGAGATAGGGCAAGCTTTTTAATCGGTTTGGGTCGAAAATTTTTAGTTACCAGTATATAAATGTATGTATGTGTGCATGCCTGCCTAAAACTTTCGACAGAGGCGACAAATTTGACTAAGATCAGCATCGTTTTTAAGCTCGACCTATTAGACGACAAATATCGAAAAATTGCCTAAAAACATTAATATCTTCACCTTCAACTGGGAGGGGTATCTTTTTTCAACCGATATTTTAAAAATCATCCTCTCCTTTCGATTGTCTAGCCTTAGTTTAAATCTACGGCACTTCCGGTTTGGCGGTGGTCGTAACAGCAAATACGTTTTGTTATCCCGTTCTTTTCCTATTTCGCGGTAAGGGTTCGAACCTGCCTTCATACTACCACTTTTTTTATCCAAACGCCCGGGCACCGCCGGGCTGAAATGCTAGTATATATATATATATATATATATATATATATATATATATATATATATATATATATACGCATACATGAATATATATATATATATATATATATATACGCATACATGAATATATATATATATATATATATATATATATATATATATATATATATATATATTTAAAGATGTTGTGTTTACTATAACCTTTTTTTACGCAAGTATGAGTCATGTAGAAGATATCGATGAGCATAATTACACGTAATAGTTTACCAAAGGCGAAAATACGAAAACTGAAAAAAAAACTAACAAAGAATAAATAAAAATTAATGTTTAAAAGAATATGCAAATGAGCTAGACCTTTTGCAGATGAGTGCAATACAGCGATCCATATATAACAGAGGTGTATTTACTTTTTATATAAATACAAAAAGAATTCTGTTAATATGAATACTAATACACAAAAAATGTTTAAAATATTATTGGAGCATATATTTGCACAGAGTTAGCGGAGGAAACAATCTATACCAAACGGACATCGCTTTTCTTATGATAGCAGGACGCGTCTAATAAAACTATATAGTATGGAGAAAATTATTGGTGGCGGCCAAAGTAATTACGGCAGTTTAGATAATGGGCATAGGCTGCATAGGGGAGGGGGTGTTGCTGAATCTTTTTCGAGGAAGTCTCGGTATTAGGAGGGTCTGAAATGTGACTTTTCTTGAGAATTTGCGCTATCGTTGGTGAGTCATAATTGGAAAAATGAATCACGCAATGTCGGTATGTGATTGCCAATAAATGACTGTAACGTAAAGTAATGGAATTAAAAACAAGATAAACCAGCTTATCTGAATGGGTAAATGCCCTTCCGATCAGGATAAAGTCTAGTATAGACTTCATCCTCAAGCACAATTTCTGCCCTACCAGAGAATATGTTGTTTTGTTTCGTAAAGATCCACTTGAATTAAAGTTAAATGTATTAAAGTCAAGTATCATGTTTTAATCGTGCTCTAGGAAGAAACATTAATTTCGATCGTGCCCCTATCTTATAAAAGAATATACAGTTACTTTAGAGGTTAGGATTTTAGCTTGTTTGGTGATAAAACTTCTCAAATGCACTTGTCATCTTAGGTTGTATAAAAGTTTTAACTGTAACCATGTCGAACTTCCTTATTTACTCGGATTATTTCGATTATTGATTTTCGATAATTATCGAGGGCATTCCAATACAAAACCTACGTGAGAAAACCTCCACACACATCAAGTACCTCCGTGTGAAATAAATAAAAAAAATTAGGCACAATCGTTTCAGAGTGATTAGGGAACGAACTCACTCAGACACAGAGACAAAGCACTTTTTATATAATATAGATAGATAGATAGATATATAGATAGATAGATAAGTATATGCCAATTTTATGTCTTTTTTTTCACGGCACTGTGGCTATTTTTTCTGAAACAAAACTTAGATTTTTTCTGTGATGTTTTCTTAGGATGTTATTTCTATTCGAAAATAAAAGCTCGAAAACAACATACTGTAAGAAAACAATATATATATATATATATATATATATATATATATATATATATATATATATATATATATATGTATCTATGTATGTGTGCGTGCATTTGCGTGTGTGTGTCCGTGTCTGTAATTCGTGAACGTAATTTTTTTTAATTTCACACGGAGCCACTTCATGTGTCTGGAGGGTTTCTCACGTAGGTTTTGTATTGGAATGCCCCCGATAATTATCGAAAATCAATAATCGAAATAATCCGATTAAATAAGGAAGTTCGCCATGGCTGCAGTTAAAACTTTTATACAACCTAAGATGACAAGTGTATTTTAGAAGATTGCGAAAAAGGCCTGTAAGTATAATAATAAAAATAATGAATCGATCTACATATATATATATATATATATATATATATATATATATATATATATATGTCCATATGAATTGCTATGAAAGTATATTAAACTGAAAAAAGAATATAGATAGATGTCTATGAGTCGTTCCGTTTATAATTGTTTATTTTTGAAAAAAAAACACACACACAGACTTATAGCCATTGAATTATAAGTGGCTTGCCATACTTATAAGTAAATGTGCACTGAACAGATTCCATAATACTTAAAGTTAAATTAAAAATTTTAATGTATCTTTTTAAAATGAAATTTTTAGTCAAAAGTACACAATAGTTTAAAACACTCTCCATATGTTAAGAATGACTTTTTAAATAGAACATGAAAATAAAATGTAACTTTTTTTCATTTATTTTAAACAAGCATACATGCCCCATTCGTCAAAAATATTTCATTTGTATGTTATTAATAAGGTCAATAAAAGTAATTAAGACCATGCTGAAATGAACGATGTAAAAAAAAAAGCAGACCGTGTTAACAATTGTTTATTTAGATTATTTAAACGCGAAAAAAAAACATACTCAGTAAAACACTACGTTTTATTTTCGCGTTGATTATTAATTTGGAACGCAAATTAAATAAAAAACATATTTTCGGGGTTATTTATTTATGTTGGTAGTGTAGAAAATGTATGAATGTTTTTAGAAAATTGTAATAAATAATAAAAATACATTAAAAAAGGAAGGCGTTGGATAAACCACCGTTGTAAAAAAAACCCTTATGGTTGTCAACGGGTCAAACTTGATTTATTTCTAAGAAAATTGCGACAGTATAATACAAAATAGTTGCAAAACATCCCCACCTTTCCCATGTTAAAGAATATTTTTTTAATAATAACGTTAATATTACAGTGCGCAGGTAAAATTCTGCCAAAGTAGCGATTTGTGTTTATTTGTTTACGCTGTCATAGGTTTATGTTTATGTACGCATACGCACCCGGAAGGCGTAAACCGGATGTGGGGTTACAACACCTGTTACAAGATCATTTGTGATTTATTTATGTATATATATATGTATATATATATATATATATATATATATATATATATATATATATATATATATATATATTAATAAGGGGGTAGGTCACCAACAATGTGTATTTTTTAACATTATTTTTTATTACGTGATTTGGTTTTGCAGTGAAAATTATGTGTAGATCACTGTAATAATGTTTTTAAATCATTGAAACAATTTTTAACGCGTTTAAGACATTCTGTGAAGCGTCGTCTTCAGAAAGTATTTAAAATGTAAGATATTTAGAATATACTCAAGATGTGTTTAAAATGTAAAAGGACATTTTCGTAGTTCATTTGAAATGTTTCCGAGCGGTGGAAACATGTGTGAATGATTCTACTTTTCATTCGTATGTTCAATTTTTATTACTGGTTTGTTGGGGTGGACTGTTGTCACTGCTGTCTCATGTTCCTCTCTCTCTCTCTCTCTCTCTCTCTCTTTATCCGCTTGTGTTTGTATTTATCTTTCTTTGTTTTTTCTCGTTTTTTTTCTTTTTTACTCTTACTTGAGTATTTACTTTACCACCGCTGGGTATTTCAAATGAACTACGAAAATGTTATTTTACCTTTTAAACACATCTTTAGTCTTTCATTTTAAATATCTTCTGAAGATGACGCTTTACAGAACGTCTTAAACGCGTTAAAAACAAGTTCAATGATTTAAAAACATTATTACAATGATCTACACATTATTTTCAATGAAAAACAAAACACTGAATAAAAAATAATGTAAAAAAATACACATTGTTGGTGACCCCCTTATTTAAATATACATCTTTCTCTTGTTAGAATTTCTTAACTCATTATATATATATATATATATATATGTGTGTGTGTGTGTGTGTGTGTGTGTGTGTGTGTGTGTGTGGGTGTATGTGTTATTTTATACACACGTATCTATACATATGTGTAATGTTCTGAAATAACAAGTATAACAATATTGCTACGCAGAATATTCTGTCTTTAATCCTCGCAAGGATTCTAAGGCTAAAAGTATTTTACCCCGAGGAGTCCATTCGGATATTAAACGCCGAACATTACGTGTAGCTTATTTGCAATATATATATGTATATATATATATATATATATATATATATATATATATATATATATATATATATATATATATAATAAATGACAAAAAATTATATTGCAAAATTTATGATGTTGCTCATATTATAATTTATTGCTTTAAGTCAGTTGACTTACAATTCTTGACAGTATCTGTTCGTGGCGTAAAATCAATCACGTAATTATAATATTAATCAGTGAATCTATTATGCCCTTAACTTATCAGAGGAAATAGCAACAATCAATCCGGCAAAAGGAATTGAAGGGTGATTTGGAATGATTAAAATACGAAAATTGGAATAGGGACTGTGTATACCTTTTTTTTTTCCATTACGCCATATTGAATTTTTATCAAACAACGTCAGTAAACCTAACTATTCGTACTAAAACTTTTAATTAATTTATGAATCTTCTTTCAAAATTTTCTATTTAATAATTAGTAAATTTATTAATTCTAATTTGTGTATGCATATTTATGAAAATAATATTAACAAATTATAAACTATTATACATGTTTGTATATACGAAACTAAATTAAGCTAATATATATATATATATATATATATATATATATATATATATATATATGCCACTATGTTATTCATATGCCACTGTGCTGTCCCTCTCCACATTGCCGAGATGGGACGTGGCCAATTGCGGAAGAATACAGGGGAAATTAGTCAATAATGCAATTTTCCAAAATTCATTCTCTTTTCGTTGGCGACAGCCTGGTGTGAGCACGCATATTTAGTCTAGCTGTAAACAGGGGGTATCCCTTCTGCCTCATCCCCAGTTAAGAATGACTTCAGTTAGTAAAGTCATTATTTTTTTTATTTTTACGCGTTGTTACATATTTTTATTGAAATATACTGTGAAGATTTCTAGCAATGATAAATAGTTACATTTTACTTATATATTGTGTTGTGTATTGTTGTCAATAAGATACCGGCATTATTTCCAGCCAGAAGTTAAACACGAGAAGTCGTGGACAGCGCTACAAACGAGGTACGTCACCATTTGATCTTGTAGAGAATTACAGATAGGAGCTGGCTGAAGAAAAACCAAGAAACTCTCCCCCTCTCCATCGGTATTGTTGCCGTCACGAATTGAGACGACCAATAATGAGAGGACGTTACCCGAAGACTGGGGTATGTTTATTGTTTTCTGTAATGCTGTTTGGTAGCACTAGTGTCGTCTAGCAGTGAAGTAGAAAAGTTCTAATGGCGACTAGGTAACTCTGTGCCGGCAAATGTGCATTAGATGCCGTTCGCAGGACGTTTGTGGAACACTTGTGCGGTGAAAGTAGTGCCCGACTCATGGTGTTATATATATATATATATATATATATATATATATATATATATATATATATATATATATATATATATGTGTGTGTGTATATAAAAATATAACACGCAAATTACATAATTGTCGATGAAATAATTTATGTTACTGCTCTGTTTACCACATATTCTCTCATACCCGGATTTCCTCCTGGAATTATTCCATTATAACACTATATATATATATATATATATATATATATATATATATATATATATATATATATATATATATATATATATATATGTATATATATATATATATATTAGCGTATTTTACTACCTAGTAACTGACTATCTACGGCTCATCTTTTGATCATGTTTAAGTAAAATAATCTAAATTAGAAATCTATTCATATAAATTTATATCTCCTTTTTACTGCTTATGTGAATACATTAAATAATGATACTTATATTACTCTAAAAAGAAACATTAATTATAATGATATCGCAAAATATAATTTTGATACATACATATGTATATATATATGTGTATATATATATATTATTATTATTATTATTATTATTATTATTATTATTATTATTGAGTTATTGAAAATACTATAAGTCGCTACAATAAATTTCTGTTTCTTTATAAAAGACATCGTCAAACGACGTTAAACCCCTGGTCTTACTCAAGGTCAGTCATATAATGAAAAACGAATCGATATGTAGACAGAAAAGAAAAAAAGAAACAAAACGAAAAATGTTTTGGGTGATTCTTTCTCTTAATTATGCGTCTAGATCTGTGATTATTTAAAGGAGAAGGGAGTTGGTTTAATCGATTATACAGAAGGTTTCTTTCGTTACCTCTAGGTGACAGAAAAAGAAACTTATTACTTAAGTGAAAGCCGAAGATGATAGTGAAAACCGAGTGAGGCGTTTTCCAATTATCTGCATTCGGTATTCAAGTTAATAGATGCAAATTCCCTTGAATTGTACGTTCTACATTTTGTTAAACATATTCCAAATTAATTGTGTTGATAAAAACTTAGTTTGAAATAGAAATAAGAATTAAAATTTTAAACGTTAGAGATGTTTTGATGAACTGATAGGAATTCATATTTCAAGGCTATTCTTGCTTGTACCAGAGTTCCTCTAAACGTGAAGTCCTTCGAAATTCACTAAAACGGGTATCAAATATTACCTTGGCATGTCTACTGTAATTATCAGTCTTCATCATCGTAAATCAACGGGAGGTGCATGATACGACAAGCAGCACACGTACTTAGTACATATATAAAGATCACATTCTCAACAAGCACCAACACAGTAAGAGAGTTCATGCCTATAGAGATCAGCGCTTTTAAAACTCGACGATCAATACACGAGGGAAATAGCGGAAGATAAAAATTTGATAACCAGTAGTAACTTCATACACCGTTGATATCTCTAAGGTTTCCTTCTTCTTGATTACTGATTAAACGGAAACTTAATTTAAATCGCATTTAGTATTCGACGTGGGTATCTATTTATGTTGCCATCAATCTATAGATTTATCGAATACTTTATTTGCCTTTGTTTCTGTTTTTGTCTGTCCGTCTCTCATTCCATCTGCCTCTTTACAGATATACATACATACAAGCATACACAGACACACGCACGCACATACACATGCACACATATACACAGATACACACATAAATATATATATATATATATATATATATATATATATATATATACGTTTTATTTTTTATTACCGTATTTTTTGTTAAGTTACATTATTGTTTTAGCTACTCGATTTTTTTTTTTTTTGCTCTCTGCAGCTTCCTCAGACTTTTACAGAAATCTTCGTTATTATGGGATGAAAGAGTGAAAGAGTGAATGAGGTCAGGGGGTGCGAAACGGCCGAGTAGCTGAAACAATAATGTAACTTAACAGAAAGATACGGTAATAAAAAATAAAACTCATATTTGCTCTACATAAACAGTATTGAGCACTTTCTACAGTTTTTATTAATTACCATTTCCACTATATATATATATATATATATATATATATATATATATATATATATATATATATAGAGAGAGAGAGAGAGAGAGAGAGAGAGAGAGAGAGAGAAGGGAATTGTTTGTTGTTTTTTGCACACAAACATTTCAGAAATCCTTCGGAAATCCTTATCCCATATAGTGACAGTAGATTTAAAAATTAACAAAAAAACAAAACAAAAAAAAACAAAACAAACAAACACACTTTTGTTTTTTGTGGTTTGTAATTTTGTTCCACACAAACATTTTCTAAAAGAACAGACTTGCCTGTTATAAGAAATTTATCAGAATTATTGATTCGAAATAATGACAGTCGATTTAAAAACAACAACAACAACAACAACAACAACAACAACAACAAAAAAGAAAACAACAAACTAAATACGAAATGTATTGTTTAATTTAAATCAACAGACACTATTTCGGATCGAGATTTCTGTAAGATTTCTTATAACGGGCAAGTCTTCTTTTGGAAAATGTGTGAGCGTGAAAAACATATATATATATATATATATATATATATATATATATATATATATATATATATATATATATATATATATATATATATATATTATTTTTAAAATAGAGGTTTAGGCTTCTTATCACGAGGTGCCGCTTTCGAATATCGCTAGATCCAGCCACTCTGATGAGTCGTGGACGACGAAACACATGTAAGTGGATAATTATATTTTAAAAATAATATATATGCCGCTCCCCATTAAAAGGTGTACCAGATTGGTCAATGGGAAAATTATTCCCAACAAGCATTTAGGTAAAAATGCACTTTCGTATAAATACTTGAATTCATTCCAGAAAGTATCGCTAACAAAAACAAATAAAAACATCTACGTAAAAGTGATACATTTAGTAGTCCGGCGAGGTTAGCACTGTGGTAGAGGTCTGGGCTTCTTATCACGAGGTGCCGCTTTCGAATCTCGCTAGATTCAACCACTCTGATGAGTCGTGGACGACGAAACACATGTCAGTGGATAATTATATTTTAAAAATAATATATATGCCGCTCCCCATTAAAAGGGGTACCGGATTGGTTAGTGGGAAAATTATTCCCAACAAGCATTTAGGTAAAAATGCACTTTCGTATAAATACTTGAATTCATTCAAGAAAGTATCGCTAACAAAAACAAATAAAAACATATATATATATATATATATATATATATATATATATATATATATATATAACACTTGCGTTTGATGGTTATCTGGTTGTCATACAATCTGATTGGCAGCACAATAAACGTCAACTACTCAGAGTATTATATATTATATCAGCATGAATAAATGTCTATGAAATATGTTACATTACATATTTATTAAAAATTCATGATGCGTTTGTCCAGTATTTTGCGGCTAGTGGTTGTCTGACCTCCGTCCAAGAAAGTATCTTTCAACAAATCAGTCGTTGTGTGAGGAGGAGACTCAAGAACACGTGCAGCTAATACAATTAACAGTTATCTTGCACTTGTTTGTCATTGGATTCTTACTGTGAGTGCTCAGAGATAGATACATGTGTCGTACAAGCATTTATTATTGCCATCATGTTGTACAGATATCTCTCCTTTACAAGTCCTGTGGCGATAGAGTCGAGGCGACGTCTGCAGGCCTCATCAGTTAGAAGTATGTAGTCACAAATTTTCATACAAGCGATCTAAAACATCGCTGCTAGTTTTGAATGATAATCAACAGCTATGTATTACAAAACCAGACAAGCTTTTGGGCCAGTCTCTTATACTGGTACCTGGTTAATCCAAAGATGGTTTTGCTTTTCAAATAGGTTGAGGGAATCATAAAATGATTGAAACACTATTTTCGGGATATTTTGGATACTCCATCTGAAGTTTATGATAACATTTTTAATAGTTTTTCTCAAAAGGAGATCATTGATGCGATGATGATTGGCCCCAGCATTGGTGAGACCAAATGCCCATTGACAGATATTAATAAAGGAAAACACCAGAACTTAATAGTATACGTGTGTAATTATTGCTATTTGTAAGTGATAGCGTTATCAAAGTTGGCCATGCATTCATCCACCAAAATCGGTTTGATACAATAATAATCCCAATTTATAAAAGAAAATAGTCAAAACCGGAGTGTGGCTATTATAGATGTATTAGCTTGCTTGAATCAGTGAGAAATGTTTTAACAAAACTGTCATTGAATCGTTTGCTGAAATGGATTTGCCGCTCTGTCATCCCATGGAATCAATATGGTTTTAGATCTAACCGCAACACAATGAAAATAATATTCTCTGCGCGACAGCTAATGGAAAATGTCTTTGCATCAAACTTTTGTCGATCTGACAACAGCTTTTGATACCATCAATCGCAATGCATTTTGGAAGATTCTTAGGCTGTCCTCCTACTTTTGTTGAGTTGATCCAGTAGTTACACCATAATATGAAAGCTCAAGTGAACTTTAATGGATCTCCGATCTAATTTCAGCTGAAAACGGTGTAAAGCAAAGTAATATATTCGTTCATTCATTATTTTCTATATATTCCGATGTGATTTTGTTGCGAGCTTTAAAAAAAAAAAAAAACATACGGATGTAAAAAAAGAAATGAAATGGTACAAATATATTATTTGCATTATAATTTGTTAAATCAATATTAGTGTTAGAGTTTCATTAAAATAAAATAAATATTAGTATTAGAGTTAAACTATTAAAATATGTACAGTAGAAACGATTACATTTTTAACACGAAAACCTAAAAGAAATGAAAGTGTGTTTTGAAACATCTACACCATATAAGTTTATTTTATAATGTTTCGAGTTTAAAAGATCGAGAATTATAAAACCCCCTGTAAAATCTTTAAAAGGGTGAATTTTAGGTTTAACATTGTTCAAGAACAAACACGTTTTACCCTCAGTGTCAATACAGACAAAGAATTAAATTTAAAAAAAAAATCAATTTGGCTTTTTTTTGTACAACAAACTTTATTTCCTCATTCTCCCGCGACGCGTGACTTCGTGTTACGGCTGTGACATCTTTTCACGTGATCGTCTTCTCAAACTTGATCGTATTCTCGAACGTATTTACTCTTTTTTATAGTCTTCGTTATCCTTACTGTGACGTCATGTAGCTCACGGATCTGTATTTGCATATCGCTGTGCACGCTATGTTAAAATAGTGGAACAGAATATTCTGTTACACAAATTCGACAACCGATATTATCGCTGTGATTGGCACGAACTACATCTGCCAGGTTAGTAGCTACTAAATGTGGTAGATGTGGCATAATGGAAATGATCGTCAGCGTCCTGAAACGAGAGTACCGAGTGCTAAAAATGCCTGCGCATCCCTGTCAGTATTCCCCGGTCGACGCGTCATGAAAGTAGCAATGGCTTTATTCCACCTCTATGATTAGAGGCAAGACCTGGAATAATGAACACATCTTTGTGTAACCGGAAGACATAATCTTATTTCACAATTAAGCATGATAGACAACGTAAACATCTTTCAATAATAGAACTGCAATGGAAATGTGTAAAAGAAAAATAAGTCATATATATAGTAAGTCTGTACAGTAATTAAAGTGTGACCAACCGACGAAAATAATGACAAAAGAAAAGGATAACCACCAAGAAAAAGGCTTTTAGATACATAATTATATGATCGAGTTAAATCAAAAACGAAATTTTTTTTAATGTTATACATAATAGATTGAAAGAAATATAATTCATAACTGGGCAAATTGACGAAAATTCTATTCACATTTTAAGCTTAACAAACTGCCAATAAAAATAAATTTAAATCCGGCAAGCAATGAAAATATTATTTCAAACTAAAGCTTCATTGTTTTATTTGGGGTTTTAAGACTATTGTTATCTTGATTACTGTTGTGGAGACGCCCACTAATTAGCATACGTGGGTGAATAAGATATAGATAAAGGTATCAAGTCAGCAAGACCGGGGAGCTGTGTTCGAACGCCGGATAGGCAAGACGCATGTGCCGGTTGCTCCATGAAAGACTTTAACACGCCCTCTGCCGGACAATCTTCCAACTGCAGTACAACTGCACCTTTGTAAATATGTATTATATTTTCGTCTTAATATATTTGTTTTACCTTTACTTTCTGCGTTCGTGCTGTTATTGATACAGATACAACAATTACTATTTGCACGTTTCCGTTAATGTAAGCTCCGAACTTCTTCAGAATTATTTGGATTCTTCAGAAAACTATTCTTATCTTAAATTTTAATAAGGTTTCGCTCGATGTTACCACAAGCATTCAAGGTTATCTTGTCAGACTTTGGAATCTTACTCTCGAACTTACGAATGTGCACAGAATGTCGAACGGTAGTATTTATTTAATCCACAGAATGTTGCATGTTCTCGTTCTGTCAGTTATAACTAGGAAGAAATCCTATTTAATTCACAATTGTCTTTTGCATTCGTAATGTCGTGCAGATTCCCGTGTCTGGTAGAAAAATTCATAAATTCGAAAATGCACACCATAAGAAGGTCGGTGATTACATCGGCCGAAACGTTGTAAAACATAACGCCTGATATAAGAACAGTAAACCAGAGAATACAAATAATACGAATAATCAATTGTCATTTAGGAAATTCAGAAATTAAAAGCGACATCGACCGGTAGAAAGAAGATCTTTATAATCTGAAAGAGAATCTAAAGAAATGGATTCGAATGATAAAAAACATGAAATGACAGATAAAAAAAAATATTGAAAATGGAGACATATAGAAAACGTCTTGATATCCCTAAAGCATCAAGTGCTATTGTGAACTCATTTAGATGAGCGACCCG